>NC_080572.1:171101604-171461529 GCF_030247185.1 Malaya genurostris
TAATGAGCATTAAATTCAAATATATTGTGCTTTGAATTCAAATATATTTCATTTCACTTGGATTAAAATACAATTGTTATTTGATTCAAAGCAAATTAGTTTTGTTTCTAAAATCAGACTTTCGTGTGACTCGTGTGTAGATTCAATTTAGTTTTTTTTTCAAAATTCAATGAATTGTTATTTAAAAAGAATTTTTGACTAATTTATTTATTTATATATTTGGAAGCAGGGAAAAGCCCTATGGAGATGAAATTTGGCAATCTCTCTCCAGCAGGCATAAAACCTCCTCATCATTTGTATCAACAGATTACAATGATCCAACAGATACATTTGGACTTAACATTAACAATTAAAACTAACAATCAAAACTAACAATTGAAGCTAAAACTATAACTCTATAACTAGTTGATGACACTAAGCATTACATGGCAGTAATAGTGCTCTTTCTTAAAATGTGAAAAAAAAGAAAAAAGTGGGTAGGCGAATGGAGTACGAGGGTTGGTGGAGGAGGTGGTAAACGAGCGTGGGCTAACGACGATGTTAGAATCGGCATGTAGATCTAATTAGTGATCGAAGAAAGCATGGTGGAAGAAAGAGAAAGATAGGAAGGGACGACCGGGTTAATTTCTGCGAGCAAATCTTGATAGTTTCCAATCAAGATGGAGGAGAGGCGAAGTGGGAGTTCAACGAAAAAACAATATTGTCGGTTACAAAACAAATACTGATTGTAATGCTAATTTGACAAGTGTCTACGAAACAATCGTTTAATCATACTTCGATATAAATGAAAGTCGAACAGTTGTTGAAAATTCGGCACATACTGGAGAATGGTTCATTATAACCATAATTTGTTCTTGCAAAAGGTAATCTGAGAAAGGGGTGGGAACGTAGATTACGTCGATGAATGTCGAGATTAATCAACTGCAAAAGCTCGGGACAGTCGATATGTGATTGAAGTAAATCAGCAACGAAAGTTGTCTTGGAGATATTTCGACGAACGAATAACCGATCCAAGTCAATAAGCTTACAGCGATCTATGAAATTAGGTAGATTAGTAGGATCATTCCATGGTAGGTTACGCAGGGCGAAGCTAACAAATTTATGATGAATGGCTTCAATCCGCTCTATGTCTATTTGATAATGAGGTGACCAGACAACAGCTGAATATTCAAGTGTCGAGCGGACTAAAGAACAATATAATGCTTTTAGGCAATGTACATTGACAAAACTCTTGGTGATGCGGAAAACAAAACCTAAAAGCTTGGATACCTTAGAAATAACATAGTCGATATGACATTTGAAATCCAGCTTGATATCAATAATGATACCTAGATCTTTAACGATAGACTCACGTTTAAGTATATTCTACGAAATGTTATAGTCGTGCCTAATTAACGAGTGTTTGCGAGTAAACGACATAACGGTACATTTCGAGGCATTTAAAACCATTTTATTGCTAATACACCAGTTCACGAATATATCAAGCTGTGACTGCAAAAATATGGTGTCGTCAGGTGATTTTATTGGATAATATAGTTTAAAATCATCTGCGAAAGATAGTTTGTGGCATTTCAATATAAAATTGAGATAGTTGAGGTAGAGCAAGAATAAAAATGGTCTCAAGTGACTGCCTTGAGGGACTCCAGAGCAGACTGCGAAAGGTGTTTATTTCTTATTGAATGCATTTTGTGCGTTCAGCTAAGTGCGGTTGCGGTATTGACTCCTCTAACTTCCTTTCGTTAAATAATTTCCAAAAGCTCTACTGTGATACCGTTCTCTGGAATGATTATAAAGTTTAAGTTCCCTGTCTATACATAATTCATAACCTACCTATTCCATGAAAGCACTCACTATGGTATCGCACAATTCGAACGATTTCAATAGTGCAGATAGTTTAAATTCGTCAACTGCTTCGAAAATTATTACTTCCTCGAACGACGTTTTCCTTTTGAATGATGCAACAAAATGAAATCTCAGCAAAAGTTCTACAAATGTTTGATTCAATGAAAATATTCTAGAATCAATAATTTCTGGCATTGGATTCAAAGACAAAATTTTTTGTTTTTCAACTAAATTTGATTCAAAAAGAGTTTTATTTGATTCAAATTTTATTTCAAAAATAGTTTTATTTGATTCAAACAATTGTTTGAAGTTGACTTGAAGATATATTAGATATATAGATATATTAGAGTCTAATGTGTTCTATTTCTCTGCGTGTACCCTACGAAAGCATGATGAAATCCAATAGCAACCTGTGATACATACTCACACACATACTCATACACATACATACACACACAGACAATGCTCAACTCGATGATCTGTGTCGAATGATATAGAACACTCAACCCTCCTTTCACTAGTCAATTTTTCAAGTGAGTCAACTTTCTATATGAGAAAGGCAATAAGTGTACTTTTATAGAAAAGCATCGTTTTGTAATAACGCTAACAAGTAGGGACAAATTGAATAAACGATTTACAAATTTACATATTTTTCACCTGAAAAATATAGATTTAAATGTGGCAATTCTGCACGCTACACGAAATTGAACAAAGCACGCTGCGAACGGATCAAAGCGTGTGGAGTTTTCTTCTTCTTTAGTACCAGCACGTACAAATTTTACATCGTCATTTTGAATGTTTTGACATTCATCGCCCTATAATTTCGGAACCGGTAGTCGGATCTGGGTGAAATTGCACAGTACATGTTGAGACAACGAGAGCTTTAATTTGAATCATGATTCGTGAAAATCGGTTTAACTGTTGCTGAGAAATCGAAGTGACTTCCGTTTTTGGACCTTTTCTTCACTATTACCGGTGCTTTTGGAAGCAGAAGCCAGTCCCAAAGTAGTTTTATATATTAACTAACTAACAAGATTTGCTAACTAGATGAATTTACCAGTAAGTTATAAAAATGTGCACCTCGTTTTCCATCGCTTTTGAAAAAATGCTCATAAAGTTGAAAATATTCGCTAAACGCATTGTAATACCGGAACCGGAAGTCGGATCTGAATGAATTTTTCGGGGACTTTTTAAAGAATTTCAAGACCTTTCATTTGCTTCTTAATTTGTGAAAGTCGGTTAAAAAATTTCCGAGAAAACTGAGTATGCACATATTTCTTTATAATTCCTGAACCGGAAGTCGGATCCAAATGAAACTCAGGATCATTGTATGGGACCATAAGACCTTTCATTTGAATCTGAGTTTGTGAAAATCTCTTCCTCTATCTCTGAGAAAATCAAGTGACATTATTTATCACATACACACACAGACATTCTGTGATTTTGACGAACTGAGTCGAATCGTATATGACATTCGGCCCTCTGGGTCTCGGTTCTAAAGTCGGGTTTCACAGTGATTGCATAGCCTTTCTATATAAGAAAGGCAAAAAACGAATGAGTGAGCAAAATTACCTAGAAAATTTATTGAAACAGGTTATCGCTCAACTGGACAAATGTTTAGAGAACGTAAACACGCATCCGATCACCTCTACTGTTGATTTAAAGCTGAATTTTGATAGTTGTGACACAAGGCACCCGCCATGGAAGGTGCCTTGAGCCGTATGTCAACAAATTTTCTAGTTCCATTCAAATGTATAAATTTAAAAAAATCTGCTCACAAAAAATGCATAATGAAGATAAGGACTTATACTAAAATGCTAGAGTGCGGAATTTTGAAATACTTTGCTTTAACAGTTGTAAACATATGTCAAGTAAAAAATCATCCAAGGATGCCGACTCTCCTCTACCACAATAGAGCGAACGCGGTGTGTCGAGAAATTTAGTACAGGGATTAAATCATCACCAACCAACATTTTTTTGAATCGCAGTTAAGACACGCGTGAATTGTTAAATAAATGATTTCTTGTTAAATTTCAAACTAAATTTATTCTCGTCCACATACAGTGAAAACCGTTAAAAACTTTTACAATTAGAGTTTTCAAACACAAAAATCCAATTCTCATATTTTTTCCACACAATGTGAGCATTTTTGCAAAACACATCCAAAATTTTTAAAAATCGACTAAGTCGTTCGAAAGTAATGTTTTTGATGGCCATTGTTTATAAATGCACGACTTAAAATGTTCAAAAAAAAACATTACTTCCGCAAACTATGGAAATAACTAAAAACAATTGACGTTATCAACCAAAAAACTTCAAAAATTCTACGCAGAAACTATTCTAGACAACATATCCTAAAATTGAAAAAAAAATCGTTTCAATGGTTACCAAGTTATGAGTTAAAAAAACTGTTGGTACCTTTTTCATTAACATTCCTCGAGAAATCGATCCCAGTTTCATATTGGACATTTGAATAACTGTTTCAGGAATCGGGAGATTGTCGAAGTTGCAGTAAGTTTTCAGGACAAATTAAATAGAATCTGTTTCGAAAATATCGTACTTTGTTCCAGTTTTCTACAAAACTGTTGAAAACTCGGACTCATGTATGCTCGGTGCCGTTGGACTCGCTTGTGTTTTCAAAATCAGAATTGTGATTCCGAAACCGGAAGACAGATCCGGATGAAATTCAAGAGTTATGTATAGAATCATAAGACCTTTCATTTGATTTTAAGTTGGTTAAAATCAGCCAAGCCATCGCTGAGAAAAAGGAGTTCGATCCATTTTAGAGTTTGTGGCCACTATATTCGGTGCTTCCGGAACCGGTATGGATACGTCAGCTGACAAGGCCTATCGATTGGAACAGATTTGAGCCCCCAGAAACCCCAATTTTTCGTGTTTTGCATCACTGCTCTGTATAACTGCTTGAAATGTTCAACACTCTTTATCCTGTAATTCCGAAACGCAGCACTTCGATTCCTACGAAGAAGTCGAAATTAGGGTATCTGATTGGTTTGCTCGGAGCTGTGCAATACTGCGCTTTACCCTGCCCCGTAGAAAACACAATAATGTTCGGAAAAAAACATAATACATCATAAAAGCGCAAAAGGGAGCACTATGGAATACTACGAAACATCAGTTTTTTTTAAATAAAGGTTGAGATAACTCTTGTGCGATTGAAAATTTTTCACGATTATAATGACACACCGGAACAAAAGATTCATGTATTAAAAATAATATTTCTGTGATAAAACTGACGAAAACGCTTGGTGAAGTTTGAGAATGGTTCGAAACGAAATACTAATTTTTTTCGGTTCCATAATCCAGAAGAGATATCAAGCTTATCCCGTTTTGCCACCCATTCCCCTATTGAAATATATTTCCTAAAACTGTAAGTAGTTCTTGGCATTGATGTTGAGAAATATATTGTTCTATCACTACTTTTCAGTTAGAATGGTTAGGAGAATGTATTCATAGCTACACCATCAAATTCTACTATTTCACTGTTACATTATTACACTTGCAGTGAGTACAACTAACGATGCAATACAGATACGTATTTCGATTGTTATAGGTAATCATTATCAGTGTAACAAAGTTTTGTAAGTCTGTGCTTTTTTGTATGTAAATAATAGCAATAATAAAAAAAACTACAAAATATCAACCGATTATTCGGCTTGCATACTAGAAAGAAAATTTTAAAAGATAAGTGTTTTTGATAGAACTTAGAATCAATAAAAAAGATACATTCTACTGTTGGGCCGCTTTATACTACTTTACCCTACAGCGTTGATTTCAAAAACGCAAACTGCCGAAATTCCAATACTTAATTTTTGTTACTACCTTCTCTTCCTTAGATTGTACGGTCGCAACAGATGCCTCGGATGTGGTGAAAAGATTAGCGCAGACGAGCTGGTAATGCGAGCACTCGATAATGTATTTCATCTTAAATGCTTCATCTGTGTGGTATGCGGTGTTCGACTGCAAAAAGGCGATCAATACGTCATCAAGCAGAGCCAGCTGTTTTGTCGGCCTGACTACGAGAAGGAAGTAGAAATGTTCCAAGGATATAGCTATGGTAAGTTCATTATTTCGATTTGATGCTTCTGTTTAATGCGCGGGCCATTCGGCAGATGATTATTGCTGTGATGATATTTTTCAAACGAGAATCGACGGACGGCGTGGTCCTAAGCGTCCTAGGACTATTCTCACAACGCAGCAGCGAAGGGCATTTAAGGCTTCATTCGAAGTTTCGCCGAAACCGTGCAGAAAGATTCGAGAAGGTTTGGCAAAGGATACCGGACTAAGTATACGGATAGTGCAGGTGTGTTATGATGCATATTAGTCGTAATGTTCGTATCTCTATATTTTCTGTTCTATTCGTTAATCTATCAGGTATGGTTTCAAAATCAGCGAGCCAAAATGAAGAAAATTCAGAAGAAGCAGCTTAAGGAGGGTGGCAAAGGTAACCATAACAACGGTAGCAAGGGGAATGAATCTCAGGACGAATTATCCGAAAATGAAACTAAGTTATCACTAAAAATTAAGGACGAAAACTCAAGTAAGTAAAATGGGTATGTAGAATCAGTTATCCTGGGGTTGTCTAAATTCAAAAACTGGAATTTATTTCGGTAATCCGTTTTCACCACAAAGAATGAACCTTATAAATAAAACACCTCCCGCCTCATCATTCCAGCTTCCGCATAGTCAAAATCTATCCGCTCAGGAAGGAACTGCTTAACACTTCCATTCAAAAACCCTTGACAACCAACGTTTCAACACCATCGCATAGCGTGGTGTCAAAGGTGTAAAGGAACTTTTCATTTGAATTTCAACATACTTTTGTTCCTGGAAACATATTTTTGACACTCGGAACTCTATTACTCTTTGTCAGGTAGGAACACATACCTCTAACCCACTTACCATCGCATACTCACTATGAAAAATCTCCCTCTCGTCACCAGAGTGTAGGAGTGAAGTGTGGAGTGGAAAAAACAGTGCCACAGGTCGAGAGAAAGCTTCTGTTTCCATATTTATATTTTACCGACGGAATGTAAATTTTTTTAGATTTACACTCAAATAGACTTCTGCTTGAAACCGAATATTGATTGATTAATTATTTAATTCAAAATGGTGACCAAAATACTTGTATTATTCGGGAATACGATAAGATTTTGAAACCAGTTAAAAAAAGCCTAAAATATACATATGGTACTTTAAATGCTCATCCGAATGTACTGTTTTCAAAAACTAATTCGAATATCTATATTGACACAAATTATTGGCAAAAGTCACGTAATTTACAGTTTACATTTAGACCATCATTTCCGTCTGACATTATGTGGTGGAAAGTGGTAAACTGGGTTAAAATATCACCCAATGCTGAAAGCTAGGGTTCATAAAGTTACATAAAAGTCAAAAACTCGTGAAATATGTCGAAACAATGACCAATTGTGTGAAAGTGCTACGTTCTGTTTGATTGCGTTTCTATTACACAGTCAGTCAGTCGTATATCGTCATATCGTTGGCGGTTCTAGTTGCCTATCCCCAAGCGAACATGCCGAAAGGACTCATTTTGCTTTGGCTCCATGGCGTATGTTGAATTGGTTGAAATAGAAAATAATGCCTTCTAAAGCGGGAAAAACTCCGTACGTGTTTGACTACAAACATGCTGTTCCTTCAAAATTCGCACACACACATACTATTATGGCTGATAAACACATCTTTTCTCGACGTTACCCTAACATTTTTGCTGTAGCCCGAATAACTTTGGAAGGAATAGTCGGCAAACTTCAGATACCGATAATGGCGATTGACAAAAGGGGGTGTGCGCCTGTGCGTATGTCCAACGGGAAAAGTTTTTCTGCAGAAGTTCTTGGTCGGGTGGAAGACGCCATTGTACATTATGCTGGATTTTTTTCGTTACCAATATGATGATGGTGGACGTTTCATCTAGAAATCTTTTTTCCACGTTTTTCTTTCAATATAGGATCAAACAATTATCTTCACGACAGTTGTAGTGACACTGAAGGAGGAATTAACGACAATGATTCCTTTGGCTCGCGTATCAGCTCCGGTGCAGAGGCATTCAAGCCGGTCAAGGAAGAACTCGACATGGATGAGGAGTATTTTCGGATGATGAACACTGCTGCTCGATTCGGAGCAAAAGGCTTTGAAGGTTGGTATTCACTGTCATAATTGGAATGAAAAAAAATCTTTTGTCTGATCATCGAAGCAATTTGAATTTATTTACTATAAACAATACACCTTTTTATATATATAAAAAATAGGTATAGAATTCGCTCAAACTTTCGAAAATTTTTCCGAGGCCCGGAGGGCCGAATGACATATACCAATCGATTCAGCTCGACGAACTGAGCAAATGTCTGTGTGTGTGTGTGTGTGTGTGTGTGTGTGTGTGTGTGTGTGTGTGTATGTGTGTGTGTCTGTATGTGTGTTGTCAACTAAGAGGTCGAGATCTCAGAGATGGCTGGACCTATTTTGATCAAACTAGTCGCAAATGAAAGGTCTCCCCGTCACCCAAAACGCTATTGAATGGTTTTGAGATCGGATGTTTACTTTTTGAGTTATACGAAGTTTTATGTCAAAATTTTTAGTTTTTTGACAGTATCTGTCACAATTGACCTTGAAAACAGAATATGTTTTCAGACTTAGATTCTGCACGGCAATACCTATCCAACAAGCCATAGATTGTTAAAATCCGTCCATTTTTAAAGGAGATATCGAAATTTTTGTGTAAACGATTTTTCCCCCTATTCCAGCAGTAGGAGTTTTGAGCGCTGTATGACGAAGAAATGCTTGGGAGCAACGGAAAACACGTTTTTTTTATACTGTTACATACAATTGTTTCTAAGTACCAAAAAGACTGTGTACAGCATCTTTTTTCATGAAATTCAGCCTCGGACCGATTTTAGCACGGCTCGTTTTTGGCAACATAATCGTTCGAATATGACATATATAAACCAGATGATGGCAGATTTTTTTTATAATTATATTGTTTTAAACTACTTACAGCAATAAATGCTGGAAGAACATAACACCCATATACCATTCGAATCAGTTCGTCGAGATCAGCAAATGCGTGTGTGACAAATAATTTCACTCAATTTTTTTCGGAGACGACTCAACCGTTTTCTACAAACTCAGATTCATACGAAAAGTCGTATGCTCCCAAACAAAGTTCCTGAATTATGTTTGGTTCCGACCTCTGGTTCCGGAACTACAGAAATTTATCTGACTTCGGCCATACCGATTTTAGAATACCGGTTCCAGAATAAAATCGTTTCTCAAAGCTCAATCGTTTTCTCAAAAAAAAAAGAACCCAATTAAATTTCAGAAACAAAAATTCAAATTAAAATAAACTTATATACAAAAATTAATTAATTTTATCCAATTGTGACTTCCGGTTCTCGAATTACATGATGATGAATTTTTAGAATTCAAACCGATATAGAAGATGACAATCCCGAAAAGATTCAAAGTTGGACTCAAAACTGTTGTAATTTATTCGTCTTATGGCCATACGAATCGGTTTGGGTTATGCTGGTTCCTGAATACCGGCTCTGGAAGTACCTTAAATTACCGTAAACTCTAAAGTGGAACTTACATATCATGGCATGTTTAATCGATTATCACACTTCTAGATTCAAATTCGATCCGATTTGCAGTTTCGACATTACAGAGTAATAAGTGATTAAAATCTCAAATTGTCGCTTAAAACTACGGTCATTAAAATAATGTCATGAAAACACCGAAGAATATTCATGCAAAAAACACATGCGGATTGATAAAAAAAAAGGTATCATCTCACTGCTAGGTGGATTAAGATCGTTTTTATAACAGCATCTTATATCACGACGTTGCAATGAATAAAGACTTCGAATCAAACAAATAACTTATGATCATTTTTGGATTTATTTCTATCTATACATACAGGGTCCGCCATCTAACATTTTTTTAACTAGCGGTTATTTCGACATTGGTAACCTTAATGACAATTCTGATAGCATTAGCATTAGCATTAGCATTAGAGACCGCCCGTGTGTTGCTACTCCGTTATTGATCTGGACCAATTGAGATTGCAAAATGATTTTTTGAAGTAACATGTTTGGGAATAACACATTGTTTCACACTGTGCAAACTGTATTGAACCATGCATGCTGATAAATACCGACGCCGGCCACGTCCGAATGCAGATCTACATGGGAGGGAAAGGATTGTTAGTTCGATGCATGTTGCTACTAAGAACCGAGGAATCCTCTGCATTCCCACATGCATCACAGGAGAGGATACTTTGTTAGTAAATGTTTTAATAATGTTATCATGTGTTTATTGCTCTGGGTAGCCGGCTACCAAGAATGTTTTAAAGTATTATCGTTTTATGTGTTACTTTGTGCTGGCAATATAATGCACGAAACAGTCAATCTCCGAAATTGACAAAACTCCGGACAGCCGGCTGTCGAGTATGTAGTCACTCGTTTATGCATCTACCTTTCGCGTTTTTTTTTAGTCATGCAAAAGAAACACATTCCGATTGATAAAAAAAAGGTATCATCTCACTGCTAGGTGGATTAAGCACGTTTTTATAAATGAAACTACGTGATACAAAATAATCGAGCGAATAGGATTTAGACAAAAAAGTTGATTCATTGCATTGAAATATTCTAAACAGATATTATAAAATCATTTTAAATCACCAAACAAAGGTCAACAGATTTCACACGCGTCTTGATTCTTTATTATTTCCGATTCTTTATTATTTTTATTATTTGAATTGTTTATTGAAATTATTAATTGGTTATATTAGTTGATCTGGGCTACCGAGAAAAATATTAATTTACTGTTTGCAATATTAATATCAAGTGTTTTTTACTATGTATTCAATATACCGATATATGTTATCTCTGTTATTAACTTTGTAATATAAACTTAATTAACTTTGTAATATAAACGGATTGATTTTTATGATTCATTTTATAATCCTGAAAGACAATCAATAACATGGAAGAAGAAATCATTCCTAATAAAACTTTTCTCCGAAGCTAGACGGAAATTGATAGGTTGAATAAAGAGATGATTTAGAAAAATAGAGTAATCAGAAGTAAAACATTGAAAATATCTTATAACTGAAAGGAAAAAGAAACTCCTGCAATTATCGCCTTTTACGACATGGAAGCAGGAACCCAGTGGATCTATTCTTGGTTCATTTTTTTCCGCCGGATTCCACACGGCATCTAGGCTGGTACTGTCCGGTGAGAGCTAATAGGTACTATCAATCTCCTAGTGGACCCCAGCCCCTTAACCTTAATGACAATTCTGATACGACAAAAACTTAGTTTTATCCTTCCTCCGAACGAATATGGTTGCGTATACGCTTGAGGAACGCGTGAAAATAGTGCAGTTTAACTTTGAAAATCATGGTAATGTTGCGGAATGTGTGCCAAAAAATCATCTTCTCGGCACATTTTCATCTCGGCGGGTATGTTAATAAGCAAAATTGTCGCATCTGGGGGACGGAAAACCCGCACGTTACCATGGAGAAGCCGATGTATCTTCAGAGAGTGACGGTTTGGTGTGGATTTTGGTCTGGCGGCATTATTGGACCATTTTTCTTCGAAAATGAGGCAGGAACCGCCGCCACGGTCAATGGCGAGCGCTACCGCGCCATGATTACCGATTGGTTCTTGAAGAGGAAAACTTGGACACCATTTGGTTCCAACAAGACGGCGCTCCGTGCCACACAGCCAACGCTACGATCGATCTACTGCGCACAGTCTTCGGAGATCGAATTATCAGTCGAAATTCGGATGTCGTTTGACCGCCTCGGAGCTGTGATTTGACGCCTTTAGACTATTATCTTTGGGGGGCTGTCAAAGATAAGTGTTTTGTGGACAAGCCAGAGACAATTCAAGCCTTGAAGGATAACATTCGTGCAGCCATAGCTGAAATAAACCTGCATACAATCGAGAATGTACTAAAACACTGGATCGACCGTATGGCGTACTGCAAGGCCAGCCGAGGCAGCCATTTGAATGGAATTATATCCCACAATTAACCTGAAGGAGTGTACTTAAGTATGAAAAAATATATTTTGAAATCGGATGAACCGTTTGTGTTTTATTGCATGTTTAAAAAAAAGTTACATGACGGACCCTGTATAACACTTTGTTAACGTACTTATGACCCTAACATCTGAAGATTGGTATGATGGATTTACACTATTCTTTTGTTATGTTGTCCGTTTAAATTTCCTCCAGAATGACCTAAAAATAATATGAAAAATTAATCCGGTGAAAGTGTGAAAAAAATCCAAAATTTGTTTTCTATTGAATTGGAAATTTTCTACAGCTGCCTTGGTGTATTGAAACTCCGACTATACTCGCTCCAATTTGGATGTAATTATGGCATCATTTTGAGCGTTGCGGTTGTTGCGTTCTTCAACACTTGTAGAAATATTTATTTCTTCTTAATATTTCCTTCGTTCTTAGCACTTAATAAGTAAATATTTAATAATACTAACTTAATAGTGAAAGACAGATACTTGTATTTTGAATGCTATTTGTACTCATCCTCAATGCATCAGTTTTGTATTCTGTTACACTGTTACTGATACACTGAGAATAACTGCAAATAGTAGAGATTGTGAAAAGACGGTTGATAGGGGCAGCGAGAAGATTAGTCACATCATGAAAATCAAGTTAGTTCCGATGAAAGTGGTGGACAATCGAGGTATGAGGAGGATCGAGTGGATGTTACTACCAAACACCATCGTGGCAAACTGTCTGAAGATGACTTATAGATTGATGTTTTGGGGTACTTATAGTGAGGTCCAAGTATAAAAGTTACCCTGACTCACGAACACATTCCGAACCGGAACCTCAGGCGGTCTACCTCAGGCTCTGAGCGATTTCAATAGCAACACATTTAAATATTATTGCTGAATCTCGGCAAACAAGAAAACATCACGCCTATGGTCAATGGACAAACAAGAAAACATCACGCCTATGGTCAATTTTTTGTTGTGCTCCCCATAATTAATAATTATATTTACAAATCAGATAGTTTTCTTATTTCATTTATCTTGTCGTCTTCCAATGTTTTTCAGCACCACGAGCAATGCTGATGCGGTGCATAGAAAAATCGAAAAGAGACATTAGATGACAAGTGTCTCACCCAGTTTCAGTAAAAACTATCTCACTGTTCGAAATCTCGGCAAACGGATTTATTGGTTTCGGTATATTTGTTAATTACTGAAAAGTTCAGCATAATATTATGCCAAACTTCGGCAAAAGTACTCACTTTACTGAGATGTCAGCATATTACTTTAACGAATTTCGGAAAAGAACAAGTGTGATTACTGAACAATCAGCAAAATGTCGTGTTACCGAGCTCGAGAATCGGTTTTAAGTGAATACGTACGACCACACCACATGCTCGATGTCCTGATAACCGTCACTTGGGTGCAGAGACCGTTGCGAGCCCCACACACCGAATACCAATCATTCAAAGATTGAATGTTTTAGGTTTAGGTTAGATTAGGTTAGATATAAGTAGGTAGGAAATTTCAATTTAAATAATTTTCCATTAACAATGTGTTAAGACACGAGACTTAATTTTCACGACCAGACAAAACTACAAACACCATATACTTAATTTCATCAAAGATGTAGGGAAAAAGGGCCAAATCACTTAAAATGTAAATCAAACACACACACACACACACACACACACACACACACACTGGAGATGTGCGTTGCAAGTATAGTGATTTGACATGAATCGAGCCTCTATTAAACTTAGACTGTTTGTGACGATGAAGTAAAGGTCTTTGGGCAAGGTTTCAACGATCCCAAGGGTACACACTTAAATTTTATTGCTGAATCTCGGCAAAAAAATGCCGAGATTTGCACAAAAAAAACCAAAACCGAATTCATTACCTGTCCATTATTGCCGAACTTCTCAGCATCAATTTTGCTGTTAGCTCGGCAAAAGCGATTATGATCGAATAATGAATTGCCGAGTCATCAGTAATCGAACGTAGAAAGGATTTTTCTTTAATATGGTATGAAATAAATATCACAAAAGCTAAGATTGGGGAAAAAGGGTGTTTTATTAATGTCAATTTTAATGTAGTATACAGCAAAGAAAACCTCAAAAGACAACATCAAGGTTAAAGACAATTAGTTCAAGTGCTCCTCAACGCATCTATCTGAAAATAAGAAGACTTTTGTGAGTATATATGAAAAGAAGAGTTTTTTATTTCACTTATATTTTCAATAAATATAAGAATCTCTTACCTTCATCCAATACATGTTATTTTCCCGCGCCACCAGCAATGGCTACGTGGTGTTAGGCACATTCGACAAGAGACATTAACTGACAAGTGTTTCACCGAGTCTCAGTAAAAGCTAACACACTGTTCGAAATCTCGGCAAACGGATTTGCTGATTTCGGTATATTTGTTGTTTACTGACAAGCTCAGCTTAATATTTTCCAAACTTCAGCAAAAGAACACGCTTCACCGAGATATCAGAATAGTACATTAACTAATTTCGGAAAAGAGCATATGGATTACTGAACAATCAGTAAAATCTCGTGTTGCCTAATTCGGTATTTCATTATGCCGAGCTCAAGAATCTGTTTTAAGTGTGTATACTGAAAAGCAGCTAATTCTGCGACGCCAACTGAAGCCGGATCATTGAGTTTGTACGAAGCGGGGATGTTCTGATTGAAGATGTTGAAGCCTGTGGACCCGTTGATGTTTGATCCGTCATTGTAAAACATAACTTTCAAATGGGTTTGTGCAAATATTAGTGGCCACTTAAAGGCGTACGTGATCCGGAATTCCACGAGTCATTTCTCTCTTGGATGTGTCGAAAAACACAGTAGAATCGAAAGCAGGCAAAAAATTTTGAGCCATGTAATCAAAATACAGGGACATAAAATGGGTCTGAGAATTGAGCTTAACAATTCGAAGTTTCTAATCACCATCGAATTCAAAATATCGCACCGGAATAGCAATCCCAGAATCACTGAATCGAGAGAACCAAGAATCGGAAGGACACCCGACAGCACTTCGCCGGAAGGACACCCGACAGCACTTCGAAACTCATCGTATGAATCGACCAAATCTTGCTTCATTTAGAATTGGAACAAACTTTTGCTCATATTGTGGCGCTCCTGGTGGACGGATTTGGAAGCTCTTGGCGCCCACGTGTCGGGAATTTTGTCAGCTTCACGTATGATTTTTGACATTCCGAAAATCGACTGTACTTTGTAAACAATCAACATGGAAGCCGAAAGAAGGAAAAAAAATTGTGCACAATTATTTGGAAAATCCATTGTGGTCTGCATCTAGGCTAGCTAAACAGCTGAAATTGCCCAGAAATACCGTATGGCGCGTTATCAAACGGTATAAGAAAACATTGACGACGCTTCGGAAGCCTCAAGCCGACGACCGGAAATTGCGTAGTAAGATTTTGAAGACGATTAAGAGGAATCCTAATCTGTCGGACCGTGATTTGGTTAGAAAATTCGGTGCTGCCCATAGTACCGTGAGGAGAACTCGACTCCGGGAAGGAATCAAGTCGTATCGAGCTAGCAAACAGCCAAATCGGACCATGAAACAGAATAGTGTGGTCAAAATTCGTGCTCGGAAACTATATGACCAGGTGCTGACCAAGTTCAACGGGTGTCTTCTGATGGACGATGAAACCTGTGTCAAGGCTGACTTCGGTCAAATCCCAGGTCAAAAATTTTACTTGGCAACGGCTCGGGGGGATGTTCCAGCCAAATTTAAATTTGTTTTTGCCGACAAATTTGCAAGAAAATTTATGATTTGGCCGGGCATTTGCAGCTGCGGCAAAAAAACGAAAGTTTTCGTTACAAATAAGACAATGACATCTGAACTATACCAAAAAGAGTGTCTCCAAAAACGAATTTTGCCGTTCATTCGATCCCACGACCATCCTGTAATGTTTTGGCCAGATTTGGCAAGCTGTCATTACAGCAAAGCCGTTTAAGAATGGTATGCAGAGAAAGTGGTCCAGTTTGTTCCGAAAAACCTTAACCCACTCAATTGCCCCCAGCTCCGCCCTATTGAGAAATACTGGGCAATCATGAAGAGGAGACTCAAGGCAAAGGGAAACGTTGTCAAAGACATCAATCAGATGACGACCTGGTGGAATAAGATAGCTAAAACGATGGACGAAGAAGGTGTGCGCCGCCTACTGAGCCGTGTTACAGGAAAAATTCGAGAATTCCTTCAAAACCGTGACGAATAATTTTATCCGTATTTTTTCTTAAAAGTATGAAGAAAACGCTACATTTGTATAAAAAAAGATCTTGAATACAATAATAAATAACTGAAATACAGGCAATTGTCTTTGTTCCAATTCTATTTGAAGCAAGCTTTACATGCATCCCAAAGCTATACGCAAACAACGATACTGAATTCACATTTCGTTTTAGCCTATTCACGACATATCTTGCACGAATGTCAAAAGCATCACAATCGATGTTATAATTTAGTCGCTGAAAATATAACCAAATATATACATAGATAGACATATTTAAGGTAGCATCTAAAAGCACGACAGACGCCAAAAAATTCTTGTTGATAATTCCAATGAAGATCTGCTTGCCTTGAAATCTGATGGGGGACATTGAAGCATATTCCTTTTGTTACCTATAGTAACACCACCGTCAATCCTCGAAAAGCAATACGCTTCGAATGTGTACTGTTCTTAACACCTGTACAATCTAGCACAGCCGTTGAGCTCGTGTATTTTACATCAGGGGTTTCTTCTCTTTAAATGCAGCCTGAATTTGTGTTGTGTGAATCCGAAAAGTACTTTTCTTCCTCAGGCAGTATCCACAGTATGCTTACATCGACTATTAAACCGTCGGAGCTTATGAGAAGGTATTTCAAAGAAGCACAACGAAGCAAGAAAACTGTGAATATTGATTTTCCGTACCCTCTTTGCATTTAAACATGGTTCGACTACTACCACCGCTTTCGATAAAAAATTCCAGGGAACAGGAGGAAAAAATTGCCTAGCTGGAGAAGGGGATTCTTTTCGAACGGTGAACCATTTTTGTGAGGAGTAAAGTTCGTTGTTTTCATCGGTCAGTTCAGCTCGAAGTTTAGTCTAACGGAGAAACTGTTTACTTATTCACAAAAAAATAAACAATTTACTTATTCACAAAAAAAGACCAAGCGTCAAATTCCACAAGCGGTGATCTTATAGAGCGTTGGGGTAAAAAATCAGAAAAAAATCGTCCATCTTTGCCGCAACAAATAGGCCAGGAGTGTTAACAAACCTCGAAAGACATGTAAATTACGCACCTCATGACATTTTTGATTTTATCGCATGCAATTACTTGGAAAATTGTGTGGATGACGTAAACTATAATCATATAAAACGATTCATGAACAACAGAACATAATAAAACTACAAATTGAGCATAAGATTTATCTGTGGTACTGTTGCTTTGATCGTTCTCGATTTTTTTTTTGCATAATTTGTAGGAGGAGTAAGACGGTTCACCAAAACATGAATGGCCTCCCCCAGAGCCGTAGTGAACATTTCTGGCGCCCGAGGCAAACTCAAAAATAATCACCCCCTTAAAATTTTTTAACAAACACCATGAAGACATAAAGTAAGGTTATCTCAAGTAACATTTTCAAACGTAAATGCCACAAGAGCATTCTGAAAACCATTTTAAGATCATGTTGCAACCAAGTGAACTGTTCCCACAGGAACAAAAGAATACGACCACTATCGACAAGTACCCACGTCATCTGGACATTCCCTATGTAAGATTCATCCCATCAGCCACTGCCGACTAAAACTGGCGACTGAATCTCTCAGAGATTCGGTTGTCAGCATACGACAATGTGAACCAAAAAAAACAACGTTACAATTCATGAAATTATCCTAGTCTTAAGTACAGTTAAGAAATACTCTTGGCATCTTAGAGCTAAAACAGTGTGCTTCAATAAAAATATACTGTTAAATAGAAAAAAAAACAGTTCTTCATAAGGTTTACAATATGAAGCGAAAAGAAGATCCAGTATACTGCCCATACTCGCATATCAGTCCCATATCGATTTTCGAAAATATTGAGTTAGCTTGAGGAATGCAATCCATCCTCAATATACTCTCAATGTGAAAAAAATATTAACTCATGTCTGTCCCATATGCAAAATACCCGTATATCAGTCCCATTCAGTGCAAATTTCAATAATTTCTTTTGTTGCAATACTGGAATAGCAAAGGTGTATTACCGATATTTCATGTAATAATACTATGATTTAGCATTAGGTAGCACAATAAATCAAAAAATTTGAAAATAAAATTTTAATCGTCTTTTTCTCGACATGCCGATTTTCCATATGGGACTGATATGCAAGTATGGGCAGTATAGCCCAGCGTTAAATTTATTTCGAATTGGTTCAAAATTCAAGAAAGTTACAAAACCTGTTTTACGATCAACCATAGTAATAAAATATAAGATTTTTTTACGACTGAACCTGAAGTCATGAACTGGATTTTAAACACGAATTCTGAATTTGGATTAAGGACCTGGATTCTGAAAATGAATTCTAGATCTGAATCCAGGAGTTGAACCTGGATCCTGAAAATGAATGTAGGAATTGAATTGTCGGTCTGAATTTTTAAAGCGGAATTCTGGAAATGAATTATGAACCTGAGCCCTAATTTTGAACTATCAACTTACTTCTGGATTCTGGACTTGAATTTTGGGCTTGGATTCTGGAGCTGAATTCTAAACTGAGCTTTGAAACAGAATTCTGTTCCTAAATTCTGAATCTTGATTCTGGAAATGAATTTTGGACCTGAAGTTTAGATTCTGCACTAGAATTATAGAATTTGATTCTGTATCTGAATTATGAATTTGTATTCTGGTTCTAAGAATGAATTCTGGACCTTAGTTCTGAGCTTTTATTCAGGACCTGGATTCTGCATCTGATTTCTGGACCTGTAATGGAGACCTGAATTTTGGACACGAATTTTAGATTCTGCACCAGTACTTGAATTCTGGAAATGTATTTTGAACCAGAATTCTGGAATTGGATTTCGGACATGAATTATGAAGTTGGACTCTGCTCTTGAATTCTGGAAATGAATTCTGGATCTAAATTCTTAACATTAATTCTGGATCTGAATTTTGGGTCTGAATTCTACACGTACACTTTGGATCTGCCTGATAGGCCTATATTCTTAACAAAACTTCGGAGTAGAACTCTGGTCCTGGATCCTGAATTTTGATTCTGGACCTGGATTTTGGACCAGAAATCTGGATTCTGGACTTAAATTCTAGATCTTAAACATAAATCTGGATCTGGTTTCGGTATCTGGATTCTTGACCAGAGTTTTACAACTGGACTATGTATCTGAGCCCTGGAAATGAATTCTAAATCTGTTCTGGAATAGGATTTTGTAAATAAATTTTGGGCCTGGATTCTGAATTAGGAACTGGATTTTGAGCTTGGATTCTGGTTCTGGAATCCAGAGTTCTGAACTTTAATTCAGAACCTGGATTCTGCATCCGATTTCTGGACTTGGATTTTGAACCTTGAATCTAGAGGGACCTGGGTTCTGGACCTGAATAATAGAACTGGATTTTGAACATGAATTCTTGATTCCCGACCAGTACTAGGATTCTGGATATGAATTTTGGACGTGGAGTATGAACCTGAATTCTGCATATAGAATCTAAACCTGGGTTCTGGGAATGAAATCTGGAACCTAGATTCTAAAAGATTTTGGAACTGGATTCTGAACCTGTGTTCCAGAGCTGAAATCTGTTCCAGGGCCCAAAGTTTTAGAAATTTTTTTTTTATATGCGATTCTCATACTACTGGAAATTTGATCGAAAATAGCTAAACCTATTTCCGATGGTATAGAGTTAAAATGATTTTCATTCTGGAAAGGCGAACCAGAGCAAAATAACACGTTTCCCAACAAAAATCACTTCCGCTGTCGCTATGAAAGTCGTGCGATGTTTATAAGGACTAAAACATTTAATTGTTTCCTCGACTGTTCACTAAAGTTTTTACGAATTTTATCCTAGAACGGTATGGTATTTTTCATGCCGAATGTCTTAGAATTTAAAACCTCGGGAACTAAAATTAAAAAAAAAGTTTTTTTTCTCCTAAATCGAGATCTAAAATTTCAAAATTTATTTTTAAAAAAACTCGACTCTAAAACTCAGGAAAATTTTGCGGTTGAAGAAATTTTTATGCCAAATGTAATAGAATTGCATGATCTAGTGTCATATAAAATAAAATAATTTTTAAAATCGATTCTCTGGAACTTCTCTGGAAATTTTTGAGATTTCCGAAATCGAAAATTGTTTTATTCTTGATGCCAATGTATTTAAAATATCTTAAACTTCTAGTTCTAGTGTTATTTATTTTTTTGGAAAAAAATCGACTTTAAAATTCAGAAATCGATTTTTTTTACTGAATGTCTTAGAATTACATAAAATGTTAAGATCTAGTGTTACCTCGACGTTTGAGGCAATTTTAAGATATTTAGCATCAAAAATAGATTTACTATTTCGGAAATCTCAAAATTCCCAGCACTCAGGATTTCGAATGAAAAAAATCATCAGAACTCCTACAAAAAACATTGCCTCTCATGAAAGACGAACAGCGCATTAAAACCCACAGAAAACTGATTAACATAGAATTCTTTTTCACGACACAAACGAACCGCACAGAATACAAGTCGATTCAATCCTAGTAGTACAGATATCTACGCACTTGCACATTTGATTAATAGTCAATTTTCCGGAATGGTAATCCCTTTCAGGGAACCTTTTAAAAAATCTAATTTAAAAGATTCGGAGGTATTCTCTCTGAGAATTAGATCTTTGGTAGGTCCAAGTTCACAGCCACAATCGAGAAGAGTGCGTCTCTTGCTCATGAAAAATAATTTTTACGGTCGTCACTGAATGGCGGTTCTGTATTCTAAATGACTATGAAATTGCATTTTCATGTTTATCAATGATAATGCTTATGGCAGCATCTCATCGGATTTTTGTAGCAGTATAGTACCAATCTGAAACTTAATCTAGTTTAAATAATTTTTCCGAAAAAAACTTCATGCGATTAATTTTTCATAAAACAATTGTACATTTTTTTCAATTCCATCTTGTTTTGGCGCCCCCCAGCTGTTGGCGCCCGAAGCGGTCGCCTTACTCGCCTCACCCTCACTACGATACTGGCCTACCCATCAAAAGTATACATAAAGATTCATTATATTTTTGTAAAAAAAGTGCTCAGAGGATATATGTTCGAAAATGAAAATGAATCATAAAACATTTGCACTAGAAGTAAATTTACAGTGTGATATGGCACCCCCTTTAAACTGTCAACTTTAATTTTTTTTAATACTTGGACAATTGAAACCAAAGTATTAAGGCTTATGAGTACATTATTTTTCATTACGACAAGGCTCAGTCACATGTTGCGACTAAGCTCAAAAGCTGTTTGGATAATACGCCTCATAGTACAGACTTGGTGTCGCCTGACTATCATTTGTCTTGATTAAGCAGAAACATGTTTCAATTCCTTCTTGGACATTGGACAGATGAGACATTTTTTTGGTTCAGAATCAACATTCAGGCTCGCCCATTACGTTTAGGCCTTGAAATTTTTGAAGTAGATCCTCCGTTTGAAATTTGTTCAAAATTTTTTCTGATGTGACTGCGGATTGACGTCCAAAGGTTTGGAGGTTTTCGGTACAATACAAGGGTAAATCATTTTTAATTCTGAACTAACTGAGGCAAATAAACTCTTCTAATCCGAACTAATCACAGCTAATTTCGCACCTTCGCTCCTTTTTTAAATTCTCACTAGATATTACATTCGGCTTAACATTATTATATCATACTAATTGCAGTATAATCCAACACAAATTTGTATATTTCATTCATTTTATTGAAGAGCAATTCACCTTTATTGAGAATAACGATTGATTCCTAGTTCTTAATGTGCTGACGATATTAGACGAGATCAACCTCTAAAGTAAATATTCTAGACATTCCAAAGCTAAGCTAAACCTGTCAACTGAAAAAATTGGAACATGAAAAGTTTCTGCAACAAACAGACCACCATAGCCGAAGTAAGAGAATAGCAAATAAATATGTGCGGCTTGTGTGGATTACTGAATCATGTAATGGATTAGCCACCTGTTCACACATACCAAAGGTAGTCTGCGGGCGGCCGGAAGCAGCACAAACTCTGCGGCCAACTTTTTGCTTTCACCGGGGGAGGGATCATATGTGCACCATAAAAATAAATATTTATGAGCGATCAGTCGCAAAAACTACCCTCGTTTACACAATCATACGCATATCCGTGCAGCGAGCTGGAACAAAACATATCCTTTATTGCAGAAAAAAATCACATTTTTTATTTCACGTTGTTTGTCGCAACCGAAGGAAATTTTGCTTCAACTAATTGAACAGCTTTTGTGTTTGAGTTGAGTATTTCTGTCGTACATTTTTTTTCGGACATCGGAATTCAAAAATAAGTGTTTCGCGCGAATTGTCGTTTCAATTTGCTTCGATATAACCTCGTGCCCATAATAATGAGTTATAATTATCGTTCTGCAGCATTTTTAATAGTTCTTTTCGTGTTCTATAAATCAAACTGTATATTATTATTTTAATACAGTGGTTTTGCATCTGCTAACGTAATATATGAAATTAACATAAATATCAGAAAATTACAATATTGGTTTACAATTCGACGAGCAAGCGATTGTTAAAGTTATACTATTTGTTAAGTTCTGAGCTTATAAGTATTTGATTATTTTCATCGAGAGAATCAACCTCCGGCGCAAGAAAACAAGCTTATATTAATTTCAGTGAATAGAAAAATATCGAGTAGTACATGTTTTGTTATGTTTGTGAATTTGCTTTTAACGTTATATGTTGAAGATTGTAGATTGTATGGCCGGTTAGTTTGTTTGGTTATAAGATAATAAGACTTGCATGCTTGAAGAATTTACTAGCTAGTCTTAGGGAATTGGTTCCATTTTTAAAACGCACTAACAATACAGGGTCCGCCATGTAACTTTTTTTAAACATGCAAAAAAACACAAACGGTTCATCTGATTTCAAAATTTATTTGTTCATATTAAAGTACAATCCTTCCGGTTAATTGTGGAATATAATTTCATTCAAATGGCTGCCTCGGCTGGCCTTGCAGTACGCCATACGGTCGGTCCAGTTTTTTAGTACATTTTCGATTGTATGCAGCTTTTTTTCAGCTATTTTTTTTTCCATAAATACGTTTATTTCTTAAGGCAGTTTACATAAGTTTTTCTTCGCCGTAGCATCACTTTTACATAATATTCTTATCCTAATTTAATTCTAACATAGTCACAACGTTTTGAATTTATTAAAACATATTCTCTTATTACTTAAATATCATCTTAGGTAACTCGTCATTAATTATGAAATCTACTCGGAAATATTATTTGAACCAAACGATTAACTTCTATAATTATAAAATAAGCTGTTATTTTCAGACATTTTGTTGATAATTTCATAAACTGTTTCGAGTTTGTTTGTATCATTACATAATTTTTATTCTAATTTAGCTATTGGTTGAACTCATGGACGCAGCTGGGATCAGAACTAAGTCTTAAAAGGGGCCTTTATTAAATTGAAACTCCAATTTTCTTTATGAAATGATAAATAAGTTTCATGTATGAAAGGTCACGACAAGCAAGAATGTCTCGAACTGGGACACTGGATAGTCTACCTTTTTTTTTTCAGCTATGGCTGCACGAATGTTGTCCTTCAAGGCTTGAATTGTCTCTGGCTTGTCCACATAACACTTATCTTTGACAGCCCCCCAAAGATAATAGTCTAACGGCGTCGAATCACAGCTCCGAGGCGGCCAAACGACATCCGAATTTCGACTGATAATTCGATCTTCAAAGCCTGTGCGCAGAAGATCGATCGTAGCGTTGGCTGTGTGGCACGGAGCGCCGTCTTGTTGGAACCAAATGGTGTCCAAGTCTTCCTCTTCAAGTAACGGGAAGAATCAATCGCTAATCATGGCGCGGTAGCGCTCGCCATTGACCGTGGCGGCGGCTCCTCGGGGGCACTTATTTTCACTTTTTTCTTGCACATTTTACCGCATATCTGTGAAACCGGAAGTGGGATTCAACAATATTCCGGAATTTTGAATAAGACCACAAGGCCTTTCATTTGAATCCAAGTTTTCGAAAATCGGTTCTGCCATCTCCGAGAAAAGTTAAAGCAAGAATCGTTATATTCGAACATACGCACATATACACCGATATTTTACGTACACGATTGATTGAGTCGAATGGAATATGGCAACAGTAGTCATCTCATATACGAACACCATTAGTAAGAATGAGATCGGCTGTCTCTGTTCGCAGGATTAACTTTAAGTTCGTTGATTGAAAGTCGGGTAATCGGCCAAATAACGTGACGACTTGTAGAGTATAACGCGTTCAAAAGTTGAGCTAGCTAAGAACGCTCCGTCAGAGCTGCCAACTGTTTTTTTTCTTAAAAAATCTGTATTTGGCGGAAAAATACAAAATCTACACAGAAAGAAATAATGAAATTTAAACGACATGTGAATCATCAGTAACTTGTAATAGACATAAAATGAATCGAAAGATTGATTGAAAACCATCATCGATGCGAAACTAGATTGGATTGCATTGAATTTTCAATAAATGGAACTGTATTTTTCAATTAGCGCTTAGTATTACGATTGAATTATATTGAAACGTACAGAATTGTTAAGTAACTTTATGTTTAATTACCTGCTCCAAATATGTGCATGAAAATAGATGTAAATTCGCAAAATATTTTTATCTGTGTATCTCGAAAAATCAAACATCGATTTAGTGAGGAAACTGATTTTGCGACCAAAAAAAAGGTCGCTCGACCTGGTTTACCCCTATGGACTCAAACACAAAAAACGAAAAATCGGTATTTATCTGTATGAAAATTGAAATATCGGTATATTGAGAGTATTCGTGTATCGAGTCCAAAAATCGGTATAGTTGGCAGCGCTGCGCTCCGTATACCTGCACTTTTCACTAACATTTCGTATACATGTTGACGTCATTTATGTAAAAATAAAATAAATCTTTTTTTTCTGACACACTAGCTGACCCCCTTAAGATAAAAGTTATTTCGTGCATAGCATTTTGTTCTGTTTTAGCATCAACACACTGTAAACGTTGCGCATTTACATATCCACATATTTCTAACATTGGTATTTATGAAAAATGTTTCCCTCTTGTTTGCAGACCCATCAACAATCGTGAAAAGCGAAAATATTCCACTCAGTGCGATGATGGGCATGGAGTACTCTTCGCTGCAACAACTGACAACGTCGATGACTCCACCCCACTCTCAGTTGTTGAACCCGATTGACCGGCTATATTCAATGCAAAACTCATACTTTTGCAACCCAGATGGCAGTAGTCCGGGTGGTAACGTGAATGCTGGAAACAATACCGCGACTGAGCTGCCACCCAACCATCTCCATCATCCGCATCATCTACTGTCAAGCACTCTTCATCACCATCAGGGACCTCCGGGAAACACCGGAACAGCACCCGTTACCGGATTGAATCTCCAGCCACCACCAGCACACCACGGAAATCACGGTCATCCGTTACATCCCCTTCAACAGCATGCTCATCATCATCATCAGCAGCATCAGTAGCAACAATCGTGAATCAATTAGTACTTTTCAAAATATAAACATGTGATTTAGCAGTGAAATTCAAGGCGATAAAGAAGGAGCAAGAATTACAGTCTAAAAGGAATTAACAAACATTGTAATCAAATTAATACTACATATTATGAAGTGAATTGTTTTAGTGATAATAATCGATTATAAATACTCTCTTTTTAATCAGTGAACATTTCGATGCAAATAGGAATTCTATAGCTAACAATCTGCTAATTTCATGGACATTGTGTTCAGACGGGGAGAGGGAAAGTCAAATTAGTCAAACGAATTGAAGACGTGATTGACAATTGAGATTGGTGACTGATTTATTACCATTTGGGTGTAAATAGCAATATTGTTCACATGACTTTGATTTTCGAGCATGCCATTTGGAGGTTCACTTAGCAAGTATGCCTGGTGGATACTCAAATTGAATTATTAGGTAAGTAAGTAATGTCTAATGAAGCTTCAACTGTAAATATGTATTAATATACACACTGTAAGAGCTTTTCTTGAAACGCAAAATGTATATTGTTATTGGTGTGAGTTATATTCGTGTAGTTCAATTATGAAAACTAATTAAAAAATAAAACCACAGTTGTAAATATTTCAGCCACTTTGACTAGGTAACGTTGAAAGAACATTCCTTCTTGGCTTTTTATATAGAAAGAATGTGAACACATTAATATACAAGTGTAATCTGTTACATCTGGCTTAGAAAGTTCCTCCTATTTATCGACGTTGTTTCAACTGTGGCTAAGAATTATTTCTCAACTGCAGGTTCGACACTAACTTCCGCCGATTATCCCGATTCCTCATCTGTCCACCATCTTCATCGGAACTAACAAGATCTTTTTGCTGTCACTAACCTTCGCTTCCCCCCTCCCCGTCTTTTCACCATCTCGATGTCAACTAATTAGATCTCTGTCGTTTTAGTCATTTCATTCCCATATCCCCATTTTACTTCGTTTTCCGCAATATTTACTTCGCTATCTTTTTTTTTCATTTTCTTCTGTAACAACACCATCATCGCCCACGGAAACTTATCAACAGCATGCGGGCCACCCGCCGGGTATTCGTAACCTGGGGGTGTTTCCCGCGGACCCACACGGACCGAAGAATGCGGCCAACATGAATATTCACCAACGCCATATGGAAGACTCTCATGAAATATTCAGATCACCGGCCGATCACCACATGAAGGCTGGATCTGCCAAAGTCAACCACTGCGACCCAAATATGACATTACTTAATGATACAACCCTAGTTTTAAGTTAGTCGTAAATTTTAAATTAGTAAAAGCCCTTTGGCATCTTAGAGCTTAAGCAGTGTGCCTTAAACATTATATTCTTGAATAAAAAAAAATAGAAAGAATATGCAATCACTGTGACAACTGACTTTTTAACCGAGGTCCAGAGGGCAGAGTTTCATGTCAGTTCGTCGAGATCACAAAATATCTGAAAAAATATGCACTCATTTTTCCCCAAAATGGCTGAGCCGATTTTTACCAGATTCAAATCGAACCGTTTTGCCTTTCTCTAAAGAAAGGTATTAGAATTGCTGGAAAACCCGACTTTTGAACGGAGCCTCGGAGACCCATAGTGTTATATACCATTCGACTCAGTTCGACGAGATCGGAAAATGTCTGTGTGTGTATTTGTGTGCACTTTTCGAAGATATTTGAACGCGCTCAATTTTCTCAGAGATGGCTGAACCGATTTTAACAAACTTGGGCTCGTTTGAAAGCTACTATCGGGCCATTGGTCAATTAGCCGGGTACGACTTCCGGTTCCAGAATTCCAGAAAATTTTGAAATGTATTCTAAATTTGGTTCAAAACTGGGTCGACTTGTTGGTTAAGTACAAACCGACTTCGGCTATTATAGTTACCAATTTCCGGTTGCTGAAGTACCGAAAATAGTTGTCAAAATCTGGAAAGAGGACTTTTTCCATTTTCTCAGTGATGGCTTAACGGATTTTCTCAAACTTTGGCTCAAATGAAGGTTTTTATAATTATGTAGACTGCTGTTCGTGAAGTGTGTTTATGTGTGTGTAATTTCAAACCATCGTTCGAAAATTGAATCCAAACAAACCGAATTTATCTATACAAGTTTCCGGTCCCTTATGTATCGAAAACAGTGGTCAAAATCGCCAAAATGGAATTCATTTCGGTTTCTCAGAGATGGCTGAACCGAGATTCATAAACTTAGATTCTAATGAAAAATTTCGTAGTCCCATAAGTTGCTATTTATTTTTCTCTAGGCCCGTTTATCGTTTTGATATTATAGGGTGGTGGATAAGTGGTAAAGATTCAATTCCTTCATTCGAGCTGAGCTTAAGTAGATCGCACATAGTTGCAATTCGTGATTGAACGAATGAGTGGAAATGTACAATGAACCAAGAAAACGAAGCTTGGAAGAAGCAAATCATTTTCACTGTACATACCCACTCACTCCTAACTTTTTATTAAATGATCAATAACGACGCTGGCTACGAGCTAGGCTGTGCTACTGATGGAAAGGCAGGAATGTAAGTCCGATACTCGTTGTTTCTAGAGACCGCGGGTAGCACTGTATCTCCCGAGCATCACGGGGTAGGAGATTTGTTAGTAGGGAGGGAAAGAGATCCGGATATGTTTTGGTAAACAACATGATCTCAACAAAACCTGATTTTCGATACTCATGAGAAATATAATAAGTAAGAAAAATATAAAATATCACCAAGGAACGATCTCACTAGTATCCCTTTTCTCCTGCTCGCTCTGCTGTCAGCAACGCGAGATGAAACACGATCTCTGAGAGAATAAAATAAAAACACACGCGAATGGGCCCTTTGCAGAACAAACCTTAGACCTTTAGTCTGAATGACACGATCATCTTGTAAACTTTCACACATTCCATAGAAAACCGACAACACCGACAATGACATGCAGACGGCGCTTCCATCGGTTAACAGGTTAACATCGTTGAATTTTGGGGCGGCAAATTCACAGTATCCGCCGGTTGAGCATTTTTTGTTTCGCGGATCAATATTATTCAATAAATAGCACTCTCACTACTAAACACATACTTGTCACACCTGCGTTATCGCTCAAAATAACTATTTCAACAAAATTTTTAACTATACATATCAAACAACACATTGACATACTTTTTTGAGAGCAGCACCAGGGCACCGCATCGCACTCCCAGTGATGCCAACTCTCTTGTAAAGATTCAATTCCTACATTCGATTCTAAAAAGAAACAAATCTTCATTACTGTTTTAATACGTAGGACTTACTAGTTGATGGCCATAGAAACTTACTTCGACTACAACAGTTCCGGATTTCCGAGCGTCATATATCATTCGAATCAGAGTGAAATGTGAAATGGGCTTAATGAAATGTGAAATGGGCTTAAAATTTCAGCGAAGCTGAAAATATCGAGAAAATTCTTCTTAGGAGCCGGGCAGGGTCTAATACTTTCGAAAAATCATTCATTTTTGCCTTTCTCATAAGAAAGGTTATGCAATCACTGTGAAAACCGACTTTTGAATCGAGGCCGAGTGTCATATACCATTCGACTCAGTTCGTCGAGTACGCAAAATGTATGTGTGTGTATGTGCGTATGTGTGTATGTAACGTTTTTTGCACTAACTTTTCTCGGATATGCCTGAACCGATTTTCACAAACTTAGATTCAAATGAAAGGTCTTGAGGTCTCATAGAAAATTCCTGAATATTATTTGGATCCGACTTCCGGTTCGGGAGGGTCAAATGTGTTTCCATGCGTAATTCCAGAATTTCATGCGGATCCGACTTCCGGATCCGGGGATATAGGATAAAGTGTGTTAAAAATTGTATACCATCACTTAAAATGGGGAAAAACCTTGAAAAAAATTCTGAATCGACCTCAAATCCTTTCCAATTGATAGTTTTTATCAGTGGACAGTCAAACACGGTCGGTTATTTTTTTAAGAATCGAAGAAAATTATTTTGAAGAATACCACAGTATTATATATGATAGAATAATTGATATGAGAAAGGCATCATTACACTACTAGGTGGATTAAAACAGGTTTTTATTGGTATTTTCCTATAATAAAACATTTTAAGAATACTTTGTCAAGCTTATCGGAACAAAACTCTGGAAGTTATGGGCCGCTATTTTTTCTCATCTCATATTACAAAGAGGCAAGAGCTCGGTGCACAGGTCCAAGAATACGGCCTCTATTGACAAAAATTTTCGTAATAAAACCACATGTGGATTGTTTGAAAAAAGGTATCATCTCACTGCTTGGTGTATTAAGCACGTTTTTTAATTAACCATCACACTCTTCCACACCAAAAAGCTTCTCAAAGAGCTTCTTAGTAGTGTACGCAACTAATCTTAGTTTACAAACCCTGCCTAGACCCAATGAAGAAAAAGGAACACTGTTAAATGAAATGAAATGAAATTACTTTCTGAGTAACTAAAACCAAATATGTAATCAAATATACCCCGGTCTGACGTGCGGGTCAAAGTTTCATGACAATCGGTTCATAAGTGTATTAATTATTATGCTGTCAGTGACTCTACTTTTGGAAAATTTTAATCAATGGAAGAAAAAAACTACGTGTTATCAACACACTGTTTTTCTTATTGAGTAAGCAAAGAAATTGTATGATAGGCATTATCCGGACTCTGCTCCAAGCGAATCTAAGATATGCTGAATTTTAACGTGGTCGTATGAATAACGATAATGCACCATGCTCTGGTCGTTCAAATGAGACTGTTGTTCCGGAAATCGTTCCAAAAGATCTTTTCATCGTTATGTAAAATCGAAAAGTGAAGTTTTAAGCGATAGCTAACATCGTAAAGATACCATAAGAAAGTGTATGCACAATTTTGCATGAGCACTTCAATGTGACAAACTTGTTTAAAAAGTGGGTGTCTCGTTTTCTCAAAGCTGATCTAAAACAATTTATTTTTGCCTTTGGCTAAATTTCATAAATTGAAATTCGAATTGCATCCACCATATTCGCTAGTTTTAGCCCTCAGCGAAAATTTTTGTTCGGTGACTTTTTAACCGACGTGTAAAGAAAAGGAAGGGGAGGTGCATTGAATTTGATAGGACCAACAAACTGAATTCGCCTTTTACCAATTGTAGTATTTGTTTGAACGTGTTGCAAAATGCAATTGCGGGGCGTTGAATGCATATGGTTTAGAGTCACGAACTGTATGTTAGTATGTTACGATGTGCTGTATTATGCAATGAACTGTCAATTTTCATTCAGCTCTTGTGCACGTTTCATTACAAGAGTCAAATGTAAATTTAAAAATTATTTACTGTAATGATATTCACGCTTATGAGGAAGGTATCGTTACACTAATAAGTGGTTTAAATCAATCTTTAATAATCGTTGAACCGTAGTAAACATTCAGCTGAAAAATTCAGATACGAATGAAGTAACTATTAACGTAAAGATAACATGAATGAACGATCAAAATCTCACCCGACTCTGTTTGATTTCAATCCATCACGTAATACAGTTTAAAACTTATACACTGTATCAGCCGAATCTGCTCTCCCTGGCACTCCCTATTTGATAGGGACAATGTTTGTCACACGAGAAAAAAGTACGATCTTTTATTTACAACTGTTTGCATTGGAAACTGTCGCCAATATTTATTTTACTTACGGTACTTGACTGTTTGCTCACTTTTGTCGTTTGAGCATTTGTGAGCTGCGTGTTTATGCCTACATGGCCACAAGCGGGTGATCGGATGCCATCCCGCGACCCATGCACCCAGTCAGATGAGAACAAAGGTTGTTGGTTGACTTGTTTACTTACGATTCTGAAATTGCTGCACTGACTGTCGCCATCCCAACAGACCGATGTGAATCTGCAGGAGAGTGAGATGTCCTTTCAATGTTTATTTATGTATGCTCGGCACTGGGAGAACTACATGCGCCCATAAAAATGAATCCCAGATAAATCGGGACAGAACAAATAAAGTGAGGTTGCCTTTGTTGCATTTTCCTGCCAAAGCCAATGGTTGGGTTGCTTATTGTTGTTCCAATACTAGCTACACGAACGGGATAAATTGTTTTCCTTGCGCTTCGAGGGTAACGAAACAAATCTCAGAGGTTTTCACTAAATCGGAGTCACGTGTGAGGTGTCACTGGTTTTTGATTGCTGCCTGGAAGCATTTGTAACAAATGGGCAGTACAAGGAAATTTCGCATCGGAGGTATACCACAAGCATTAAACCATATAGGTTGTGGTCTATAATGTATGATTAAACTTTTATCCCTGGTTTGGGAAAGTTTGAATAGATGAGGACTCGTATATTGTGAATAAAGACTGTTTTTTTTTTTAAATTAGGAAATGACTATATTTTATAATTATTCCGGAAACTGTTCAATAGGTTGAAAGATAATAATTCGTATTTTTTCTTCTGAAATTTAAAGAAAATTTTGTTTTGGAAAGCTATTAAAATCAAATAATTTTTTAATTTCTAATCTTTTTTGAATACATAACATACTCCGGAAATTTTTTGAAGCCATTGCACATAATATTTTTGGAGGTACACCAATCAACAGAAACAAATATAAAAGAATAGGTGCTAAACTGCTGCCATGATTCCGACTGTTCTGGTTATTTAAAAATCATGCGCCATTTATTCGCAATACTTGAGACTCTATATGGAATTAGAAAAGAGAAAAACATGATTATTTGGGAAGCTTCAGAGAAATCAAATCAATTGTCACCCCTTCTTAGGACCTTTGAAGACTGTCCCAGAAAGTATGGACGAAACCAAAAACCGCTGCCATTTCGCAATGGTTCAGAATCTGTCAATTTTTATGGCTACGTCCTGTTGTTTACACTATTCTCTAACCACTTGTGCAGTTGTTTATTCGTTTTCTTTAGTTTGTTTCGAAATGCATGGACTTTCAGCAGAACAACGTCGAAAAATTGTGTACAAATGGTGCACAGAACGCGGACTGTCACTGAGAAAGATAGCAAAAATGGAAGGAGTAAGTGAAAAAGCCGTGCGAAATGCAATTAGGAAGTTCAGTGAGGATAACACCTTTGAGGATAAACCGAAAACGGGTCGAAAAAGGTCCTGCTAACCCTCAGTTGGATAAACGTATACTGAAGGTGTTCGAGCAAAAGAAGGAGGTTTCAGTTCAGGATGTGGCCAAAAAAGTGGGCACTTCGAAGTCAAATGTTCTTCGTGCTAAAGAACGTTTGAATTTTCGAACCTATAAGAAGCAGAAACAACCAAAACGTAATCCGAAACAAGAAGCATCGATTAGGCCGAGCGTTCGAAAGCTGTACAATACGATTCTTGCTGGAAATTTGAACTGCATAATCATGGACGACGAAACCTACGTGAAACTCAATTAGAAACCCTTGCCAAGACCACAATATTAAACGGTGCGAGAAGGGCAAGTGTTAAACCATCTTGCTTCTTGCCACTACTCGAAAGCAACGGTAGAATGGTATACTACCAAAAATGTCACTTTCGTCCCAAAAGACTGAATCCACCAAATTGCCCACAACATTGACCAATTGAGGAATTTTGGGCATTAACGAAGGCACATCTTAGGAAACATGTCTCGGCAGCCGAAACCATCCAACAGTTCGAATAAGATTGGAAAGAAGTGTCAAAACTTATCGCCAAGAAGTCTGTACGGAATTTAATGAGGAACGTTCGCAAGAAGGTGCGCCAGCTAGTCTACAATGGCTAAGTAGCAAATGTTGAGAATAATATTATGTTATTGCAGTCTAATATTATCAGTATATCGAATGAAATTTGAATATCTAACACTTGTGAATTATTTACAGCTAAATCAAAGTGCGTCCATACTTTCTGGGACAGTCTATAAATTTAAATTTTCCGAAATAATAGATTCGAATACCAATGCTTTGAACATTCGATCAGAAGACCTCAGAAGCAGTTCGAATATTTTTGAATTGCTTCGATTGTATCTTTCGATGGATAATTCATTATCAAATTCAAAAGAGTCAATCACTGTGTTACTTTGAAATTGTAGAAATATAATACCACAAATGAAGTAACCCTACATTTCTCACATTACGGAGACAGCGCTTCTGGTTTTTCCAATACATAATGTGGTTGTGTGAAATGCACAGACAACGCTTTTGGTGTCAAGGGCTGTTCAATTTTATTACTACTACCCTGAGGGATTTAGATGTGTTTGATTTTTAATAATATCCCAACTGGATTCTGTTAAAATTTTACTACATAACCAGCAATTTGACAAGTTTGTCTAATGCGAAACATGAGTAACATCTAATATGACTCTTTACGGAGAAGTGTTTTCCAGTAACCGGAACATCCACAATTACTCAAAACATCAACTTTCTTGCTGCTCAAACATGGAAGAGAGGCACTGTCTAGAGCGCTGCACTGGATGATTTCTAGGATTTGGGAGGAGGAGATTCTACCGCAGGAATGGATGGATGGAGTGGTATATGTCCATATATCTCGCCTACGAAAAGGGCGATAAGCTGTTGCAATTACCGCGCAATCACATTGCTCAACACCGCCTACAAGGTACTCTCCCAAATCCTTTGCCGTCGTCTATCACCAATAGCTAAGGAACTCGTAGGGCCGTACCAAGCGGGATTTACTGGAGCCCGCGCCACTACGGATCACATATTCGCGATAAGACAAGTACTCCAGAAGTGTCGTGAATACAACGTACTCACGCATCACCTATTCATTGACTTCAAAGCAGCATACGACACAATCGATCGAGAACAGCTATGCAGATAATGCACGAATACGGTTTCCCGGATAAACTGACCCGATTGGTCAAAGCAAACGATGGATAGAGTGATGTGCTACGTCCGAGTATCTGGGACGCTCTCGAGTCCCTTCGAATCTCGGAGAGGGCTACGTCAAGGTGATGGACTTTCTTGTATCTTGTTCAATATTGCCCTGGAAGGTGTGATTCGAAGAGCGAGGATCGACACGAATGGCACGATCTTCCGAAAGTCCGTACAACTTTTTGGCTTCGCTGACGATAGTGATATTGTGATACGTAACCTTGAGAAGATGATGGAAACCTACATCGGACTGAAAGCTAAAGCTAAGAGTATCGGACTGGCCATAAATGCGTCGAAAACAAAATACATGAGAGGAAGAGGCTCTAGAGAAGAAACACTATGCCTCCCACCACGAATATTGATAGACGGTGACGATATCGAGGTGGATGACGAGTTCGTGTATTTGGGCTCACTGGTGACCGCCGATAATGACACCAGCAGAAAAACTCAGAGACGTACTTTGGCAGGGAATCGTGCGTACTTTGGACTCAGAAAAACCCTTCGATCAAGAAAAGTCCGCCATCTCACGAAATTGACCATCTACAAAACCCTCATTAGACCGGTTGTTCTCTATGGCCAAGAGACCTGGACTATGTTGGCAGAGGACCAACGCGCCCTCAGTGTTTTCGAAAGAAAGGTACTGAGAATCATTTATGGCGGAGTGCAGATGGAAGACGGATCGTGGAGACGGTGTATGAATCACGAATTGCAACAGCTGCTAGGAGAACCACCTATCGTACGGACAGCTAAAATCGGACGTCTACGGTGGGCTGGGCATATCATAAGGATGTCGGACGACAGCACAGTGAAAATGGTTCTTGAATCTAATCCGACTGGTACAAGAAGAAGAGGAGCGCAGCGAGCAAGGTGGATCGATCAAGTGGAGGGTGATCTCAGAAGTATCCGTGCCTTGAGTGGCTGGCGACGAGCAGCCATGGACCGAGTTATGTGGAGACGTATGCTTGATACAGCAAAGGACACCCCAGGCCTATAGCTGTTAGGTAAGGTAAGTACGCTGTGTGCTAGGCGGTGGCGTTTTCCTGTTCCGTACCGATTTTGCATCATTTTGTAAAACAGTTTGAACGTTTTGATACTCATTGCCCTATAAATTTAGGACTGGAAGTCGGATCTGGATGAAATAGTACAATATCTTTAAAGAAACAGAGAGCTTTAATTTGAATCATGATTTGAAAACGTTGCTGAGAAATCCAAGTGTGCTCCGTTCTTGGAGCTTTTCATCACTATTACCGGTACGTTCGGAAGCGGAAACCGGGGACTAGTAGTACCAAAGTTGATTTATATATCCACTAACTAACATGGTCTACGAACAAGATGAATTTACAAGTAAGTTTTATAAAAAATTGCACCTCGTTTCGCCATAACTTTTGAAAAAATCCTCATGAAATCGAGATTTTTCCACTAATCGCGCTGTAATATCGGAACCGACTTTTGGTTCCGGTATTCTGGGTCTGGGATCTGGGACTTTTTGAAGAATTTCAAGACCTTTCATTTGAATCTTAGTTTGTAAAACTCGGTTAAGAAATTTGCGAGAAAATTGAGTGCTCATTTTCTCATAGATTTGCACATATTGCCTTGTAATTCCGGAACCGGAAGTCGGATAATGAAAAAAGTTTGTGAAAATCGGTCACGCATCTGAGAAAAGTGAGTGACAATTTTTTGGTGCAATTCCAGGATCGGAAGTCAGATCGGTAGTGATGGTCGGGTTTCGGGTATTTTTATCGAAAACCCGGCCCGAACCCGAACCCGATGGGTACCGCTCGGGTTTGGGTACAGAAAAAAATTGTTTGTCGGGTTCGGTCCGGGCCAAGAAATTGCTTACTCGACCATCTCTACTGTCTAGGGACACCCCGATGCACACTCATTGGAAAACTGCCGAACGAATGAGAAACCAAAACATTGTTATTAAGAGTGAAGAATGCTGGACTTAATCGTGGAGTATGCTCGGCTTCTGCAAATGACAAGGAACTGATGATTGCCTTACATTGCTGTCGTCCGATATTCAAATTGCACGAAAAGAGTAAATGGCTTTCGTATTTTAGTCATAAAAGGATCTTTAAATTCAGTTTCCATAGATGTTCTTTCGGAAAAGCTTCTTCACCATGGATTTTTACCTAATCAATCACTTCCTAATTATCATTGAATATTTATCCCAAGAACATTACTTCCTTTTGCAGTAATATTCTCAACACATTTGAAAATATCAGATCATCGAGAATTGATAAGCATTGGTTGTTCGTTTTAGTAGAGATTAAAAAATATCACAGTACTCTAACACAAAGAAAACATCAGTTTATCATTGTTTGGGTAGTCTTCAATGAGTTCTACAGCACTTCGCGTCGAAGAACAATAGTCAGTTGACAAACCTCAAGGAATCCTATGATCTGAATCGGTAGCTACACTCAACAAGTCGCAAAAGCTTCAACAACAGCTTGGTTCAAGGATTTGAATGTAAGTAGGGATTTTATTCGTGTGAATGTCCAACACATTGGGCTTGCAGAGGGTAAACTTTGCACTTGTTTAGATATTGATCATATTGTTAGGAAATGTAGTGAATATCGAAACGTCGAAAAAGAAAATTTAACCAAAGATAAGATTTATGAAAAAATTGGGGTAAAACGGAATAACATGATTCATGTGGTCATTGGATCTATTTGTAATCTACTTTTAGGACATTTTACGTAATATCAGTCGATTTTAATTACCCGTAATCAGCGCCCTTTCCGAATGCGAAAGAAAGTTTCACTAATGATACGATTTATGAAATTAATTGAGGTAAAACGGGTTAAACGAGCTAGTACTGTCATTCTCATTGTAAGTTCTTCGATCACATAAGTTTTCTACGTGATATGGACTACTATTGATAGGTCGTATTGATTCTGCTTCAGGATTTTAGAGCAGAATTTAACTTAAAATATTGTTTGAGGGAAAATTGGGATCAAACGATGTTGCACAATTCATGGGATCATGGAAACTATCAGGTAATTAGTTTGTGGGGAGATATGTGTAACATATAGCTCTCTTGATTTTATATAATTGACCCAAATACCGATCAGCAGAACTTATTTTTTCTGTAAATTTATGGAAGAAAAAAGATAAAATAGAATACAGTTATTTGAGGTTGTTCTGATTAACAGTAACCTATTTATAGAATTTATGAAAATGTCAAGAATACTTTTTGATTACTCGATAAGATTAGATTACTTTTCTCAAAGTTTTACACTCAGTTTTTTCAAAATAAAGTAATAAAAAGGAGAAATTCGGGGCGACATGAACATGATAGTGAGTTTTGCGGCTGTTCTAATAATCATCAATTGATTCTACGGTCATTTTTGCATAAGAAAAATCTGCTTTGAAAATATTTACAATATTTATTATTTTTCCCCACTGTGCGTCGGATCTCAGCTAGTAGCTCTGGGAAGATCATCCAACGTTCCAATTCCGATATTTTATTAAAAAAGAGACGACAATTTAACCTTTTCCAATTACTTTAATTTTTTTTTCATTCTTTCTTTTGGAAAGCCATTTTAATGATCAAATGGAACCGAGTTATACACACTTGAACAAAACATAAAAACAGTCAGTCTGACCCTAAAGTTAATTGCTAGCCACACGAATCGACCTCACCTATATCAGTCCCGGTTCCGAAAATACCAAAAGTAGTGATCAAAAATCCAAAATTGAAATCATTTAATTTTCTCAAGTTTCACAGTCTGAGACTTTGCTTAGAGAGTGGAGTGTGTTTAAAATTTCAAACCGTCACTTTGAGCGAAGATGTTTAAAAATTGAGGTTGTATTAGTTTATTCCCAAACAAACCTGTGAGTTTTTATTCAAGTTTCATATTATTTTTGTTTAAAAACCCTCTAATTATATTAATGACAATATCAGTAATATTAGAAAGGCATCATTACACTACTAGGTGATGTCCAAATAGTTCAAACATTGTGATAAAAGGAACGAGATTAATAATCATGATTTTTGAAGCAAATTCTTCACACCCATCCCAGAACTACAAATATCAGATGGCGTCGCCATCCTATGCTTTAAAAATATCTTAAACATTTCTAAAACCTTTTCGTGAAACTTAATCATAAAATTAACTTTTTTTAAGGTTTTTGTTCCAATATCTGAAAACCAGAAACCGCATATCGAATTTTAACTTATTATTACTGTTTCTGAGACCTACTCATCAAACCCAATTCTAACACTTTCAGATTGTAGTATTTGAAGAATATTGAAAACCCTTATATTAGCTTTTCGATTTCTTCGCATTTTGCGTTCGTCTCACCAGTGCTTAAAGCAGTTCAAATTGAACCGTCATCTCCGTCTAGCAGTTCAATTTCAGCCTCTAAAAGGATATTTCACGAGGTACCATATCCTTTCTGACGTCTTGGGCGTAAACGAATAACGACCCACTACTAATCGCCGCAGAATTTGAACATTTGGGGGTTCTTTGGTTAGTACAATAAGTAAATAGCTTAAATAGTGGCTTAAACTGAACTAAAGCCAACCCGGGCTCCACACCCACTACATAAATTAATACAATTCAATTTTTGAGACTACATCTTTTGAAAGTTATAAATGCTGTTTTTATACACATTTAAGTTAAATATTAAGTTCTAGTCAAAAAGAAAATATGTTACGTAAAATTTCTATTTCTATGATCTATCAACCGGTATTAACGAACCGGTGTACTTGAACATGAGTTGCACCAGACAAGAAATAATATATTTTGGCATGCATGCATCGCAATCAGAGCCTATTCAATGTGAAAATTTGTGAAAATTTCTTTTTACTTCACAATCCTCTCGCAGGATAGGTGACCTGGTGGTCTAATTCACAAGTCATGTTAAGGTACAATGTAGATTTTTCTTTGAGTCGTGCAGTGATTGGTAAAAACATTGGTCAATTTAAACATCTTTCACAATAACGTACTAGCGAAACACATTAACGCAGTTACAATACGAACTAAAGTTTAAAAAATCCGATACACTGAGTTTTTAAAACTATGACAGAAAAGTTTAACGCAGATAGTTATGAATTTTTAATTAACAACCGCTTCTTATATAGTGACGAGCAAAGCATTTTTAATGCCCAAACAACTATCATAACTGTGTAACAAAGTACAATTCGGTGAAGATTCGAATTCTCCCGAAAATCCAAGAACGTCAAAGATACCCTGAAGATGAAATAAACTTTTTACATTGTGATAAAATTAGTTCGAGCTGTCATCGACTGTTTTATGATCTAACTTTTAAAATCAAATAAGAAATCGTTAATTTGCCAGTTTTACAAAATAATTTAGTTGAGAGTTGCTTGAAAATATTAAAGTTTTATTAACCGTCCAAATACCAGAAATTATTTCAATTAACAATTAAACGAAACATTGTTTTTATCTTCTATGTTTAGTAATAGGTGACATTCAAAATTGAAGCTCTTCAAAATTGCACCCAATTTGGCCACAAATGTGATATTTGTCAAAAAATTATTTTTCTTGAGCGGTTAGTGGAATGAGCTAAATCGCTTTAAAATAAATACAGTCAGTTTCCTTTCACATCTCATCCAAGTCTGACGATAAAACAAAATCGCTGTCAATGTTACCTATGACAATCAGATAGCCACATGTAAATATTGCCAAAAAGCTGTTCACTATGGTAAGCCATGTGAAAAACTGGACAAGAAGACGTCTGCACCAAAGGACAACAGCGCTCCCTCCACAGCAACCCCAAAAAAACCCCAGTACAGTCGGAGACAGTCATCAACAACAATGAAGCATGCTTCTCAACGAAACCATCAGTATCCCATATAGAACAATGTACAACAGCTGCAGTTAACAACTTACCCAACACCTGAGCAAAAAGTAACGATTAATCCGTCAGTGATGGCGAACCAATGGACTGGAGCGTGAATAACGAACCACTGTTCCCCCTTCATTCGCTGGCAAGCAATGAAAGCGCCTGTCCTCCAAGGAAGAAAATAACGACGAGATTTAGCAAAAAAAAAACAGGCTGCGTTAAGCTGAAGTGCAAAGGAGCCGAATATTATAAACTTTATGAGAAAAAAAGAAACACAGAGCACACCGGAATACTAGTATCTTTGTCTGTTAATGTCTCGTGAAATTAGTGGTAAGATAGTAAAGATTTTTTAGTATAATGTAATTAAATGGAATTTAATTTCTCTTAAAGCGTTTATATCGTATGTATTTTTCAGGAAAATCGAAAAATGTGTTGCAATCAAATCACAAAGTAAGCAAATTCGTAATACAATTTCGGTATTCGAGATAATTTTCACAGAGTTTTCAGGAATTTACGATAAAATCAGAATTTCGTTGCAACTGAGTATAAAACTGATTCACGCTAATCAATGACCAAACCTCTATTTCACTTAAGCCAAGAATGTTCTCAATTTACAAAATGATAGTCCAAGTAAACTACATATTCCGAGCCTCATTTATTTTGCTATTGCATATCTTAAATTAGTACTGAAAGTGGTTTTGCTTCTGCATCTATTATCCCACCATTCGAAATATTCATATGCTGCACATACATGAACCAGATCGTACTTAGAAGAGCAGAACCAATAAAAGCCGGTCTAATATTAATGCTCTGAAGAGAGTCTGAAAAGGCACATTCTGCGATTCATTAAGGGTTTTCAATGCCATGCTGCTGTTCATCAAAACCGTTCAAAGGGTAGAGTACTCAAGCTGCCAGAAACCGGTACCACGTTCTTGCTCTCGTTTGAATCTCTATTTGTATTTTTTCGTTTGCTGGGAAACGAGGAGCTAACCACGGACGAATCATACATTGAAACGCTGTATTTACTGAATCTTCTGCGTTAAAATACGGCAACATCAAACCTGCTGCACTCGAAGTTTTTTTTAAATACCCAACGATTCAACACGATGGGAATTTCTCCCTCGAAATGCGGTATCGTTTAAATCGACGCTTGTCTACAGTAGTCGATTCCTATGGGCAATAAACGAATTATTCATGACTGCGTGAGGTTTTCTCACGTGTAAAATTTTCAAACTAGCTTTTCGGTCGTGCTCAACTTAAAAACAGCTATGCAAAGTAACTGATTGATAATGGTACTATTTGCATATATTTCACATTAAAACATTATCGTTGATGTCTAATTTACTGACTACTTTAATCCACCCATTTTGAGCTATTGCTGAATCATAAATATTTAATAAGTTCGGGAAGCGTGCCATAAATCGTGTTGACGCCCCTTTATCATGTGGCGGGAGATGGTTAAGAAAGTTAATCGCTACGGGATTACAGCGTGGCGTGAGTCGCGTGTGTGCATGATACAAACCATCCCGCTCTCCCTGACAACCGAGCAGCCGAAAGCTTTATTTTGGACAAGCCGCAGATAGTACTGCGAAAACGGATGCCTATAACTAAATATTGTCACCGCATAAAAGTTCCTGGGTGCGCGTGTGTCATTATTTTTTATTTGCAAAGCGAAGTATATGGGCTGGGTAGGGGTACTAATTTAACGACGATGAATCTCGTTCCCAAGGGTAATTCTATCTGTTGAAAAGTTAAAAAGAATTTATCATAGTTGTCACTTGGATTTTCCTATATATCAATTACTGAATAACTACTTGTATAGTAATATTTTAAAATATTGACAAATGAAAATATTTCCCTTATTGGACGCACGTTATGCAAATTCGAACCAAAACAAATTATTACAGTTCTGTGTCTTTAGACAGAATACTTCATATCAACGGCACTGTTTCAGCTAAAAATGGTTATTATGGTTTTTATATTACGTCTAAAAAAAGCAAAACCTTGGTATTACATTGCTGTAGTGGAATTTGACTTTCTAGTTCAACAGACTTCGCAGCCGATTCAGAGTGTATCATTGCATGACTGGTGCTACGATTCTACTGACACTACGAATCCTTCCAGGTCGGGGCTCGAATATACGACAACTGGTTTGTAAGACCAGTGCCCGCCAACCCGGGACATATTAAGTCTAAAGGTGCATCCATTATTGTTTGGGCAAGAATGTCGAGTTTCAAGTGTGATTTTTGTAAGCTTGGGCATCTTCTGATAACAACATTATATTTAAGGATTTCTAGTATTATATTTTTAGGTGCCACGATTTTTTCCAGGGAAATCGTTAAAAGATGTTAATTAAGTTAATGTTAAGTTTTGACCATTTACTCCTCATTCGCATAAAGTACTGTTTCTAATCTTTATTACAAGTTGATTTCGTGTGGTCAATTTTCAGAAGATCGAACCCAAAAAATCGTCTAAAGCAGATTTTAAATAAAATACGGGCGGAATATGAAACCAGGAGGCAATTTTTATAACGGTAACGTTCGGTTACATGTGGCGGGTCCCGGTCCTATTTTGATCAAATTTGATAGGAAATTTCACTTTACTCGCTATGAAGTTCAGAATTGGCACCATATGACTACCACTTGTTTTAATCATGCAGAGTGCTCTTTTCGGAATATGTCTCATCAAATTGGTTCGATTCCTTCGTCGGTTCAGGACATGACATTGTTTTAGTTCTATGTTTATTAATTTCAAAATCTAAAATGACACTTTGTGGATGTAGGATATGCCCGTTCTACAACATTTTGGCACTATCAGACAGCAATAAGAGGACGGAAAGAAAGCCCGGTTCAGGACGGCCGACGACCATGAGCGATAAGAAGCTTAAAAGGAAGCTAAAGAGGAATATCGTGAGAAAAGTTGCCAGGGTACTTCGTTTTTTACTTCCCTCACGAAGAACGTAAGCTCCGAGGTGAAACTCATTTCACACACCAAGCTCTCCAAGAACTTGCTACTGTGGCTGACAATCAGTCAGAAGGGGATGTTAAAGCCGCTCTTCTTTCGCTCCGGACTGGCCGTGAACGGGGAAATTTATAGTACGAAATGCTTGCCCGAAGTTGCGTCGTTCATCAAGGAATACCATAAAGGCGAAGAGTCGGTGTTCTGGCCGGATTTGGTGTCGGCCAACTAAGCGATCGTTGGAGGAGTTGCAGCGACTGAATATCGCTGTGATACCCAAGTCGGCGAACCGGCCCACCGTCCCCCAGCTGCGCCCCATCGAGAATTTCTGGACCAACCTGAAGCGTAATATCTACTACAACAATTTTTTCGCGAAACTGAGAGCGAATTGATAATAATAGAACGATTTGTTATTAGTTTGCTGAATTTAAACGTGGTCGTATAGACACCGATGATGATGAACGTTCTGGTCGTCCAATCGAAATAATTACCAATGTTGCACATATTCTTCGTGTAACTAATTCATTAATCCATCTTCGATGCGACTATCCTTATATTACTTACGCCTGTCTCGAACAACGTTGAACTATTCACTACACGAAAGAGAGATGGGTGAAAATGAATAATCAATAATCATAGATAACCCGAATCTACTAATATATTCTTCGCTACTGGTATACATCGTGCATGTTCGTTTAATACATTCGTTTGTCATTCGCTCATTACTTCACTCTTCGAATTGGTTCGAATAGCGTCACTACGATCATTGTTTGATTCCATTCTTTGTGAAGCATTCTTCATCTAATAAATTCATCATATCTCGTGAGGTAGCAGCAATGGGGAAGTGCTGGGATATGGTTCATCACACACACATAAGACTATGGTACTAATATAGTTCAAAAACAGCACGAGTGATCATCGCGAATTAGGTTTTGACGATGATCGCTGCATGTACATTCGCGTTAAGTCATTCGTGTATGTTCAATGGGAATAACAAACGCAAGAAATAGATCTTCATGCGAACAACGAAGCAGCGTCGACTTCGTTCGCATCCGAATATACGGACAAGTCCGAATATCAGAGCGATTATCGAACAAAGACGAAGGGAAGCGAACGATGATTATTTGCGTTTACAATTATGCATGATCATTTGACCATGAGAAAGCTCTTTTCAATGTGGGTTCCGTGTTTTCTCGCAGTCGAAAAAAAACAACAACATGTTGATGATTCTGAGCTGTGTTTGGCTCAAGGAATAAATCATATTTTTTGCGTCGATAAATGACAATGGATGAAACGTGGATCTATTACTTCACTCCGGAATCAAAACGATCATCATATGAGTGGACTACAGCTTTAAAAGTAGTGCATCTTCGACACATATGTAAATTATTCTTGTAGAATTCAGTTATTTTTCGAATTACGTTCTTATAATTGGAGTCATATTCGGATTTGCATCACTGGTAAATTTCATTATTTTTTGCTGTGAGGTTATGACTTTAGTATTTTTGGAAGCACGTGGTATAACCTTCATCTACTATCTTGAGAAAGGAGAAACAATCAATACCGAATACTGCATAGCATTGTTAGATTGCAAAAATCCAGAAAAAATGACCTCAAATGATGATGGTTCGATTGAACAAATTACACATCGAATTTCTTCCTCATCCACTGTTCGCTGTTCGCTGATATCAAAAAAATGCTCGCCGTTAAGAAAATCAACTCATATGAAGAAGCTGTTTCTGAATGTGAAGCCTATTTCGAAGCAGAAGACAAATCCTTCTGCAAGCACAGCATCAAGAAGATGGACAAGCATTGGAATGATTGTATTGCTCTTGAATGGCAGCCCATGAGAAGATGATAAATTTTATTTTGATCTTGTGCTAATCAGTCCAGTCATCTCTTAGAAATCGTTGTGAGTTATGTTCCAGAGTCTATTATCCACTACTTCTGGTGCTGCGGGAACTGGTAATTGGTGATCGGTATAGCCGAAATGAGAAACCATTTTTTTCTAAAAAATAGTGTCAATTATAAAACGCACTCTAGAAAACAGTTTTCACACTTATTACCAATTCCGGTCATGAGTTCGACCAATTTAATTGAATCTAATGCAATCATAAGAACTATCATTTGGAATCAAGATGTGAAAATCGGTTAAGACATTTCAGGGAAAATTGAATGAAATTATTTTCTATTTTTATTAAACATTTTACCCTGTGATTCTGGAATCGGGAGTTTGAAGCATAAATTATTTAACTCTCAACTTTCTTTCGCTATGTTAGGAGTTCATTTGATATTCTTGATGTTCGACTTGTATATCCAACAATGATTTACGCATCTACTTGACCATCATGAAATTTCAATTGCAGTTGTAATCGAACCAAATTCATGTAATATGGTAAAGCTTTTAAGTAAAACTGTACTTAATAATTGTAAGTATATAGTCTTGTGCCATGCATTAAATCTAAAAGAATCTACTGTTTTATGCAAAACAGAACTGTTGTAAAGTATCTTTCGAAAATATTCCAATTCCCATGTCGAATGATCATGCAACAAGCATTATAAAAAGACAACACGTGCTGTTGTATTCAAGTAATGTTTTTGTATTGTCCGTACCCTTTACAGAATAAATCGAAAACATGCGCATATTGTCGATGACTAGCGATGATACGGATTATCCGAAATAATTCAGAGATCACTTTATTCAGCTCGTCTGACCTTATGGCACCGTACGTCAAAAAATTGAGCTTCAAGTCAGCAATCGTACGACATGTGCTGAAACGAGTAAAAACATCCAATTTCAAGTGGTGTCATGGCGTTTTTCCGCCTCGTGGCATTATTTTGCCGGCGCTGTTATATTAAACTGCTACCACCGAACTGAATGTTCCACGTGGTGCTACCTTTAATACTGCATCAGCTTTACTTCATCCCCTGGCACTGTTGATACAACTCTGAAGTCAGTTCGAAAAGCGAACATCACGATGTTTTATTGTCTGTTTCACCCCCTCTAATATGCTACCGCCGCCACAGGTATAAGCTTCTAATCCCCGACAAGACTGTCGAGATGCGCGCATTCTGTATACGCACTAGGTGGTAGGTATTTTGTGCAATATTCCCCTGTAGTCTGTATTCCTACAATATGCAGTAGTAGGAATGAGTATGTGCCGCATGCTGTCTGTCTCATTCCGTTGGGAAGCAATAATATCGTTATAGATTCGTATACTTTTTGCAGATGCTTGGTTGCAGCCGGATAGCGATTGTTTTACTTTTGTCGATGACTGTCTACCGAAAGTTCAAAACACTATAGTTTAATTGGAGAGCTTAAATATCCAATATACGATAAAATGCTTTGCATTCAAATAGCTATTGGAATCACGGCTTTGTATGTAATTCATAGTTATGCATCTTTTTTTTATTTCGGGAGAATGATTTTTGTACCGCGTGAAAGATTCCGACAAAGACAGTTGCACCCCACTTATTACGTTTCTTAGTTATAGATTGATTTATAATATTTTGCTACTGATTTGTTTTACGCTTATGTAGTGAGAGTCACTTCATTTTTTCATTCTTTCTCTAATCGAAAATTTTGAGCTGGTCTCAATTTTCGTCCCTTCATCATATCATAAGAGCTCCTCAGATAGATTTTTTATGATTTTTTTTATTTAAAAGATATTTTATTCAGGCCTTTTTGCGTACAAGCTTTAGGTGGCCGATTTAGCTGAGTTTTTAAATAAAAGATTTTTTTTTTGTATTGGATCTCGTTATCACCCTTTTTCTAGGGGTAGAGGAGCTTCCATTTTCCTCCTGCGAAGATTGAGGGGCACTTCGTTCGTGGTTCGTCTCGTCATCCATTGCCGCATCGGTGGTATTGTTGTTGATTTCGTTGCTAGTTGCTGTAGATGCGCTTTGTTGTACATTGTTTGCAGTTGCTGGTTGGTTGGATGGTAAGCTGTTAACTGCAGCTGGTGTACTTTTTTCTATAGGGGATACGTTGGATGGTTTCGTTGAAGAGGATGCTTCACTGTTGTTGGTGACTGTCACAGGTGTACTGGGGTTGCTTGGGGTTGATGTGAAGGAAGCACCGTTGTCCTTTGGTATAGTTGTCTCCTTGTCCGGTTTATCACATGGCTTACCGTAGTGAACAGCTTTTTGGCAATATTGACATGTGGCCATCTGATTGTCATAGGTAACAAGTGATTTGCACGGTATTCTTGTATCCTGACCGAATGTCACATAAGAAGGTATAGGCCTCCTCAAGCGCATGCGTAACAAACGTACGCCATTTAGAATACCGGGGAAAAAATTCTTCCACTTTTCTTTTTCGATAGAGAGAACCTCTCCGTATTGGGACATGGTTTTCGATGACGCTTGAGGGAAGATCATGCACACGCACTTCTATAGCACTATCTTCCATATATACTGGAATGTTGTACTTGATGTTTTCATGCTCCACATAGTGCACATTATTATTGTCTTTAGCGAATTGAATTGCATGCAACTCTTTATAGAACTGGATATAAACAACATTATTGGTCTTATTGCATTGAAGCAAATGCACACGTTTAATGTCAAGATGCATTTGCTCCTTAAGCAAACCTTCAAGTTCTCGTATCGAAGGTCGAATTTTGCACTGTCTGAAGTCAACAATAATTGTATTCTTTCGTACCGACGGTAGCTTTTGTTCGTTTGGTTCACTTTCGAGGTCTATTGTTCACTACACAATACTGTACTTGGTTTCTTCTGTCCCCAACGCAAGCGGTTTTGTTTGTCGACTGACTTGGATGAGATGTAAACCCGAACTGAGATTTCGTATGATGTTGGTATGCGTCGCACCAGCAATCGATTAGAGTTTGACAGAAGATTTATCGTAATTTTTATAGCTTCCAGTTCACAAATGATAAAGGATTTACAGAATCAAATTGCATCACTTTCAAATGGCTGTGATCTTTTATTCATTGGGTATTTTCATTTAAAATTTTGGGTGAAACTAATTCAATGTGTAATGTTTACATTGTATAAGTGACAGTAGTAGTTTTGTAATCGTTGCGAAGACGGCAGCAGCGGCGTAAAATAATGTTGTGCACGTATCTCGAAAATCCGGATCTCTCATCAAGCCATCGGCAGGAATCTGAGAATATTGTAATCTACGGTAACTCCTGCCTTAAATCGGTACTATCAATTGTTGATCAATTGTTGTTGGAAAAAGTAGCCGAAATGGATTTCCACATAGCTAAAGACTCACAAACGGATAGTTCAAGAGGAATCCAAACAGTTCTGTAAGAGATGTGGCGAAAACAAAGTTCAAAAGGCACCGAGTCGCAATGAACGGTAGAATACGGTGATAAAATTACGTGCATTGAAGCTGTTGACAAAACCGCATTGTCGCAATCTGGATGACGAGATGTACGTGAAAGCAAACTTCCAAAAGCTTCCAAGACACCTGTTTTTCACTGCTCATAATAATTTAATGTTTCAGAAGAAGTCAAAGTTTGCCATAAAAAATACATAATTTGGCCAGCAATTTGTTCATGTGGAAAGCGGAGTACTTCATTCGTGACAACCGGGACTATCAACAAGCAGGTATGCACAAAGAAATGCCTCTGAAAGCATCTATTTCCAAGTCTAAAGTCACTTTTTGAAGGTTTAGGGTTAGACCACAGTGCAACCAACGACGCCTTTTTTTCCATCACTCACTTAGCCTAACCATTGATGAATACCCAGTGACAACCAGATTGGAAAACGCTAGATGATGAAATGAGAAAATTTACAGCAGAGACAATACTCGATTCTGCTAACCTTCTGCGATCGCTGAAAATGTTCTACCAATTAAACGATCCTGAGATGTGCTTCAAACTCAGAAGGTAATCCGTTCATCCAGATTGTTGTTATTTTTTCTATTGTCGATGGAGTTCTATTTTAAACTTTACTTATATATTTTTACCCTTTTTATAAATTCAAAAAGTAATTATAGAGTTCGAACTTTAGAAAAGTTTTGCAAGGCCCAGAGGGTCGAGTATCATATGACTGGTCCGATTTTGGTCGAACTTGTCACTAATGAAAGCTCTCCCCGTCGCCCTGAACGCTCCTGAATGTTTTTGAGATCGAGTGTTTACTTTTTGGGAAAAAGAAACTTGAAAACAGAATATGTTTTTAGACTTAGATTCCTCATGGTAATAGCTATCCAACAAACTTTAGGTTGTTAAAATCGACTTGTCATTGTAAGCGACTTCTCCCCTTAATCCAGTAGTAGAAGTTTTACGCGCTTGACGAATAAACGATGTTACGGAACAAAGTAAAACACAATTTTCAATACTGTTTAATGCAATTGTTTTTAACACCTAAAAGACTGCACAGCACCCTTTTTCATGACGTTTAGATTTTAGCACGGTTCGTTTTTGGCAACATAATCGTTCAAACATGACATATGTATTAGAAAGATGGTAATATTTTCAAATTCAAAAGAATGCCATATTTATATTGGTTTATACTGCTTGCAGCAATAAATGCTGGAAGGACACAACTTCTTACATCCTTATACCATTCGAAGAAGTTGATCGAGATAAGCAAATTTGTATGTGGAAAATAATTTCATTCATTTTTCTCGGAGATGGCTTAACTGATTTCTACAAACTTAGACTCATATAAACAGTCCTGTGATTCCATTAAGGTTTCTGAATTTCATTTGGATCCGACTTCTGGTTCCGGAACTGCAGGATGATATATGTAATGAAATTAAAGTTATGTCACTCATTTTGCTAGTAGATGATAGAAAATGAATCTTAAGATCTTAAGGTCCCATAAAAACTGCTTGTTTTTAAGCAGATCCGACTTTCGGTTCAAGAGATACAGGGTGATTAGTGTAAACATTTCACATAAATTTATCGGGTTTATCCGGTTTGCCGATTTTGATAGTCGATGACCAAATAAACTTATTTCAGTTTCACCGGTATTCGGTTTTCGATCTCGGAAGGTACCCAAAAATTATATTTGGAACGCACTGCGATTTATCTAAGATGGCTACACTGATTTTAAAAAAACTTCGAATCGAATGAAATGGTTTACAATTCGTTAGGCGAATTAACCTGACTTCGGCTACACCGATTCCCTAATTCCGTTTTCGAAGGTATCGGGAATAGAAAAGCTAAAAGAAGGCAAACACGAATTTACAAAACAAAAATTAAACTTAAAATAAACTTATGGTCCCATACAAACTTGGTTTTCCATTTTGAAATTACTTGGAAATTTTGAAACTCGACATCACTTTTTCAATTTGTAAACAGTTATGTCAAGTTAATATAGATTTAAATGTGGCAACCCTGCACCATAAATCAAACATTTTATTTATGCCTGCACGCTATACAAAATTGATCAAAGCACGCTGGGTGGGTGCGTTTTCTTCTTCTTTTTCTTCTTCCATACCAGCACATACCGATGTGCACCGATTTGCCATCATTTTGTACGACAGTTTGAAAGTTTTGATACTCATTGCCCTATAATTTCGGAACCGGAAGTAGAATCTAATTGAATCTAATCTAATTAAAGACACTGAGAGCTTTAATTTGAATCATGATTTCGGAAAATCGGTTCAACCGTTGCTGAGAAATCGAAGTAAGTTTTTGAGTTTTTCTTTACTAGAACACTAGTAGTCCCAAAGTAGATTTATATATCCACCAACTAACAAAATCTGCCAACTAGATGAATTTACCAGTAAATTTTATAAAATGGTGCACCTTTGGATCAACTTTTCGGAAACTTTTCAAAGAATTTCAAGACCTTTCATTTGCATCTTAGTTTATAAAAATCGGTTGATAAATTTCCGACAAAATTGAATGCGCATATTCTCATAGATTTGCACATATGGCCTTGTAATTCCGAAACCGGAAGTCGGATCGAGACAAAATTCAATAGCGATCTATGGGACCATAAGACCTTTCGTTTGAATCTAAGTTTGTAAAAATCGGTTACGCCATTACTGAGAAAAGTGAGTGATTTTTTTTCATTTTTTTGGTGCATGTCACCCTGTAATTCTGGAACCGGAAGTCGGATGGGGATAAAATTCAATAGCGATCTATGGGATCGTAAGACATTTCATTTGAATCTGAGTTTGTGGAAATCGGTTCAGCCATCACTGAGAAAATCGAGTGACATTATTTGTCACATACACACAGAGATGTCCATCTCCTCTGTGTGACGAAGAGCAAGCAAAATTTCTCCTCTCGCACTGACAACTTCAACGAGAGCTCTTCTCTTTCACATATATACACCACTGTTGTATAAAGTGTGCACGCATCTCTAGTGCATTTGTTTATTTCCTTTTACCTCCTCCACTGAATCGCACCAAAATGCTAGAGCAGAGCTAATAAATTCTCTGAGGTGGATGCAGATACTTTCACAGAGGTGTACACGCCGGTGAGCACTCTGGTGTATGGTTTGCGTAGAAGAAGCGTGGGACAAGCAAAATAAAACAATTTATCGTTAAATTTTCGGGTTTCATTGCTAATTTTTCATAGCGAGGCAAGATCTACTCTCTAATAATTGAAGTTCAATTAAGTGTTCTCTCACCATCACGCGCACTTGATCACTTGGGTGTATTTAATCGAGAGCACGTGAGAGCAATTCGTGCGAAGAGAATGTTATTCTCTCGCACTAGCTTCTTTCAACATAAGCACGCACTCAAAGTCTGTCTGTCTGGACACTGAGAAGAAGTGCGCTTTCCTCTTTGTGTGGAGCGGAGCAAATGTATCCGCAGTGTATAATTGAAACCTACGCCCTGGTGTATCACTCTAGTGAAATGCCATCTCTGCATACACACATACATACATACATACATACACACACAGACATATGCTCAGTTCGTCGAGCTGAGTCGAATTGTATAGTCGGTTTTCACAGTGATTGTATAACCTTTCTATATGAGAAAGGCAAAAATAGGTATAAAATTCGCACAAACTTTAGAAAAATTTTCCGAGGCCCGGAGGCTGAACCAATCGATTCAGCTCTTCGAATTGAGCAAATGTCCGTGTGTGTCTGTATGTGTGTTGTCAACTAAGAAGTCGAGATCTCATAGATGGCTGGACTGATTTCGATCAAACTAGTCGCAAATGAAAGGTCTCCCCGTCGCCCTGAACGCTATTGAATGGTTTTGAGATCGGATGTTTACTTTTTGAGTTATACAAAGTTTTATGTCAAAATTTTCAAAAGTGACAGTATCTGTCACAATTGACCTTGAAAATAGAATATATTTTCAGACTTAGATTCCGCACGGTAATACCTATCCAACAAGCCATAGATTGTTGAAATCCGTCCATTTTTAACGGAGATATCGAAATTTTTGTGTCAGCGACTTTTTCCTCTATTCCAGCAGTAGAAGTTTTGAGCGCTGTCTGGCAAAGAAATGCTCGGGAGCAACATAAAACACGATTTTTTATACTGTTACATACATTTGTTTCTAAGTACCCGAAAGACTGTGTGCGGCATGATATTTTGCCTTGGACCGATTTTAGCACGGTTCGTTTTTGGCAACATAATCGTTCGAGTATGACATGTAAACCAGATGATGGCAGAATTTTCGAGTTGAAAGCTATTCCATAATTATATTGATTTAAACTACTTACAGCAATACATGCTGGAAGAACATAACACCCATACACCATTCGAATCAGTTTGTCGAGATCAGCAAATGCGTGTGTGACAAATAATTTCACTCGATTTTCTCGGAGATGGTTCAACCGTTTTCTACAAACTCAGATTCATATGAAAAGTCGTATACTCCCAAACAAGGTTCCTGAATTATGTTTGGTTCTGACCTCTGGTCATAGCTATAGCTAGTTCGTGAACAAAGAATTTCGCGAAAAAACATTTTATGAATGATTGGCAATGTTTTTTACCTAAAAAAATACAAATATTGATTTGTATTTTTTTCTAAACACCTGAACATTTGGAAATAATCGATTCACTAAATTTGTAATCTTGTGCTCACCGCAAATGATTAGAAAATAATAAGCGTTTTGTGGCAGGGGCCGTATATTCTAAAATCTTCCACATATAACGAAAAAAAATCACAAACATAAACCCTCTAGCATAATCAAGAACCCACTGAACTGTTCTGAGTCCGATCAAAATATCTTGGTCATGACGAAACGCAAGGGTCAAAGCAGAAGTAAAGAAGAATAGAAAACGAAGAGAAAGTGTAAATAAAAACTGAGAAAATGTACAACAGACAATAATTGAGAGCGCCAATCAGAAATGTCGAGTGTTTTACTCAAACTTGTTATAAAAATTAGCCGACATTTGTAAACTGTAATTAATTAATATACTAAATTACTGTACAAATTTGTATTCATACCTATAGCAGTAAATAACTTCATTCTACAGCGTAGCAAAAATTTTCCGATTCATAGTTTCTTATATGCTTTTTTCTTCTTCGTTCTCCAATCACAACGCATGAATAACTGTTTTAAGCTATCATTTTTTAATTCGATTTCATGTATGTAAAATAAATATTCTATTTGAATTTAAGGCAAAAAAGTTTTTGATTTTTCGAATGAGTTGCACGCGTAACGGATCATACTGGTCTATTCAATCTTTAAACGGGTTTTTCTCAAATCTCTTCTTAAATACAATTGGATTGATTCTAATCAAATTTATACCGTTTTCGTTTATTGATCAGAGCAGCCCGAGAGCTGACCCAGAGTCGCCAAAACAACTTTTGATGAGTTTGTTTTAGCAACCTGGGGTCGCTCTAGATCGGACTCAAATCGCGTAGTTTCGCTCTGAAAATTTTCTCGGGTCGCACCACACATCCATGCGAGTTTGTTTATTTTTTCTTTTTTATATGAGTTGTTGTTTAGGGCGCGTACCACGTGTTCGTTTTACTCGGAGTCAGCGTTGCCCGCGTGTAGGTTAATAAACGAAAATGGTATTAAACAGCATATTTTTAGCTCATATATAATATAAAAATGAATTAAAACAAACAAAATTTTGGCGTTATTTTTTTTTTGCACTTCCAAGATCCCTGATCTCTGAAGCGTTAAAAAATCAATTACTTTTTTCAAAAGCGTATGTTTTTGCCTTTCTCATATAGAAAGGCTATACAATCAATGCAAAAACCGACTTTGTGTGTGTGACAAATATTGTCACTCACTTTTCTACGAGATGGCGCAACCGATTTTCACAAACTTAGATTCAAATGAAAAGTCTCATGGCCCCATACAAAGTTCCTGAATTTCATTTGAATCCGACTTCCTGTTTCGGAACTACAGGGTGATATGTACCAAAATTGTGAAAATAATGTCACTCACTTTTCTCGGAGATGGCAAAACCGATTTTCACAAACTTAAATTCAAATTAAAGAGTTCATGATTTCATACAAAGTTTCACAATTTCATTTGGATCCAATTTCCGGTTCAATAGTTACAGAGTGATATGCACCAAAAATGTGGGAATAATGCATTAAAAATGTGAACAAAATGACACTCACTTTTCTCGAAGATGGTTTGAGTGGATTTTCACAAACTTAGATTCAAATGAAAGGGTTCATGGCCTCATATAAAGTTCCTGAATTTCATTTAGATCCGACTTCCGGTTCCGGAACTACAGGGTGATATGCACCAAAAAATGTGAATATAATGTCACTCACTTTTCTTGGAGATAACCGAACCGATTTCCTCAAACTTCCAATTTTCATTCGGCTTAAACCCATGCTTTCGAAGGTAGGGTTCTTAGTGTAAAAATGACAGTTTCAAGAATTTTTTTTCATGAGCTACCTCTTTATATTTGCTAGTTAATTTCTCTAGTTTGCCGACCATGAGGATCTGTAACTAAATAAACCAACCATTTATAATCCTATAAAAGATCTGCTGAATTTTATTCAAGTTCGACTACTAGTACATTTTTTTCCAAAATTCAAATCTTCATAGAGAATCGTAAATAAATTGGTAGGTCATATTAGTGTGTGGTTGAATTAACCGAATGTAACCATGCCGATATCCAGCTTTTGGTTACGGAAGTACCAACAATAGTAATTAAATGTAATAAAAAGTAACTTCACTTCACACATTATTGAATAGATTTTCACTAACTTAAATTCAAATTTAGTATATCAATGTAGAAGTATTATGCAACAGAAATCTTCAAAACTATTTTCTAAAAGTATCTTTACACCACTAGGTGGATTAAAACAGGTTTTTTTTGTTGATTTCTGATAATCTGAACAGCAAGATCGACGACGCCGGATTCATTGATTGAAATATCATCATTATGTTTAATTGAACCTAGACTAATTTAATGCCACAGCTACTCGGAATTTCCAGCGATACTAGAGTAACTACTCCTTGCCTAATACCATTCTTGGATATATATTAGCTCTTTCAGAAAAAAAAGTCAAATTTCATGCAAATCACGTTCGATAGATTTTTTTTCGTATTTGAAATCAGGAGAATGAAGACAAGGAGAATTTTCCTCGTAAATTGTATAAATTTTCATTAATTTGAAAAAAAAATCTACGAACTCTCCACCCAGTCTGTTTCCAATTGAACAGTGGAGAAATAGAATGAAATCCAGTCTCCTTCAACATCTCTTGATGCTAACTTCCCAGTCAAATGTGTCAAACATCTATAAATATTCATGGGGTGTCAATACTTTGGCTCAGAACGCCTTTTCGTGACCAAGGCGCTCAATAAGAAGATAGAATTTTAATGTGTCATTTTGGTTGCTATTAGTTGCTTTGGGTGACTTCTTTTTTAATTAATTTTTACACACACCAATAGTGACAGTCAGTAGCGATATCTTGGAATATGCCTACCGATTGATACGAAGTAATGAGAAAGATGTGAGAGATGTCCATTGAGACAAGATGTCGCATTCGATATGCCCGAAAAAAATCAATTAAACGTTTTGGATTACTTAGTATGAAAGATAACGAGATTCCCGGTTAGAAAAGGGGAATTCTTTATTGGTCAAGAATTTGCATACTTTATTAATTGTTTCTGCTTCTTTTTAAGGGCCTACGATCTGCTAGATGATGAACTGTTTCAATGAAAGTTCTTAAGAATTTATTTATGAAGATGGTCAGAAGTTTCCCATTATGCTATTTTGCGGCTATTCACATTTCTCATTAACACGCTCAGAAGGAGAAAATGTACCAATAACTATTCGGTAGCACACAATTTGAACAACCGATGAAAGAAAACTATACTGTTAAACAGAAACTATCTGAGTGTAACATTTGTATGAATAGGGGAGAACAGTTTTTTACTCCTAAATTCAGCAACTGAAGATTTTTTGAATGAGAAGTATTAAAGGTATGAAATCAATTAATTTCAACCGTATTCAACGGAGAGGTTTTTTTTTGCTCGTAAGTGTCATAGCTCATAGCAAGTCCTGATCTTGTTTGCCTGATGACATAATTGTGCCAGAATAGAAATGCATATCAGGGCGTTCAAACTACAGGAAGGGTCATATCAATTGCTTGCACGTGTTACCACCATGTCGGATCCGAGCACAGTCCCATTGGACAAACCAACCACTTGCGATCGAAGGTTTTATACCAAAGAGTGAGCAATTCGGACCGGCATTCACTATAGCGAAGTATACAAATACACATCTGAATAGCAAAATCATGCAACCACCCAGCATCAGCATCAGCAGCGTCACCTGTTTTTGCTGAGACGAATCCGGAATTTCGCGTGTCATCGAAATGGGATACGATTCCGGTGCCTTTGCGTCACCCAAGGATACGGTCTTCTACGGTAATATGGCGGAGCGAATTTATTACGACCTTATAAAATTTTATCCACGTCCTACGGTGTTGCAATCGGCCCTATAAGCTGCCAAACATCAAGTGTAGATACTAGCCCAGAACCTAAATTTTTCAGAAACAAACAGAATCGTTTCTGTTGTACATTCTTGTTTGTAACCGTATTGGGAGGGAACATTGTATTCGATTATAGATTAGAATCACTAACGTTGTTTCAAGATTATAAAGCAATATAGCAATATTGACTCAAGACACAATATTCATGACCATCGATTTGAAATAATAAGATAAGTTAGTTCTTGCGTCATGATCTTACGATGTATTTTTGATGCTTAACTAATATATCGTATGCCTCCATTTACTGTCAAAACAAAATTTATTCGACGATTGAAGAGAGATCAGAGTATGTCAAAACAAAATGATTGTCTACTATTGTCTATTCAACCGTATTTGTTATATGTGAGCAGCAGATTTTCAAGTCAGTATAATAATGTCAATATAATGTTCCTTCCATTAATTGAATTTATTCCATTATAAGCATACTGACAGACTTTTTTTTTAAATTTTTTGTGTTTTTCATCTTTTTCAGATTTTCAGAACATTTGTATCGATTGCAAAAATCTATGGTCTATGTTGTCCAGTATGTCCACATGCTACGGTAAACGACGAACAGCAACACCCCAACTAAGACTCTATAGCACAGGAGCGTAAAAGTCAGAAGGGAAAGTATTGTAGCAAGTGTCTGCTAGGGCACGGATCGTAAAATATAAACTATACGTGCATAATCTGACATCCCTCACGCTTTTTCTTTTAAAACGCTAACTGAATTGTAGAGCGAAAAACTCAATACACGAAAAAAAAACCTGAGCACGCTAGTCGCAATTCCTGGACCGTCTATGTTCATACAGGCGCCAAAATCCGGATGTTTTAACTAGAGACTAGCGAAAAGTGAACATTGTAGATACGAGTACAGCAATTGGTCCCGGTAAATTTTATGCTACTCAAATAACCATTTGGAGTGATTATGTTTTTACGGAATCGTACGAGGAGTCACTCTGGTAGTACGTCCATCCAGAGGGGTTCCACGACTTACCTAAATACATTGGTAAATGGTGACAAGGCATAACTTCTGCTAAGAGGAGTAGCATATTGTTCGATACAAACGATTTAACAGCAAAACGATGATGCGGTAGAGGGAGAGTGATAAGCGTGTAAATCGGATCAACTGCATCGGCTACCAAGCGAGTAAATGTGTCTCTAGATCCTTTGATTAATTAATGTATATAACTAGCACTGCTTATTCCTTTGTATTCGTCGATTTTAGTAATTACTAATATTTTTAAATTCGATTCTATTAATTTAAAATTTTCATATAACGTATTTAAACACATAATTTTAAAACGTATTCATTAAAATTCGAAACAAATTACACAAACTGATTATTACGAAAATATATATTTCGAAAATAGTTGAAACCTACAGTTAGATGTGAATCAATATCCTCAGATATGAATCAATATCTTTGTACGTAACGATCAAACCCAAGAGTGAGTTAGTCATGATTTATAATTTTTGTTTTGAGATACATTGGACGTACAACATATAAAAAATACAACGTCAATTTCGATTTTGTTTTACATAGGCGTAAAAGCTACATATGTCATACGCATTAACCGTATGATCGTATACTTTTTGTTTCAGATGAACTTTCTGATTCAGTAATATTTGAATAATTTTATCGAGTCACAGAGAATAGACATCTATGTAAAAGTATCAATGTTGGTTCTTCATTGGTTCTCTCGTTGGCAGAAAATGTGCACTCTAAAAAAAAGGTAATTCCTTTCAATTTAAAAAGTTTACTTTTTCAATTAGGAGCGCACCATTCTCGAAATGAGTGTACACTGAGATTTTTTTACGCGGTTTTTTATGCTATTTTCTTACACGGTTTTTTTACGCGGATTTCCGAAGTTACACTAATTTATCAAGATAGGATGTGTTTTCTTGTTATGCAAATAGAACATGTTTCTGTATTAACAGCTGAACAGTCCACAAAAAATTAAACAATATTTAGGAGAAATTATATTCCAATGATTTTTTTTTGTTTTATTTACCTAGCTGTTTACTCAATTGCCATAGGGGATTGATCAGGAAATTTTTCTAGCAGTTCCAGTTCAACAGTGCTTTTCAAAAGTACATGTTTGGATGGATTCATTATTATACGCTAGAGAACAAAATGATTACTCGACAATGGACTGAAGTCGTGCTACGAAGCGGCACGAGTGCATGAAAGGCTGGGTTTCTGTTATTGTCATGGTATACTTTTGGAGGATTACATGAAGTACATGAGCATCGCTACTACGGTTAGAATCAACGGTTTAGGGCACTAGTTACTTGCCCATCCACCTTGATCACCAGATTTGGCCTCTTCGTACTATTATCTGTTTCGATTTCTTCGCGTTTCGTCTTCGGCTCATCAGTGCTTAAAGCAGTTCAAATTGAACCGCTATCTCCGCCTAACAGTTCAATTTGAACCGCTAAGCAGACGCAAAGTCCATACTATTTATGTGACCCTTTAAGGATATGACACTAGGTGCCATATCCTATCTAACGTCTCGGACGAAAACGAGTGACGACCGACTACTGGCCGCCGCACAATTTGAACATTTAGGAGTTTTTGGTTTGTACGTAAAGTACATATTAAGTTTCGATTTCATCGCGATTCGCCTTCGGCTCACCAGTGCTTAAACCGTCATGTTCTCAAACCTTAAGTCATTTATGAGAAATCGATGTATGTTTCGTTTTGGAATTTTAGACCGCTACTTCCTGGACCTGATACCGAAACCTGTATAGCCAGAGTAAGTTTGTATGGCCATCAACTGATATGACCTACAAATTTAGAAGATGTTTCCGTTCTCCACTAATCGGAGTAAGGGAGCCATCTCGGACCACCTCTCGAAACTTTTCACAAATCTCGTGGATTTTCGTGCTCTAGAAATGAACATTTAGAAGATTTTGGACATGTGCGACTGAAATGGCATGATAGCAAACGTTAAAAAATGTAACACAATAACCTTCTCCCGATCACAGTTACAAATTTATTTTAATTAATACTCAATAAAGAATAGTTCCAGTGTATATTGAAAAAAAAACGGTAAAAAGTGCACCGAGAATTATGTTACCATACCATTAACAATTTCCTTTTTCACCTAACAAATTCCACTTTCGGACTTATGATTGAATAGATTTTCACTAACTCAAACTCAAATGTAGTAGTATAATATTACAGAAATCTTCAAACTATTTCTTAAACTTTTTGTTGTAGTATTTTGATGAATTCTTGCTGTACTATATAGAAGAAAATAAATAATACAAGAAAAGCATTATCATCCACTAGGAACACCACTAGGTGGATTAAAACAGGTTATTCTCATAAGATGAGGAAGGCTTGTTCCAAGGGGATCCATTACTCAGAGCATGTTTCAGTTCAATATAGAATTCTAACATTAATTGAAAATACACTGGTTGTTCTCACGGTTTTACACCTTCATTATTTTTAAATGCTTCCATAGCTATATAAATTGTGCATCTCGGATAAGGAAAGAACCAAACATACCAAAGCAAGCGATAAAAATCGTAAACATTGGCACGCTCCGCATTTTTAATTTCACACATTCATGACTTCATTATTTAATATTCATCTTCCTAAGCCGGCACCCGTCTAGAGTAGCACCTCCTTTGGCTGTGAGGCATAGGCATAATATATCACTCGTCAGTCGGCTGGCGGCTATTAGCGTTCTCAAACGGTGCATTGATACCGATCTCCACCCTGCTGGACAGATTTAGCATCCTGCATTTTCCCATATAATAAATGTTACAGGGCACCCACTGCAAGCGCTTCGATCAAATCAATAAAAGCGAACCTGACGGCACGTCGCTTCGGGGTGCAAGAATCAACAATTTGCCAACTACCTCCGCCGACACGTGACTTCCCGCTCTGCTGTAAACAGTAGAATTAATATATTAAACTACAAACAGTTTAACGGTTGAACAGAATTTACAAACATCCCGCTCGTATCAGCCCGAGAAAATCTCAAATGGCTTATAATAGGAACCGATTTCCGCCCCTTTTCGCCACAGTAGCGCACCGGCTATTTTTCCATTCTTCGCTTTGCTTTTGATGTGTAGCATATTTTTATAACAGTATCAGGATTCCGGAAAGATTTCTGAAAAGGGATATTTCCATATCGGTCGAAACTCATCTGCTCAACCCTAAGGTTCAACAAACATCTTTGTTCGTTTCGCTAAACAAAAACGTATTCACTGAGTTCCTCTAAACCAAGCCACAGTTAATGGTTCGGGGGAAACGCGAATACCTCTTGACAGCAGCACCGGTAAAAGATTAAAGATAATAAAATGGCTAGAGAATTGCTTTTTAAAACTGGTGAATCGTCATGGTTTTATTCATGGAAAACAAATACGGTCAGTGGCGAAACAGCTTTGACACGTGCCGATGAGTTCTACAAGGCTTATTGACACGTGATTGGTTCGCTTGGCTTGAACAGCATAAACGTTTTGCTCTGTTTTGGAAACTCATCAAAAATGATCTGTCATATTTTTGAGAAATTGAAATTGTAGTTTTCACAGATCTATGAAAAAATGGACCTATTTTAATCTACCTAGTGGTGTAAAGATGCCTTTCTCATTGCCGTTTATATGAGATATCGATGTAAGTTTCATTTGGAATTCTTTTTTAGCTACACGCAGATAAAAAAGTAAAGATAACTAAATTTGGGTTTCGCAATTGAAAAAGTGACAAAAGTAAATCTTAGAATAACAAATCTCACTGCTTTCAACTACAAAACATGATAATTGATTTGTATTAGTGGATTAGTTTGTTTCAATCAATATTTTGATAAAAATAACAAATATTTTGTTTGTACGTTCCTGTCAGTTTCTTGACAAACAATTTCACAGTACATTCAAGTTGATTGAAGTTGATAATCGTAACCCTTTAAATTTACAAACTTTTTAGTTAAAATAAATGACCTTAGATTCAGTTTTTACAACTAACACTTTTGTTTGTTACAACATTTAATTTATTTTTAAGAATGAAATAATTTCTTTCAAATCAAATTGAAAGGTAATTTTTGAAGCTACTATTGTTTCGATTTATATTCGTATTATTATTCTTAAAAACCAAGCTTTTGAAAATTCTAATTTTCAAGATATTTAGCCCCTTTGTCACGAGGCGATCGAATTATTCACATACCACAATCAAGCTCTCGTATTTTAATTAGTATTCTATGATTTGGCGCTGCTTCAGTCCGGTCAAGATCTCTGCAACAAATATTTTTCGTAAAGAAAATGTATTCTAAATTATTATGCAATGTTCATAAATAATATTTATTATAAATACATACACTTTAATTGTTGGAAACTCTCTAGGGAATGAAAGAAGCAGATAAAATTTCACCTATGAAAAGCGCACAAACTTTATCCGCGGGAGAAAAAAAAGCTCTGATTTTTTCGCGCTCTGGTTTATAAGAAATGGAGCTAATATGCTTCATTTAAACAGTAAACTTAGTTGTATCATTACACCAAAATTTTTTTAAATGCAAAGGTATAGGATTGAATCAACATAGACATTGCCGATAGCATCAAGTCAAGTTTCGTTTCATTTGACTAGATCAAAATTTTGATTCAAATTAACAGGGAACAGGGTTGATGTTCAAGGGAGAAATTAGAATCATCATAAATTAAATTTAAAATTCTACTAACAGTTTTGTTATTTTAAATATGATCCATTTCTCTGCGTGTATATTACCGGTAATTTTTGGAACCGGTATAATCAAAGATAATTTATTTGACCATCAACTAACAAGACCCACAAAGTTTTGAGCTCGGCCTAGGAGATTGTTTGCGTGTTTAGCATCGTCTTTTTAAGGAGAACACTTTATTGAACGGTTTCAAAAACACTTTTTTGTCGTCAATACGATTTACTTTACAAAATTTATCCTGTACAAGAATGTGTAAAACTGAATCAAGAATATCTTTTGTAGTATTTAAGACAGCAACATAGATTCTTTTCCATATAATCGGAAATATGTTCAGCAATTTATGGTGAAATTTTCAATAGTATGAGATTTCTAAACTAAAAGTTAAAGTTTTCGGAAATGTTTGGTGTGAACGAGCGTTAGGATTAAGTTTAGTGCCAACATGAGGAGCGGGGAATTCCAAACACATGAATGGAACGAATCATCTCAAAAAGCGTACTAAGCGAATCCGACACAGAATATTTTCAGTGATTTAGTTCTCTAGACTTACGACACGTTTTGTTTGCTAGTAAGACAGGAACTAACTATGAGTATTTTTAATCGACTAATATGAGGGAGACATATTTGTGCATGTTGTTTAACCCCTTCACGACCATAAGATGTGCAGGACGAAAAATGTCAGTACAAGACAATATTTTACCTATTGCACCCCCAATTAAGAGAATATCACCAGAAAAACATAGCAGGGTGCCTAAGTTTCCTATAATTTCATGGGAAATATATTTCCCTATGATTCTTAGAAATAAATAAAAGAAGAGTTGGGTTTAGTATATCGTAATTTAATTTATTGCTTTAATTATCAGAATAGTAAAATAAATAGTTAGTTATGGCATTCTACGAAACGATTTCAGGTCCTTGTGGACGTTGCACATAACACATTTATTATGTGTTCTATTTTCTATACGTCGTTTTGCACAAACTTTTTTAGTGCAATAAAGATTGATAGTTCTTTTTACTTATTTGTTTAGAAACACATTTGTCGCCTTGGAAATAAGTTTTCTTTAACATTCAGTAAAAAAATGTCGATTTAATAGTAATTGAAGAATCTATAACGATTTTTATGAACGCTATCAGAAAATTAACGTGGATAGCAGGGCGCATTGAAACTGTGTTTCACAGAAAAATATAAGAATGCTAGTGCTAATCGTATCTAAACTAAATTATCTAGACTTCGTCGCGGTAGAGTTATGATATAAGCCTCGAAAGTTGAGATATTCGATGAACAGGTAGAGGTATGCCATTCCAAGTGTTGCAGTTTTCAGTAGTTCTCCAACATCAATGTAATTCCCTAAAAACTCTTTAATGTTGAGATACATGGTAGTTCCCATAGACAATACGAGTATTTCATAACAATAACACTACAACTTTATGAGTTGACAAATCCAATTAATTATTATGAATCTCATAAAATGCTTTTTTTGCCTTTCTCATATAGAAAGGTTATGCAATCACTGTGAAAACCGACTTTTGAACCGAGGCCCGGAGGGCCGCGTGTTATATATCAATCGACTCAGTTCGTCGATTACGCAAAATGTCTGTGTGTGTGTATGTGCGTATGTGTGTATGTAACGTTTTTTGCACTAAGTTTTCTCGGAGATGGCTGAACCGATTTTCACAAACTTAGATTCAAATGAAAGGTCTTGTGGTCCCATACAACATTCCTGAATGTTATTTGGATCCGACTTCCGGTTCGGGAGTTATGTGGTAAAATGTGCAAAAAAATGAAAATATGTGTTCTAACTTTTCTGATAGATGGCGCGACCGATTTTCACAAACTTAGATTCAAATGAAAGGTCCTATGGTCCCATACGTGATTCCTAAATTTCATGCGAATCCGACTTCCGGATCCGGAAATATAGGGTAAAGTGGGTTAAAAATTGTATGCCATCACAGAAAATGGGGAAAAACCTTTAAAAAATTTCTAAATCGACCTCAAATATTTTCCAATTGATAGTTTTTATCAGTAGACGGTCAAACAAACCGATTTCGGTTATTCTTTTAAGAATTGAAGAAAATTATTTTGAAGAATACCACAGTATTATATATGATAGTATGATTGATATGCGAAAGTCATCATTACACCACTAGGTGGATTAAAACAGGTTTTTTTGCATAACTTTTATCGGAGATGGCTGAGCCGATTTTCACGAACTTAGATTCAAATGAAAGGTCTTGTGGTCCCATGCCAAATTCCTGAATAATATTCGGATCCGACTTCCGGTTCCGAAATTATGTGCAAAAAAATGTTAAAATAAGTGCACCAACTTTTGCTGGAGATGGCTGAACAGATTTTATCAAAATTAGTTTAAAATGATAGCTCTTCAGGTCCCATACTGAATTCTTGAATTTTGTTTGGATCTGACCTCCGGTTCCGAAGTTAAGGGGTAAAATGTGCGAAAAAATAAGAATATGTGTACTAATTTTTCTCAGAGATGATAGGACCGAATTCCATAAACTTAGATTCAAATGAATGGTCCTGTGGTCCTTTGCGAAGCTGCTGAACTTCCGGTTCGCGAATTATATGGTGATCAGCGTAAAAATTCAAATTTTAAATTTTCTCAGAGATGACATGACCAATTTTTACAAACTTCAGTTCAAATAAATGGACTTATGGTTCTTAGCAAAACTTCTGAGTTTCATCAGGACCGGCCTCCGATTCCAGAATTATAGGATAATGTATGTTAATAATTGTATACCGTAACTTAGAGGGGCGAAACAAAAAACGAAAAAAAACTGTTTTAATCCACCTAGTGGTGTAATGATGCCTTTCTCATAAATAATACTGTGTTATTCTATTCAAAATGTTTCTTTTCGATTTTGGAAAGAAACCAAGGGATGTTTGTGCATTAACTAGTATAACATAGAGAATGAAACAGTTCTCTGATCGGTTAGGCCCTCCATTAAACAACGAATTTGGTTCACTATTATATGTACTTCCAACACCAAAACCCGAGAACCGGTATAATCGAAGTTGGTTCATATGGTCACCAGCTAACATGATGTACAAACTCTACTAATCGATGTAATTGGTATCGATTTGTGTAGTTTTGAGACGTTACTTACCTTACCTAACAGCTATAGTCCTGGGGTGTCCTTTGCTGTATCAAACATACGTCTCCACGTAACTCGGTCCATGACTGCTCGTCGCCAGCCACTCAAGGCACGGATGCTTCTGAGATCACCCTCCATTTCATCGATCCACCTTGCTCGCTGCGCTCCTTTTCTTCTTGTACCAGTCGGATTAGATTCAAGAACCATTTTCACTGGGCTGTCGTCCGACATCCTTATGACATGTCCAGCCCATCGTAGACGTCCAATTTTAGCTGTCCATACGATGGATGGTTCTCCTAGCAGCTGTTGCAATTCGTGATTCATACGCCGTCTCCACGTTCCGTCTTCCATCTGCACTCCGCCATAGATGGTCCTCAGTACCTTTTTTTCGAAAACACTGAGAGCGCTTTAGTCCTCTGCCAACATAGTTCAGGTCTCGTGACCATAGAGAACAACCGGTCTATTGAGCGTTTTCTAAATGGTCAATTTTATGCGATGGTGGACTTTTCTCAATCTAAGGGTTTTGCTGAGTCCATAGTACGCACGATTCCCTGCCAAAATACGTCTCTGACTTTATGTGCTGGTGTCATTATCGGCGGTCACCAATGAGCCTAAATACACGAACTCGTCAACCACCTCGATATCGTCACCGTCTATCAATATTCGTGGTGGGAGGCGCAGTGTTTCTTCACTAGAGCCTTTTCCTCTCATGTATTTTGTTTTTGACGCATTTATGGCCAACCCGATACACCTAGCTTCAGTTACCAGTCCGATGTAGGTTTCCGTCAGGTTACGTGACACAATATCAATATCGTCAGCGAAACCAACAAGTTGTACGGACTTTCGGAAGATTGTGCCACTCGTGTTGATCCTCGCTCTTCGAATCTCACCTTCCATGGCAATATTGAACAAGATACAAGAGAGTCCATCACCTTGACGTAGCCCTCTCCGAGATTCGAAAGGACTCGAGAGCGTCTCAGATACTCGGACGTAGCACATCACTCTATCCATCGTTGCTTTGATCAATCACATCTCTGATATTGCCCACCCGTCTTCTGTTTTGCTTAATCGGTAGGTATAACACGTGGATCAGTAAGTCTCGAGACTAACGAAATATACATTTTTGGTAAAACTCACATAGTCTCCTTCAAGAGCAACACAGCGCGTTCCAGCTTATCTAACATTTTAGTACCTTTCTCGTAGAACAATTTATCTTTTGTCTCATAATATGCGTTTATTTCAGCGATGACTTCCTTGGATTAGAAAATCCCTCCTTGCAGTACTTTGTGAGGCCTGCAAACATGTATTAATCGCTGGAGAACATATCCGCTGATGTTAGTGGGTTTCCTATCTTTCCAATTTGTATCCAATGCATATTACTTTTAAATGAGCTATATTTTTCTTTCTTTTTCCTCTTCCTTTCCTACATAATAAGAATAGAATAAGGTTGTTTATACCTAAACAGTTACTTTTACTCATAAGACCAATTTTATTTTAAACGTCGAATTCATTGAGGATCATATGAAAAATGCTAATCTATGAATATTGCACGGAATGTTACAGACGGTTGTTATAAAAACAGTCTGAATACAATAAAGACAACTTAAAACCACATTGAAGAGTTTAAACGCAATCATACGATTAGTTTATACAGTTTGAGATAAAGGAGCTGGTTCGGTCATTCTTGAGCACTAATTAAGGATCATAGCCTGTTCGCACTATACCGGGAGATAAGTTGTCGTTACGTTGTAATGCCATACTGAAATAACTTATCTTTCCATAACTTGAAAATAACTTGTTTTCAAGTAAACTAGTTCAAACTTAGTCACCATCGACATTATAAACATTGAATAAATCCAGCATACTTTTCTATCATCAATAAAAAGGTAGAAGAGTACTTTAAATCACAAACTTGATACAAGGTACAAATTTCACAACGATTCTAAAACTGTCGAACGGAATTCAATTTTACTTAACTGTTCTTTCATGCGCGTTCAATCAAAATCTGTTTATAAAGATATAAAAATAAACAACAAAATAACCCTATGTTCAGAATGCTTTAAATTATTCCAAGTAGCGTGATTTCTCATCATTTTAAATTCATATATCATGAGAATTATAATATTATCACAATCGATGTTCAATCCCTATATTATTTTCTTCGTGTTTATGACAGTGCATAGAACAAAAATGACTATTCTGCCTTTCACTATTTTCGGCAAAAAGAAGTTTTGAAAAAAGTAATATCCTGGTTTTATTTATGTTTCATACACTTCTTGAGACTCCATATTGTGCTCGTCATATTCAAGCCAACAAAGGTTGTTTTGATTGCATTTTAGTTTTCATAACGTTAGGAAAACTTAACGATAACTACCTAAAATAATGAAGAAATTATATGTTATAATCTTATAATATCTAGGGTAACGGCTCCCTATTTCATCTGAGCTCCTATTTCCATCTCATCCCTTCATTTCATTACTTTGAACATGAGTAATATTATACAACCTACCTGAACCAAACTGTGAAATGTTTTAAAATGAATCTAAAAGCTATTGTCACACTTTCCTATTAAAAGAAATGGTTTTAAGTTCTTCGTTTATCGTTTTTTTTCATTTAAAATAAACTCACTTTTCAATTTAGGACACATTTTCGTCTCAAGATTACAGTTTGTCATGTTTCTGATTATCTACTAATCGATTCGTCTCAAAACATGATCACTTTTTCGCACAATTACACTACCATTGAATGCTGGATGACTTCATAATTAGTAATGTTCACTTGCCACTTGTTTAATTAACGATTTAAAACTTCATAAACTACCCGACAAACAATAAAAGTCTTTAAAAATATGAGATGAAAGTTTTTCACTTAGTTTACTTGATTGCGCTTTGTTTTCGTCTCATTTGGTTTCGCAAAGTTGCCAAGTTTTCTCATAATGTAACAAAAAATAAATTGTTTTTCTTCTTCAAATTATTATCAAAAAATATGTTTTTGGTATCCGTGACATTAGTTTAATTATATTATTTATATTAATACTTCAATAAAATTGTTTTTGCTTCGAATATTACCAGAAAGAGCGTGTTAAATACTAATGAAATAACCATTGTGGCAAATCTAGTAGCACTGGTTCCATTCCGCTATACGTCAACATAACGCTGTGAAGTGTGTGTTTCATCGGCTGTGCACAGAGATGCCAGATATTTTCATAGAAAATATGTATTCCGTTGCATAGAAAGTCGATATCTGCTCTATCTGTTTTCACTAATGAAATGATGTCAACAGATAGTTCTTTATATCTCCGTAAGTCATTGCCCCGCTCACGAGAATATTGAACGAGTTAATATATACACAAAAAAAAAAAAAAATATATATATATATATATATATATATATATATATATATGTATATATATATATATATATATATATATATATATATATATATATCAGTTCAAATTGGTTCAAAATTTTAATATCAATGTTTGTCAGTGTTCATAATCAATTATCTACATAAAAGATTTCCACTTTAACATGTGATTTGTCCGTTGATTAAATTGATTACGTTGATTACTTTGATTTAAATCAGTATGCGAACGCAAAAATCTATACAATACAAATAAATCTGTATAAATGGCATCTCTGGCTCTACACTTTGTTTTAAGAAGGGCTAATGAATAAATAGTAACAATTACATTTTGGTTTAAAGTTCACCAAATTAACTTTACAGTAAAGTTTTAAATTCAAAGCGAAAGGTAACGGAAACGACCGAAAAATTTTTAAACGTTGAAATGATTTCAAACTGGTTCTAAAAATATCGTGTGTTGTCTCATAGTTTGCATTAGGCCGTTTTTAAGAAGAATTCTGACATTTTGAACCTGAGAGTGTAATAGTGGAATATTTTGTTTTGATTGCTGTCGCCATTGCTAATTTATAGGATGAATAAAGGATCAACGATAGGATGGATAAAAATCCATTGAGATGGAATTAGGAGCAGAGTAGTGAACACATCATAAGTGTTTTTAGCTGTTTTATGAATATTAGGTAAATTTTCAAGAAATGTGAATCAATTCTCAACATGGAGCAAGGCGAATGAAGCAGTAATATGAAATAGTTATAGTGATTTTAGTTGCTAAATCGGGGTTTGAAGGCGACGTCCTTACAAATGAGATGAAATAGGGAGCTCTTACCCTATGTTATTGCCATATCAATTCACAGTAACGATTCACATATACGCTAACGTATTTATAATGGTTTCGCAACGGAAAATAAACCTTTTTTCAACTAGTAGCTAAAAGCATAGCTGTGACTAAAGATATGTTAGAATCAAGTAACGATAATTTACAAATGATAGTTAGTTCAATGTTTACGTTATAAAGAAACACTGCTGTCACCTTGTTTTAACCAGTATAACATAAAAAACATGTTCGTGCTCTTGTTACAACACAATTGGATTAAGTGGTTAAAAACTAGTTACGGGTAGCTACCTGAAACCTAAATAACTATTTCGTAATTAGTTATGTTACGATGAAACATTGCTGTCACCATGTTTTAAACAGCATAACATAAAAAACTTATTCGTGCTCTTGTTGCAACATAATTTGGACTTTGTCGTATCAGAACTAGTTGCGGATTGCTACTTGGGCCGTCCCGGTTGTCCCGGTATAGTGCGAACAGGCTATCAAGAGTAAACCAAGTTTCCTGGTGTTAGAAATTTTTTTTTTGTTTCAATAAATTTAATTTAATTTAATTTTTAGAAATTTGTATATTACATACATATCCTAGATCTACACCCCACACCACAAAAATGAAGATGGTACAATTCCTTGCACTTACAATGGGTACTATGGATATCAATGAATACAATCAAAGTAAATTTTTAAGTGATGAAGTTGAAGGTTATAGGTAACAATAGCCGTAGATCTTATTCTAAAGAAAAAAGAATATTGTAGATTATTTCTTGGAAAAAATACTGATAAATTTTTTTCAATGTTCACCTTGCCAATAACATTAAATTGCGAATTCTAGAATTTTTATGTAAAGCCCCTGCTTTGAATCATTCCCGTTCCACGCTATTCATTTAAATCTATGACAAGCGCAGTCAGATTGTTCATCGCTAATACATACCGTATTTATTGCCTTCGGCTTCTTCGAGCAAAGGTTTCTATTTCACTGGAATTTTTATAAAAGGTATATGAATCTTTATTTTGAAACAAAATCTGCGAGAAAAAATCCATACAGTAATGTGTTAGTTACTGACTACCACACATTGTAGTGCAAGGAAACTGAAACCAAATTATTTTTCACTGGCAGTTTTCTGCAAAATGGAAAAGGTTTCGTTCAAGGTTTCTACTTTTCTGGAATTGCCATTATAAGCAGAAACGACTGATTTGTTTCATTTTCTACTATATGATAGTTTTATCTGATCAAATCCGGAAAAAAGATTATGGAACTTGTTTTAACGCACACATTATTGACATTACCTATACACTTACAAGGAGTCTTTCTCCTTAAGCTACGCTTCAGAATGCAGTACCTATCTATTTTCTATTTCATATGAAAATCGTTAAATATATCGTGACCAAAGAGAACACCGTTTCGAAAATGAATGAATTTGAATGGGACTTACTTCGCATTTATAACCAGTCCGATGACATCAAAATTTGAGAACACATTCATTCAAAGAATGAGCTTCGTTCATAACTTTATGTTTCCATAATTATTTCTCTTAATTCAATTGTTAATTTATCTGAACATCGAAGTTATCTCCGTTTCAATCTGTTCGTCAATATTCCATATGAATTTAGTATTGAACAGGCGTAAGTCTTGATACTCTACTGCGTATCTGGCTATCACAACAACAAAAATCCACCAAAAGAAGAATGTGTAGGAAATTTAACTGTCTTGTTGAAAACTGATCACCAAGTAGAAAATGAGGATCTTCGAGAACTCCAGTAATTGCAATGAAAAACGAAATCGTTGTATATTATTTTTGGAGTGGATTATTCATCTTCCCATACTTTGGATAAAATTTTTAGTGAATTCCAATGAAAGTTTACATGATTTTATCTCAGTGTATAGTATTGACATGAATTTGTTCGCTAAGAAAAGAACGGGAAAAAGACTTTGCTACAGCTGAAAAAAAAAACAAACGATGTGTACTAACATTGTTCTAAATGAAAAATTGTTCTCGTGAGAATTACCGTTAACGTTAAAATCACTGTGGAGTTGCCGGAAGCTCATTCGACGGTGTCACTCTAAATACTCAACCAACTAGAAATTCAACATAACTAACCACAACACAACCAGTCAAGTGTGTCAATGGGGTTCAGCTCTCTAACGACTGTTCTCGTTCTACCGCAGTTCCTAAAATAATTAGCGTCATTGTGAAATGTGATGCTCAAATGATGAATGTAAAAATACGTACATCAGATGCTGTCACCAGGACATTGCGTGTACCCATATAGATCATACAAAACAAGAGGAGTCATAACAATTGTTTGCTCAAGGATTTGTAGTGCCACTTTCAAAGTCCAACAATAGCTAGCATGGCGTAAACAAAACTTCATCCACACACACAGCATCCATGGGCTCTTGACGTGAGGATACACTTGAAAAGTAGAAAGGGATATTCCATCGTTATAAAAAGTGAGCTAATCGTAATTATAGCGCAAAGGCAATACACATATTTTTTACCGCATGAATGGCTGATGTGTTAACAAATTAATAAGGGTTGAGGGATTACCCTTTGAACAAAGGAAATTGAGACCGTCGAGCTGCCTTTTCCAATTGCAAGCCTATTTGAAGAAGGGACGTGTTGCAGCAGATGAAATGGAAAATTAATTTTATAATAGTTCCTTCGGGTCGACGGGAAGCCACTTGAGTTTCGGGTATTGCAAAAGATGATTTGGTATTTGCTTTGCATGGTCCACTAAATAGTGCAGATGTTCCGCAAAAGTAAATAAAAAAGGAAGTACCTTTCCGAAAGAATGCAGTTTCCACTAGTCCGAGAAGTGTTTGAGTTAAAATGTGAATGTGCTGTAACTGGCACGCATAATAAGATATCATAAATCTCGATTAACATTAGAAAAGGTCCCAAGTGCAAATGACAGTTTCTCTTGGTTTACTTTCTCTTTCAATTATTACGGTAAATTCCAGTAATTTCCAGCAAATTCTACAGTTTCTATCGAAAGTAGATGGTTTTTGCTATTGTCCTATGTGAAGTGTTAGATGGAAAGATTGCTGATTGAGCCGTAATACTCGAAAGAGAAAGTATCCAAAAAGAAACTCTCTTTTGCACTTAGGACCTTATCTCGTGTTTGTCTTCAAATGACATCGGAACGAAACTATTAACATTTAACCCGTCGGTCAAAAAGTCAAAGAAAACAACTTTTTTTCAAATTTCAAACAATCGTATTGCTCTTTAAGTAGAATACATTGGTATTCTACTTAATTCTACGTAATTCTACTTCTACTTCCTCTAAGCCAGTGGTTCTCAAACTCACCCAGCCAATGCGGCTGGGTCCCATGCATTGTCGCTCTCTGGTGGGGTGTAGGGACCAGTTTGAGAATCACTGCGCTAAAGAATAGCTCTAAAAACGCTTCAGTTTCAGATATGGCCACATCACTTGATACGATTTTTTTTAATCTAAGTAAATAGTTGCTGGTGGCTGAATCTGGCGAATACGGAGGACGCGTTAGCCATTCAAATTTCGACACACGTAACGATAAGTTGTTTGTGATCAGTTTTCGATCTTCCATAACGATGAAATGCACGACCACGTTTATGATTTACTTTGAGCAGAACCCAGTGCTTTTCCAGATTTTCTCTATAAAAAGGTAATAGAGTTTCTGTAATAACCGGCTTTCGAATGGAGCCTCGGAGACCCATAGTGTTGATCATTGTTTTCGATGGAGCAGAGTCCGGATAACATATTTGAAGCCACTGTTGAGCTTGTTAAGTGTTTTTTTCGCCTAGAAGCAATGATTTACTGATAAATTAACACAGGAAATTTTCCATTGTTTTGAAAAGGACAAAAATAGTTCTCTTAAAAGGCTTTCACTTTCTAATCGATATGTCAGGAAATTTCACACATAGTCTTTTGAAAGACGGTACTTTATAAACATGATATGGATTTGACTATGATAGCGCCATCTATATGTCAGTCACACGACTTATTGCTTGATGTGTTAATTCTTATATTGTGAAATAGTAGTCATAGACTCCAAAACAGAGCATTTTCTCAGAGATGTCTCAAACCGATTTTTCTTAATTCTAATAGTTTTCTAAACTGCTATAGAATTTCATCCGGGTTCGACTTCCGATTCCGGAATTACAGGGTGAAGCAAATTTAAAAAACAAATAAAAATTCTACTTAATATTGCTAAAAACTGTTTCAATTAACTTTTCGTTTGAGTGTTTGAACAGAATGATTTTACAAGGATAATTTTTTTTTAAATATTACCATTTAATTCTGTTATAAGTATATCACGTCACTATACAAATTCACTATGTATCTCACGACACTATAAATCTTGTATAATAAACGTCACATCACATATGCACATTTCGAATACAATTTATATTCTTCTTCAGTGTGATAGTTTTGTTTAGTTATTCAATTCTTTTTTTATGTTAGTTGCTGGTCAAACGAACTATACCGATTTCCAGTTTTCGGTTTCGGAAATACCGGAGGTAGTTATCAACAACACCAAAATGGAATTTACATATACTGTTAAATAATTTCATCCGGATCGGACTTCCGATTCTGGAATTATCGGGTGAAACGTGTTTAAAATTTCAAAACGAGATTCAGGAAATTTCTACTAAATTTGCAAGTTATTAGCATAACTTACGCTCTAAAAACTTTGTTTCTAATTCAAGATTTAATTAAATGTTTTGTGAAGAATACCACAGTAATACTTATGACATTGTGGGTAATATGAGAAAGACATCAGGTTTCCTATGATCGCGTCGCTTGCCTAGAGCGAGTACAAAACCTCATAACTGTCTAAATCACCCACTCCGCGCACCTCATAGTCATCGTCCATCTGTAAAGTAAGTGAAGCATTCCCTCTTCTCCTTATCATTTTTGTATAAAATGTTCAAAACGACGAATGTAAAAATGACAGATTCTCTTTGTTTACTTTCTCTTTCGATTATAGCAAAATATTCCTGCATTTTTCAGTAATTGCTTCAGTGCAGATTAAAAGATGATAGCTTTGATTATTATTATCGGTAAATAATTGGAGAGATGGATTGCTAAGAATACCGTAATAATCGAAAGAGAAAGTAAACAAAGAGAATCTCTCATTGTTACATTGATCGTTTTGAACATTTTATACAGATTTATCCTTCACTGTAAGCGATAATGTTGCTCGTTGTTCACCATCAGTGGGGAGTATTGATATCAAAAAGTGAGTATATGTCATTTGAAAGAAACGTGAAATTATTTACAAATGTTAAAACATGCTGCTTTCTCACTGAATTTGAGCAAAACGTATAGATACAATTAATTTTTTGCAACAAGTGTGATACTTTGAAAGCAAACAAACTCGGAAATTCAAAAAGTCCCTCGCGCACAAATACAAAAGCAGGCTTGTTTTTTGTTTTGTTCATTTCGTTGCCAGATCTACGCAACGACCTCTGATTGTAGGACTTTTTCGCACATATCTCGGTTGATTGTTCATTAGGGCGTATAAGCAAGTGACAGTTTCTCTTCAATCACTCTCTCTTTCGATTATTGTGATGGGATGAAAAAGATTTTCTTTGATTTCACTACTCTGTTTGAAAGTTGAAAGTTTCGAAAATCATTTTATGCAAAGAGTTGAGTGATAAACGTGGAAACCGTTTGGTAATTTATAGAAGAGAAAGTAAACAAAGAGAAACTGTCACTTGCTTATACGCCTTAATGAAAAATCAACCGAGATATAAAACATTGCTAATGTTGTCAATATTGCTTCAGCCCAAAAAACATTAAATTCTTGATAAATTGTCTCTTAAAATCTTTCTACTGCAAAACTTAATTCACAGATTTTATTCAAAAGTTAACGTTAATGCCATATCGTTGCAACGAAAAAGATGAGACATTTGCTAGGTAATGCTGCACAGCAATAGTAACGGATGATCAAATGGAGTTCAGAAGTTCTATCTGCGTATTGGAGATGGTGTTCAAATTGTCTACCACTGTTCAATTAAAAATTATGCTCATATCTTCCATGTTGCACAAGAAGTTCTTTCGTCGAGTTACTGGAGAAGCGCCCAGCGCGCCAATCTCATCGCAACTGTATGATTCCGCAGCATGTTGTAGTAAAAACGGAAAACCTGAATATTACTTGTAGTAACAGAATATAACTACGACTACATGTAGATATAGCTTTCACATATTGAACTAAGTAAAACCAAGAACTAAGTTTTATAATCGTGTCAATAAAATGATTGAAGCTAAATCTGAATGTAATTGAAAATACTTGATATACATCACATCTGGTCTAGTTAGTATAAATTTAAAGTTGACACATCAAAAGGATAGCAAATGAACAATGATCATACGATACGAATCAGATCAAAATTGAGGTGCAATGATGTCTTCGCGGTACATGAGACTTTCCGTTTTCGATGTTTTCAGTCGTTATACTTGTATTAGTGCATGCAGGATTCTGTTTCCCCACTATACTCAAATCATTGTTGTGGATTCAAACAAAGTAGGCGGGGCCGTGCAGTTTGTTACCGTTGTCTTCTTTCAGTGAAGCGTTTCCTTCCCTCTCGGCGCTAGCTTGTTAATCGTTGGTGCATGCGTGATGCTGAGTTGACTTGCATCATACAACATAACAAATGCTGGTATGTGTTGAAGTGGCGTGGTATAAGTCTTATCGATTTTCATAACACTTCTCTCAAATCCATTGCGCCCATTCTCTCGAACTTCTGTCAGTTAGGTGATGGTATGGTTAAATCATTTCGTCTCTTCCTGTGTCCGTCGGAACGACGAATGTTTGGAATTGGTATCGAGCGCTACACTCGCGACACCCGGTTTTTGATGCACCACTGTTGTAACAGGTTGCGCTTTTTGTATTTGTGACTGTATTCTACCCCTTCACTCAGTTTCCCCGCTTCGTCTAGTAAATATTGGCCGATCTGTAAAACGTGGCAGGGAATCGTTGCAGATGTCGGCAAGGCCTTCCTCTTTCCCTTCTGCAATGACTGTTGACACTCTCCGTTTCCACATATTCATTCTCTATGTTTTATTTTTCTTTTATTCTTTATCTGCTGATCAGTCGCATAGTCAGCATTTCGCCTGCGGATAGCCCACATGTGTTTTGCCTTTCGCGGCGTTCGGACGTGTTTGGTACGCATCATATGGATCGCGCACGCATAATCGGTGGTTTGGCAAAAATCTCGTACTTGTCAACAAAAATAAACAACAAGGATTAAAGTGCTTCTTCTGTAAACAAACCCACAACAGGAAAAATATGTGCTAACGGTGAATGTAACAATTCAAAGTGTTTTGTTAGTGTTCCAGGCAGAAGAAAAAAAACAAAATATAAGTTCCCAAACATGTTGGAATTTTATCATAACTTAAACCTCAACACTGGAATAACACAGGGTCAAACAGCGGATACTAGTTTGCGGGATAGTTCAATTGACGGTTGCGAACGGACAGGTAATGAAAAAAGGCTAAATTAACATCGGCTTTAATAATGTGCAAACAAATCAATAGTTGATTGAAGGCTATGACCTATTAACCAACTAACTATTAATAGTTTAATGCATTGGTGCTATTTCCGTATGTAGACAAAAACACTACAAATGAGTTCCTTGTGCGTAATTTTCAAGCAACGCTTCCTAGAATTGAGTATTCAACGCATAGTTATACACACAAAACCTTCCTGTTCAAATTGAATATTATATACATGAGTTATGAATGTTTGATAGTTCTGCTGTACCTGTATAAAACCTATATACTGGATGTATTACATCCACGAAGAAAGGATGAAAGACTAAAATATAAATAATAAAGATTTTTATTCAAGTGATTTAACTCAGTAGTCTGAATTGATCAGAACATATATTTAATCGACATTACAAATTGCATTTATTCTCGCGTTCAATAAAACTCAAAAGAAATTACTTCACATTCTTCGGATTTCTGTTAATTTCAATTCGAAAAGAGTGTGTACTTTAGGGGACGGGTATAGCGTGATGGGTAAGTCAATGCCTTTCACGCAGCCCACCTGGGTTCGATTCCCAACCCCGCACATAGGGTCAGAAGGTTTTTCTGGCCCGAAGAGGTGAATGACCTCAAGGTTAGAACCTCTATAATCGAAAAAAAAAAAAAAGTGTGTACTTTGTAACATTTCATAATGTAACGTGTTGTTTACGACTTTGTGAAATATGCATTTCTAAAATGGAGCAAATTCCAATACTTCCGTTTAATTTCTTTTCGAAATTTTATTATTTTACGAAAGCCAAATACATAAGTTTCCATAAGCGATTTTTACATAAGCGATTACCTCTTCATTGCTTCTAAATTTTTTACCAGTGAGCATCCTCTTGAGGTCTGAGAACAGGGAAAAGTCACTGGGGGCCAAATCTGGAGAATACGGTGGATGAAGGAGCAATTCGAAGCCCAATTCGTTCAATTTCAGCATGGTTTTCATCGACTTGTGACACGGTGCATTGTCTTGATGAAACAAAACTTTTTTCTTTTTCAAATGAGGCCGTTTTTTTGAAATTTCGTCCTTCAAACGCTCTAATAACGCTATATAATAGTCACTGTTGATGGTTTTTCTCTTTTTCAAGGTAGTCGATGAAAATTATACCATGCGAATCCCAAAATACAGACGCCATAACCTTACCGGCCGATTGTTGAGTCTTTCCACGCTTTGGGTTCGGTTCATCGCATGCAGTCCACTCAGCTGACTGTCGATTGGACTCCGAAGGGAAGTGATGGAGCCATGTTTCGTCCATTGTTATATATCGACAAAAAAAAATGGTTTTATTTCGATATAACAGCTCCAAACACTGCTCAGAATTATAAATTCGTTGTTGTTTTTGATCGATTGTGAGCTCACGCGGCACCCATTTTGCACAAAGCTTTCTTATATCCAAATATTCGTTAATAATATGTCCAACACGTTCCTTTGATATCTTTAGGGTGTCAGCTATCTCGATCAACTTCACTTTACGGTCATTGAAAATCATTTTGTGGATTTTTTTCACGTTTTCATCAGTAACAGCCTCTTTTGGACGTCCACTGCGTTCATCGTCTTCGGTGTTCATATGACCAGTACGAAATTTTGCAAACCACTTACGAATTGTTGCTTCGCCCGGTGCAGAGTCTGGATAACACTCATCAAGCCATTTTTTGGCAACGGCGACACTTTTTTTCATCAAAAAGTAGTGTTTCATCAACACACGAAATTCCTTTTTTTCCATTTTTTTCACAATAACAAAAGTAGCTTCACTCAAAATGCAATATCTCACAAACTAATAATCAGACAGCTGTCAAATTCATACATGTATCTTTTGAAGGTTGGTACTAACTGAGAATGGTATGGATTTAATTCTAGTGGTGCCCTCTCATAGAAACGATACGAACTTTTCAGCCGATCTGTTATAATCAAATCGCAGAGCATACTGCAAATGAGGCCTATGCGTTCAAAAGTGGAGGCGATATACATGCAATTTCGGATAATCAAAACCTAGATGCGATGTAGTAAAGCATTTATTGTGATTCAGTTTAACAGTTTCAGTGATTTTCTTTTGAAATGTATGCGATCGTAAGTATATTTATTGAGAGTTTATTCAAGAATCTATGCGATTCTAACCATACATCCTATTAATACGCAAAAATAATGACGAGTTTTTAAGGAATCCAGGCTCGAACCAGAAACTTGTGGATCGTTTCCAGTTGTTAAGCCCAATTCCAGACGAATACATTCTTCTTTTATCTTAGAGATGACTGAGTCACATCGCATATCTGAGCATATGTAAGATCTTACAGTGCGAAATAACTCATTACGTTTCATGATGTAAACTATCATTCACATTCACACATATGTATTCACAGTATATCGTAGAAGAGAAGGTTTATAGAATTCCTTATTACGAGGAACTTCGTATCATTTCACGTACAAGTTTGTTGTTTACATAAATACTCCATGATACTGATAATTTTTCAAACAAGTGTTTTTGAATTTTCAGTAAAACGCTTCGTATTAGAATGCGACCAAATATTTTAAATATTCAGCCAGTAAAGTCGGAATTGTGCGATAACATCATATAGGGGAAAATATGAACTTCAGTCATATGATTATACGATAGTGATTATGAAAAGTGTTTTGAGCGATCTAATTCTTGCAACCTTATGCGATTTGTGGTTCTCTGGGTAGTGAAAACTGTATCTAAAAAGTTAAGCCGAAGTTTATTCATTACTGCTGCACAACAAGTGTACCACGCTCATCAGCATATTGGATTGTTAAAATTATGCTGATGAATGGATATTTAAACATTCAGAGATAATTACGAATACTTTGAATTCGAGCCGACGGCATCTTTTTTGTAGTGTAGCTAAAGGAATCTCTGGCCCAAGATAACGCGCCGAAGTTTATATAAAATTTTATGTTGAATAGTAGTGAGAATGTTTTTATTACTTTATTATTACGTACTATTTTACTTATTGAAATTGAAAATGTAATTTGGTTGAATAATTGAAGTTCTATTGAGTCAATTTCGAATATGCAGTATACTGACCAGTTTCGGACACTTAAGAAGCAAGACTCTTTGCAAGCGTATGAGTAATGCCAACAATGTGTGCGTAAAAACAAATTCCGGCGCTTCTTTTCCAGATTTTGCTCATTAAATTTTCCATATGGTTGAAAAATAAACCAATCGGTTCATACTGCTTAAAATTGCAATTCAAGAACAGCGAAAATCTTAGTTTAAAACTCTTTCGTTTTCCTTAAAACTGCTCGAAAAAAATTATTTCAGTATCAGCTTACTCCCACTGACACATTTTATTAGCAACAAACACATTCCTATATGGATTTCCTCTTGCAGAAATTATTGCGATATAAAGATTTACGTACCTTCTATTAGTAATCCGGCAAAAAAGGAACCGTAAATTTAACACGCGAAAAGCAATGGATATGGAATGTCGTCGTAAAACTATTTATTTTTCCGGCAAACTGCTTTTGTAACAGAAAATATTTAGTTTTGTTTATTTTGTGTAGCGCAATCTAATACAAATGCATTGAAGCAGTGTTGCTAACTTTTTAGGGAATTAAATCTACATTCATAAAATGTAAGCAATTTTCCATCAAACGTTGGTGAAAAATTGATCAAAACTGATATTTCATCCGAGATGTAAGGCTTAACATTCATTTGGGAATAAATTATTGTGAAAAAAGATTGTTCGAATCTCAATTGTGCAATCCACTTTGATAAACTCGGTGCACTGCATATATGAATACACAGATCTATGGTATACGTACCAAATAAAATGTACGTAATACATAAATTACCAACACAAGTTAACTTGGTTTACTCTTGATCCTTAATGCCTGATGTGATTATTTTGTTAATCACTAAGTGATGTACACCGCAATCATTTAAAGGATAATGAAACTATTGTATAAATATCATCCACACTGCATTTTCCTGAGCATTGATAGATTTAGGTTCACCATTTACACTGTATATTCCACGCGGTATGTTTTTACACACACATTTTTTGGCAATTTCGCTAATTTAAAATGATAATAAAAGAACCGATCAAAGATGATAGTAATAAATTTGATGATGATTGGCATTATTTAAAATTAAGATCATCAATATCTTTTAAGGTAATGTGCATACACAGAAGCGGTGTAACTGATTTCACTCAGGTGAGAATTGAAAATGTGTTGGTGGTAAGTTGGCTGTTGGATTCCACACCCAAACATTGTTCATGTGTGGAGTTCAGTATACTCCCAATGGAGCTTACAACGCCCCTGTGCATACATACTGTGTATGTTTTCAGGGTTCAGCATAACTGTGAACCATATGAATACTTATTATATCAAAAATGGTGATAAGAGCACTTCTTGGGAAGAATATAGAAAGAAAACTTGTTGTTATTTTACGTGAAGTGGAAGCATTGTACAGGTATGTAGTGCTAATTTAAAAAAAAATAAGTGGAAAAAACTTCGGAAATTCTTCAGTAGAACTAGTCCAACTCTTCACATTAAAAATGGTTCAACAATAGACCTCTGTCTGCCGGGTTTGTTGAACGAAAAAATGGCACTCGGTTCAACGGTCTGTTTCAAAGTCAGCAAACGAAGGTCCCGTGTTGGCCTCCCGTTGAACAATTAATGGGACGTTGGTTAGACCAACGATACAACGTATTTGGATGGATAACGGAGATATTTTCGCCACTCTAACATATTAATATTTTTGGTTGTAATTAAAATGATATACATATTCATACCTAATATGGTAATGAATAGAATAGTCTATTAAACTCTAAGACACGATGTACTTTATTTTAATTACATCTAAAAATATGCAGGCCAGACCAAAATATATTAGAGTGGTCAAAATACCTCCGTCATCCTACAGCTTTTGCTCGATAGTAACGGAATTCTTAATTGGAAAGAACCATAGTTTTATGATTAAACATATTACACCGAATATCAAGATAGCTCATTTTCCTGAATATTAAGATATAGGGCGTTTGGCGATCGACTAATATAGCTAAAACCGCAGTAACATTTAAAAAAATGAAAAAAAAACTGTTGAAAAAGCCTTGGCATTACTTTCCTGTAGTGGAATTTGACCTTCTGTTTCAATAGACTTCGCAACCGATTCACAGTGTACAGAACCATTGCATGGCTGGTGCTACGATTCTACTGACACTACGAATCCTTCCAGGTCGGGGCTCGAACATACGACAACTGATTTGAAAAACCAGTGCCCTATGCATTGAATTGCCAATCCGGGAATGATGAAAACTAACTCCGAATCAACTTAGCGCCCAAGCAACCAAAAGTTCCACATTTACTGAAAATATCCACTTTCTTGCTGCTTAAAGTACACGCGAAACATTCGACAACTGGGAAGTACAGAACAAGTTCCGCGTGAACACGTGATTCTTGTTATCAACTGGGAAGTACAGAACAAGTTCCGTGTGAATTTTCTCGCTACATAGAAACCGAACAATGTACTCAAGAAGTAACTTAGAAGTTCGTTCAGTTGCGTCACGCGAACTTTCAAGCGTGAATAATTACTTAAAACGGGCTGCTTAGCTCAGTTCCTTTTATCCGAACTTTTGATTAGTTGGATGGTCTTTCACCAAACTTGCAACAGAAACTTGGAACTCTTTCGCTGAAGAGGTGGAAATCTAATGATATTTTCCAGGAGGTGGATGTGAATACTATTCCTAACAGAGATAAGATATTTCTTGCGACTCTGAGATTATCATAAATGTATTAATAAACAGACGGGGTAGTAAATGTTAATAACATGAGAGAAAGGGCTCTAAAGTTTTGTAGTCCAAGACGAGTGACACAATTGCAAGGTGGGTGACCAACGAATCCAATATCAAAGTATATCTGAACCGGTTACTCTATATGCAAATATAAGTATGTATAATATTTGATAAAAGATGTTTGTATCTCTTTTAGAACCAAGCGACGAAAAACAACAAAAATCAGCAGGAAGTATAATGAAAAATTATATAGATGACGAACTTGAATTTGAATCACACTTGTTTTGAGAAGTCTGAACATTTAGGGAATATTGTTTATTCGGGTTGTGTTTTACCACATCCTGAATAGTTCAAGGATGTACAAGGATATAAATCCCTTGCCGATACCATGCTTAAGAATCATGAAATATTGAAACATGTATTCTCATGATATCATGCCTTATTATTTATGATTTCATTAGTAACATGACTGAGAATTTTCATGATATCATTTTGCTCATGAAATTCCATGAGAAGCATGTATCATGATTTCATGATTTTTTATCATGGTACTGGCAATGGATTTTTATCCGTGTAGGTTTCAGTCCTGTATCCTTTCTAGGTCTACATTTCATGGTATACAATGTTCTCAGTTGAGTATAAAACAAAAACCTGTTTTAATTCACCTAGCGTTATACAGGGTCCGGCACTCGAAGTGTAACCAACTTCAGACCTTCGAGCCTGGCGTCAAGGTAAATGCGACATATTATCGGGAAAGTATTCTGGAGGTTGCTTTGAAGCCGTGGGCAGACAAACATTTCGGTGGCAGACCATGGACGTTTCAGCAGGACTCGGCACCGTCTCACAAAGTTCGAGTGAACCAAGAATGGCTGAAAAACAACGTTTCGAAAATCATCACGTCCACACAATGGCTCTCGAATTCACCAGATGCGAATCAAATGGATTATTCTCTTTGGGCCATTTTGGAGAGCAAAGTCCGAACTAAAAGATACACCAGTCTCGAGGCGCTGAAAAAACTTATTGTCCGCGAGTGGGCCAAAATACCTGCAAATCACATTCGGGCAGCTTGCGATTCATTTTTTGACCGTCTCAAGGCCATAGTCAAGGCAAAAGGTGGTCATATCGAGCAAAAGTGAATTGATTCTGAATTTTGTATTATTTTTACACATTTTGTACTTTGAATTAAGTAAAAGTAATTTTCCAAACTGAATTTATGGCCTTTTTAATTGGTTACACTTCGAGTGCCGGACCCTGTAATGATGTCGTTTTCAAGACACTTATATTTTCATATATAATACTGCTGTATTATTCAGAGCACTTATCTCCGACTCTTGAAAGAAAACAAAAACGTTTGTTTGGGTATTAACTAGCATAAAATACAAACAAAAGTAGTTCTCAGATCAGTTAAGCTATCTGTGAGAATTTCTGGTAATTCTGGAACCGGAATCCAGAGCCCGTTATAGTCACAGTCAACGTGTGGCCATCAACTGGCATAATCTACGCATCGAATTTGTTTTGAGACCACTTGAAAACCTTTTTTAAGTTTTTGCATCGTCGATCTTAACGACGGTTTGAAAATATAAGCATTCATCAATCTGTGATTCCACCAGACACCACTAGATTTTTCATATAAATTTGAGTTTGTGAAAATCGGTTCAGCCATCTGAAAAAATGCGTGAGTTTCATTTTAGAGTATGTGACCATTATTTCTGGTACTTCCGGAATCGGAATGCGTGGATCGGTAAAGCTTAATTAAGATTTCATGGCTAGTATGACCCATAAATAGGATTAAGTTTGAACCCAATTTAGAAGATTTTTGCGTTTTTGCATCGCTACTCTAAATAACAGTTTGAAAGTTTATAACATCATTATCTTGTAACTCAGACACCAGAAGTCTAATCCGAATAAAATTCAGAATTTTTGTATGGATCCATAATACTATAATGATAATCGGTTCAGTCATCGCCAAGTAAAGTGAGTGCACAAAACATTTTAATGTTGTTTATTTATACCGGCTTTAATCTAGTTGCGGTCGTTCGCCGGAACAAAACATTTTGAATTCTCAACAACTGATTCAAATTGTATATGACACTCAAAAGTTGGTTTTAAAAGTGAATGCATAACCTTTCTATAAGAGAAAGGTTGTAACGGGAATTGTTAGGTTCGTGTCCGTTGATTTTTTATCACGAATATATTTATATTTTTTTTTAATTTAAAAGGAGTTACAAGTGTTGTGAATCTGGTTGATAAACGTAACGTTTTAGTTGACCCTACATTTTATATTAATGTTCAAATTCAAAACGAATTACGAGAATTCCAAAACACTAGCCCTTCCATATGTAATTTTACCAAATTTCATGAGCATCGTACCATTCAACAGTAGTCAAGCCGTTCAACTCGTACTGCCACCGATGTCGCTCATAAATCATAATTAATTTCCCTGAACCTTATCATGCATATCATCTGTTTGTTTTCCCGCGCGTGTTGAACCCTCCAACACATCGTATCGATATCGATAACAAAAATATTCGCAGCTCATCTTTGATAGATACTCTACCCACGATTATTTACAAAGAGAACGTAAATGATGTAACCAACAACACTGAAATGGTGATGGTTGTTACTCACTAGGAACATCAGTGGAAAACCATCTAATGCTAGGAAGTAGTAAAAATACTTCAATCGCTTTCTTGCAATAATCGTGAATTCCAAATGCAATCAAACTATATGTTTATCGGTCTGAACCATGAACGCTTTGGTATTGCATCGTTTTAGCAGGATCGATTCCACCTCCTCTAGGTTCTCTTGCTGGTTGTCACTAGAACTAACCCGACACAGCCGATTTTCAATATTTGGAAGGAAACGACACTTGAGAAGTTAGATTAAAGTTTGGAATGTTCGTTCAAGGATTATTTTTTCCTTAGAGATGGTAGATTTCGCTAGTACATCGAGTGCTGCTGAGATGGAGTGATTAAAATTCAAGTTTACTTCAGTGCGAAGAGTAGAACGGTAGTCATCCATGCTGCTGAAGGTGTTTGTCAACCGACGACAAGCTGATAAACTGAAATAGAAGGAGATAACCGCGGAGGTGATGGAGAGGAACAACGCCCTAAACGTGATGGTAGTCAGTGTTCTTTTGCGGCCAAAGCTCTTTGTCACAGGAAATGAGTGTTTTCAGTTCAAATATTTGAAATGAGAATGTTTCAGTTACATTGGAAAAGTTGGATGTCGAAATTGGCGTAATATTGGTACTGTTTTCAGCACTTCAATTTTCCTTATCACGAAAAAGAAAATATGACCATTTGTCGATAAAAGTTGATAGGATTCTAGCTTTAATTTTCATTGAATTGTACATGATGTAAGAATTCTTGATTGGAACATTGATATAATCAGTTCAATTCCTCCTTGTATTACATACTAATACCGTATTATTACACAGTTCGAAAAAATCTTGTGATTTTACATCGTATAAGATGCACATAAATGCAGCGTCGTATTTCATACAAATTTATATTAAAGAACAAATAAAATTGTGTGATTTGAAAATTACATGTCTTGAATTCGAATGAAATAAAAAATAAAAGATCGATAGCAGCAACGCGACTTGAACCGAGAAACATTAGGTCACAAGCACATCGGTTACTCGACTGAACCGCAGAGCTCATATCTGTTCATTGAATAATTGATAAATATAAATCCATACAGCAGCACTTGGTAGCCGAGTGTAAATTACACTTGGAGCATATAAAATTCTATGTGAGTGGAATATTGCGTCATTTGAAAAATTAAGTAGTTGTGAATTGTATCGTTAGTAGAATTCTGTCAAATGTAAAATTCATTATTTTTTTCTGTGTATAAATACGTTACCGAACGGCTAAAAATTAAATCAGAAGATCAAAAGATGAATTATTCTCTAGAACACTCTTTTTTATAGTGACCGCACATTCTTAACAATACTCAATACTATGAAATTGTGCAATAATTTTATGACTTGATTTCTTCGGCTCTATTGTTTATTGAATATTCGTTTTATTTTGATTTACTTCACACAAAATATAATGGCATAGTTCTGTACTTCTTTAACAAGAATTCATACCCTTTTACAGATATTGTCGGGACAGTCAAGAGCGAAAGAACGCAAGAGATTTGCGAAGGATGTGGCCAAAAAATCAAAGACCGGTACTTTATGAGGATTTCTCCGGATCAGTACTGGCACGAGCAATGCTTACTTTGCTGCATCTGCCACATCCAGCTGAATCAATCCTGCTTCACAAAACACACCAAAGTGTACTGCAAAGATGATTACTACCGGTAAGCTAACTAATCCGTCGTGAAATTAATGTTTTACGTAAGAAAATCCACATCGTATTCTCAGACCGTTCCGAACACCGAAAAGTTTCTGGCGGAACAAAGACGTGTTTACATTAACTTTCTGGTGAAAACCAATCTCCGTGAATCTTTACATCAACTTTTGTGTAGCAAAAAAAAAATGCCAATGGAAAATGTTACACAAAAACGAAAGACGGAAAGTTTCTCAGCATGGATTATCCTTATTGTCGAGATACATCGCCACCATTCCAAAGAACGTGAAAGAAAACCACATCACGCCTAGCGATGCGATAGGAGGGGAGCGTAAAAAAGTTGAATACCGAACAGTGAGAGAAATGGAAGTTGGGAGAACGGGTTTTTTTTTTGGACCGTAATTTTCACCGTCAGCCACGCCTTCGGTGCGAGTTTGCGGGCATATTAATTTAAATAGAAAAACATTCTGCTAAGAACAAGAATCATTTCAAACGCCTACCATTACGATATCGGTACCAAATAATTGATAGTCATATTTGAATAAGTGAAATGATTGATCATTTTAAAACATGCCATTTGTTTTAAATACGCTACTTTTAAACTACTATACGCGCATGAATTAAATAAATATAAAATGTAACGAGTTCCGACATATTAGCAATATGTATTAATTGAAATCAATATGTATTAATGTACAATCAATGATTTGGTTATTACCATTAAGATATCATTTGCTTCAGAAGTTCAGTAATTTTTTAGGAAACGGTGATGTTATAAAATAACTGACATGCTTTAAGTTACGGCTACTTAAATTCGTAAACTGTAAAAATATGACAAAATTTGAGTATGGGTGGTGTACACTCTGAATCGGCTGCGAAATCTGTTGAAACAGAAGGTTAAATTCCACTACAGGAATGTAATACCAAGGTTTGGAGTAAAATTTACTCAAGCTATGTGCTGTCTCGTAATCGATGATACATTAGAAAAATCTTCGAGTTTTCGAACATTTGAGTGATAATAATACTTCAATCATTTTATGGTTTCAATTATACTACAGACGAAATAGATTTCGGCTATCTAACCGTACAGATTTTGATAATTTGAAGGGGAAAAAGCTTATTTTGTAACTGCCAAATTTATGCAAGGTGCACATACCCATTTCACAGTTATTTTATGTTTCGTCTTTGACTCATCAGCGCGTAGCCGAAATCTGTTTCATCCGAGGAGTCAGTTTGGACATTACAATTCGGTGTAACATAAGCTGCTACGCACTGATGAGTCAAAGACGAAACGTAAAATAACTGTGAAAATTTGTATGGGCACACAAAAAAATCCAGAAGTATCCCAATTTATAAACATATAACCTTCTTTGTTAGGTTATGTTTGTTTGGTGAAAATCAAAGTTACCAATGACACATTGGTTAGTCGTCAACGAAACGAGATTAGTTTAGATTATCAGATGTTTCGGAATGAAATTATGATTATTTTCGATTGATAATGATGATTGTGCTGACTTTTATATAATTTATTAAACCCCGTTTTTAACCTAACCAAGGTTAAACAAATGATACAATAATTTTTCAGAAAAAGCGGCTGTCTCAGTCTTATAATATAAATTATTTACTTTCCAATGTTTCGACCTTGTCTAAGGACGTATTGAAGGAAATTTTATGAATGAAGCGTTCAACAAGTTGTACATTGTAAAGCTTTCTAAAGTTTATCGTTCATTGTCAAAATGTATAGCGATACGTTATGTGGTCAATTTCAAAACATGTTCAAAAATACTACAAATACGAATGCTCATTCACATAAATTATGGAAAAAAATCTGTTAGTAAAACTATTACTATTGACTGCATGCAGATATTTGGTTTGGATGAGTTACGTTCAGTGTCACAGTTACCTAATTTAATGATTACTCTGATCTTAAGCAACGTTTTCGTCAATAAGACATAATCCCTAAGACCCTCTCTGTATACACACCAGGTTTTGAGTATCAAATTGGTATTTCTAGCAGATCGGAATCTTCGGAATCCGTAGCCAAATTTTTTTAAAATGCAATAGCAGTTTTTTTTTTTTTTTTTTTTTTTTTTTTTTTTTTTTTTAATAACTATTTATTGGAATATGAGTTAAAATTAAATTATTAGGATTTAAATTGGGTCAATAGCAGTTATTATACTATCCCAGACTACCTGCAATTTGAACCTAAGTTTGATAAAATTGGTTCGGTTATCTCCGAGAAATCAATGTGAATTTCAACCGGAGACTAGTAACATGATGGAATCATCGGGTTTTCAAAGATAATTTCGTACATAAAAACTTACTTTCTTCTAAAAGCTGCTACAAGCATTGAATCCAATCTATTTTGCATTGAACGCATAGAACTGAACAATATGATTAAAATTCAAAGTTATTTTCGATTATTTTCGCTATGACTATAATAGACATATTTTGATTGGATTATTGTAATAATTGGATTGGATAATTGTAGTAGAAGGAAAATTTAATTTCGTAAGAGATAGCATAACCGTTCCCTTAACTCAAGGTTTTCGAAAACTATGTCGCACATTAGAGCCGGAAATTTGAATAAAAACACATACTTTAGTACTCCAAATTAAACTTCCGTGATGTAACGTCCTCCCTCCTCCCTTGTCAAAATTTTTCATAGCATTTTGAAACACCTCCCCCTCCCCTGGTTTCTTCACACACTGTATTTTGCTTATTGTTTATTCTTTCAATCGATAGCAGTTTATTTTGTTGATAAAAGAATTATTTTTGAATGTTGGTTAAAAGTTCAAATTAAGTCGAGTACCATTTCCAGCTTTAGAAGTGATTAAATGCGGTCAGTTTTAAGATTTTCGTACAACGCATTATAGCTAGAAACCTAAAGTTAGTATATCTGATATTTTGTTTTTATATCTATTTCCATCAGTGGCCCAGTTAAAAATGAAATTATATAGGGCTATTGTACCAAAAGTCATCTCATTAGTAGAGTCGCTATGTTATTTTGTCGATTACTCGACTTTCAATCAATTGTGAAAAAAACCTTTAAGAACCAATACCACCGAAAAAATAGTTCGAAAATTGTGCAATACTGCTGTTATAGCGACACCAAAACTCGAATTAAACGCACCTATTTTCATCTTTTTACTTTTTTATTTATGACTTCTGGTCAGTCAGTAATTTTTACTTTTTTCGGTTTTTAACGATATCAAACTAACTAGAGATTATAAGTAGAGAAAGAATATGAAATTATAGAGCCATAGTAGTCAATGAAGAGCAAGGATATGAAGAATAAAGTGCGGAAAAGTGAGACGTGACATGGGTCATTTAAGTAAGCAGAAGGCTACTCGCATCTAAACTTTTTACCGTCTACCAGAGGAGTCGAACTTAGGCATCTTAGCGATACGAGTCATCCGAGTCTCTGATATGTCAGAAAGTCAGAAAAAAACCTATTTTCATCTTACATGAGATAACCACACCAAATTCACTGAACGAACATCATTTGACAGCTATCGGTGGTTTATTTACGTGTTCGTACACGTCAAACATGAACTTTATTCATTACAAGTGCATTTGTGATGTCATCTTGCAAAACCTAAAATGAGATTACTGCTGGGGCTGAGATGAAAAATGTGTCTTTTTGCTATTATATACATTATAAGTATATTTTTCGTACGGTTCGAACTGCTTTCAATTTATATAAGAGAAACTGTTCATGATAGCAGTTTCTCACTTTGCAAAAAAAGATAGTAAAAAGATAGATTTGAACTAAACTGTAAAATCAACAACACAGTTTTACCAAAACGCTTCATAGAAATTAAGATACACGTTCTCTAGTTTAATTATTTTGAATGAAAAAGAGTTTTGCCGCAATTTTTCTTTTAGAATCAATTACTGCATGTTGGAATCACCTCATATGAGATAACGCCGATTGATAGTACATCAGTTGTCAGTTAATTTTCGTGGACTTTTTCTTCACTGGACTACCCAGCGTCGCTGAGCCGCCAATGTATACACTCAGACAAAATAACAAATTATAGCTTTCAGACATAACGATAATCAATATGCTTTAATATTTCACTTCAAATATTCATAAGATGGTCTTTTGAAATTCACAAAAATATTAGAGTGAATTCAATCGGTTAGTTTTATGATCATTTTGTAATATAATAAATTTTCTTCTGCAATTCAATTTAAAACTTGTTTTTAAATATTTCAACTGTTAAAAAACATTTTGTAGATATTTTCAGCATAAACCAATCCTTACTAAAAACTAATCACATCACATATCTTATGATCAAAAAAGAACCGGAATTTTCATTTTAAAATTCCCGCGCTTGTCCAATCGGTAAACTTTTATTCTCTAAACGTTGGCAAAACTTTTATACACATTCTGTCAAATTTTAACGCATATCGTACGATTAGTTTTTGTTTGGCGTCTATACAAAGAAGTTGAAAAATTTTCGTGTGGCGATTTTTATAATGGATGAAAATTTAGAACAACGTGCGTGCATCAAATTTTGTGTTGCAAATGGATTTAAGTGTTCCGAAACGTTGAAAATGTTAGAAAAGGCCTTTGGTGAATCGTGTCTAGGAAAAACACAGGCATACGAGTGGTATAAACGCTTCAAAGGTGGTCGTACAAGCTTGGATCATGATGAGATCCCTGGCCGCCCAACAACATCTGTTACTGAAGAAAACATTGAATCGGTGAAGCAAATCGTGTTGCAAAATCGTTCTGTACCGATTAGCGAGATTGCTGTGTTGTTGGGCATCTCTTATGGAGCAGCCGAACACATTTTAACTGATGTTTTGGGTTTGAAACGGTTCGCTTCTCGGCTGGTGCCAAAAAAGCTGAATTTCATTCAAAAACACAGCGTTGGTTGTGTCGCAGTTTTGGCCAAAAACTCAACCAATATCATCAACCAAGCACCGTACTCTCCAGATATGGCCCCGTGTGACTTTTTCCTCTTCCCCAGACTCAAATTGCCTTTGCGGGGAACGCGTTTTGAGACCATAAAAGAGAATTCGCTGTGTGAACTAAAGGCCATACCTTCGGCGGCCTATAAAACTTGTATGGAAAATTGGATCAAGCGTTGGCATGCATGTATTGCCGCAGGAGGAATAATAAATAAATTTATAAATGATAATAAAGAAATTTATTAAAAATTGAAATTTTGCGTTTTTTAATAAAATTCCGGTTCTTTTTTATCATAAGGTATATTTGCGATTCTAATGACTCGTAGTTCTTATGTCTAGGAAATACAAGTTATATTTTTTCCTCAATCAAAATGAAATTGATTTCCCTTTCGTTCAGGTACACTCTTGATACCTGATGGTTCTCCGAACAATCTTCATCGAAGTAAGTTTTAAAAGATGGTTTCCCGACTGGAACAATAAAATTTGTGAGGTGAATTCATTTTTTAATGTATCCGGATCCGAAATTATCGCATCCTCGCCCACATTTTTGTCGTGATGAAATCACAAGAAAAAACTAAGGCGTTTTCACATTACAAACTATTGATGAAACACGTAAAGCAAATAATTATAAACATAAATAGATAACAATTAAGAAATTTATAAGTCTGTTTATGGAAAACTGTACCTATTAATGGAATTGATTTCAGCTTGATTCATAATCCCTAGTTCTATTACCTTACCGTTTACTCAGAATCGAACAATCGATTCAATACAAATCACATGCTACTAAGCACGCAGACTGGAAGAACATAGCTTTGGAAGTTTGTTGAAGGTACATCACCGAAGGGTGTTTTTCTAATTTTGCTTCGTGACTTCGGTTTCACTTCAAAGCACACGATAATATCTCTAAAAATCCTACACCTAGGAAGTCAAGTTCATATTCCATAAGAAACCACCCTGCTTATCAAGTCGGAATCAACTTTACATGTTGAATGTTCTCAATGTGATCATCAATATATACTTGCCGCAGTAGTTTACCAACTTTCCGACAGACATGCAAACCAAACCGGTTACTCATACATTGTTCATATTTTCTAATTTCAGAATCTACGGTCTCCCTCAACTGCAACAACAACACCACCACCAAACCATGTCCCGCGAATGTTATGGCTGTGGCGAACGAATAGCGCCGAATGAAATGGTGATGCGAGCAAAAAATCTAGTCTATCACCTGAACTGTTTTCTCTGTTTTACCTGCAACAGACCGCTACAAAAGGGCGAACCATTCTCTTTGCGGGCGGGCAAGCTCATCTGTCAACATGACCTAGAGAAAGACATATACAACAATTTGCACACAATTAATCCACATCATAACCCTCATCACCCGTACGGTGAGGATGATTACCTGCTGGAAGAAGGAATACGTTCCCGTGATGGGCGTCGAGGGCCCAAACGACCTCGAACAATTTTAACCTCTGCTCAAAGACGTCAATTCAAGGCGTCATTTGATGTGTCTCCAAAGCCATGTCGAAAGGTTAGAGAAGCATTGGCCAAAGACACCGGATTGTCAGTACGGGTTGTACAGGTATGGTTTCAAAACCAGCGAGCGAAAATGAAGAAAATTTCTCGAAAAAACAAAACGGGACAGAACAATAATAGTGATAATGATAAGAATAACTCTGATAAGGACGAAAAATCAATCAAATTGGAATCACCTAGCAGTGATCATGGTCATTACCTAGGCGTTGATGGGTCGTACGGATCGTCCACTCAGCCTCTTAATCCTAACCTCCCATATTCACCAGGTACGTTTTCTGATCAGAAACAACGTGAATGAACAATATTGATCAAATTTATTCCAGATTTTCCTGAAAACTCTGATGCTAGCATGTGCAGCAGTGATATTTCATTGGACGAAAGCTTTGACAATTTGGATGAAGGCACTTCGGACACTATGTCTCTACAAAACTTAGACCTTCAAACTAACCTTAACGGCAGCAGTAATAGTAACACCAGTGCCAGCACCAATACCGGTACTACTTTAGTCAATCACAATAACAATAACATTAATGGGTTGATATCCGGGACTAGCATTACGCACATCGACAAGCTGTATCTGATGCAGAACTCATATTTTAATGCCACGTCCATCGAGCAATGATTTATCTACGGGTGACGAGGCAGTAGTATGCGGCCCTCTCGATGTTCCATCTCTATCTAGTTGAACGTACTCCAACAACAAACTGCGTTAAGGCATTGATTTTTTCGTTTTAATTTAGTTAATCTAGAATTATACGACGATCACGATCAACACGCCAGCAACGACCTAGTTTATCCTAGTCAATAACCATTAAAACCTTGTTTTATTTTATTCTTGATAGAGCAGATTGTTGGTGATGAAAAATAAATCTGCGCTATAACTACTTTTAATACGAAAACTTATTATTTTGTGAAACTGTAATAGAAATGTATCGTGCGCATATGATGAATGAAAAAATTGTTATGTAAAATAGACTGGAACAATGTATATAATGTTTGATTGTTGTAAATTTATTGCATTATTAATCATAATGCTGGGGATATTTTACACCCGCGAGCTTTAACTGCACCTGGGTTATTCGAGATGGGTTTAAAACAAATGATCCTTCATAAGCAATGTAAGATTATAGACAGAGTAAAGATTTATTAAAATAACTGGACTCCATTTTTTGACTGATTACTCACTATCTCTTATTAGAAGTATTAAAGAGGGTACTCTTTCTTCTTCTTCTTCGCTCTGTTTGCCTTGCTTGCAGCTAAGACATGGGGATGGCATCAGCGTATGCTATATCGCCAGCGATGAAGGGTACTCTTTGAAATGCTTGAATATTTTTAAATTTACTGTCAAACACAGAAAAATGCAGGAAAATTTCGTTTGGTAAATCAGTAGATGTAAGTTTGAGGGTGAGAAAAACAATTATTTTAAATAAAAGATTCAAAACAGGCAGACATATTAAGCATTTCCCTAAGCTGGTTTTAAAAATTTTCGTTTACACGATACCGTCCGAAGTTTTTTTTTATTTTTTATTCAAGAATATAATGTTTAAGGCACACTGCTTAAGCTCTAAGATGCCAAGGGCTTTTACTAATTTAAAATTTACGACTAACTTAAAACTAGGGTTGCATCATTAAGTAATGTCATATTTGGGTCGCAGTGGTTGACTTTGGCAGATCCAGCCTTCATGTGGTGATCGGCCGGTGAATTGAATATTTCATGAGAGTCTTCCATATGGCGTTGGTGAATATTCATGTTGGCCGCATTCTTCGGTCCGTGTGGGTCCGCGGGAAACACCCCCAGGTTACGAATACCCGGCGGGTGGCCCGCATGCTGTTGATAAGTTTCCGTGGGCGATGATGGTGTTGTTACAGAAGAAAATGAAAAAAAAAATATAGCGAAGTAAATATTGCGGAAAACGGAGTGAAAAGGGGATATGGGAATAAAATGACTAAAACGACAGAGATCTACTTAGTTGACATCGAGATGGTGAAGAGACGGGGAGGGGGGAAGCGAAGGTTAGTGACAGCAAAAAGATCTTGTTAGTTCCGATGAAGATGGTGGACAGATGAGGAATCGGGATAATCGGCGGAAGTTAGTGTCGAACCTGCAGTTGAGAAATAATTCTCAGCCACAGTTGAAACAACGTCGATAAATAGGAGGAACTTTCTAAGCCAGATGTAACAGATTACACTTGTATATTAATGTGTTTGAGAAACTGGTATACGAGAAGCATATATGAACTATCCCGACTCGCCAACACATCCCGAACCGGAACCTCAGGTGGTCTACCTCGGGCCCTGAGGGATTCCAGTAGCTTCGACCTGGCGTCGCGATACTCTACGCACGACCACACGACATGCTCGATGTCCTGAAAACCGTCGCCACAGGTGCAGAGCCCGTTCTCCACGATCCCGATACGCCGGAGATGTGCGTTAAATGTATAGTGATTTGACATGAGTCGTGACATAACGCGAATGAAATCACGACTCACGTTCATCCCCTTGAACCAAGGTTTCGTCGATACCTTAGGGATAATGGAGTGTAGCCATCGTCCCAGTTCGTCATTGCTCCATGAATTTTGCCAACTTTCGAGAGTTTTCTGACGAGAGATACTGAAAAATTCATTGAAGCAGATTGGTCTTTCATAAATATCACCTTCTAATGCGCCCACTTTAGCCAATGAGTCTGCCTTTTCATTTCCCGGAATGGAACAATGCGAAGGGACCCAGACTAACGATATTAAATAAGACCGTTCAGATAAAGTACTCAAATGTTCCCGTATTTCCCCAGGAAATATGGGGGATACTTTCCTGGCTTCATTGCCCGGAGAAGACTGTCCGTGACAATGAAGTAATGGTCTTTGGGCAAGGTTTCAATGATCTCGAGGGTGTACTGAATAGCAGCTAATTCTGCGACGTAAACTGAAGCCGGATCACTGAGTTTGTAAGAAGCGGTGATGTTTTGATTGAAGATGCCGAAGCCTGTGGACTTGTTAATGTTTGATCCGTCAGTGTAAAACACCTTTTCACAGTTGACTGTTCTAAATTTATTATAAAAAATATTTGGGCCCACTTGAGGGCGCACGTGAGCCGGAATTCCACGAATTTCTTCTCTCATGGATGTGTCGAAAAACACAGTAGAATCAGAAGTATCCAAGAAATGAGCACGGTTGGAAACAAACGAAGAAGGATTAATATTCTGAGCCATGTAATCAAAATACAAGGACATAAAACGGGTTTGAGAATTAAGCTCAACTAACCTTTCGAAATTTTCAATCACCAGAGGATTAAAAATGTCGCATCGAATGAGCAAACGATATGAGAGATCCCAGAACCGGTTTTTCAACGGGAGAACACCCGCCAGCACTTCGAGGCTCATCGTATGAGTCGATTGCATGCAACCCAAGGCAATACGCAAACAACGATACTGAATTCTTTCCAGCATGATGAAATGAGTGTTCGCCGCGGATCGGAAGCAAAAGCATCCGTATTCCATCACGGACAATATCGTTGTTTGGTACAGCCTGATCATGTCTCCTGGATGGGCACCCCACCACGACCCGGTTATTGTACGAAGAAAGTTGATTCTTTGTTGGCATTTTCTTTTCAGATACCTAATGTGACATCCCCAGGTGCCTTTGGAGTCGAACCAGACCCCGAGATATTTAAATGTGAAGACCTGAGCTATGCTTTCACCCCCTGAAGCTGTAATTGTACTGGTTCTCGCTTTCTCGAAAATACAACCAGCTCAGTTTTCTCCGTAGAGAATTCGATACCCATTTGAAGAGCCCATGTGGATAAGTTGACAAGAGTATCTTGTAACGGCCCTTGCAGATCGACAGCTTTGGGTCCTATAATAGACACAACGCTGTCGTCGGCAAGTTGTCTTAGCGTGCAAGATGTGTTGATACATTTATCGATGTCGTTTACGTAAAAATTGTATAGAAGGGGGCTTAAGCATGAGCCCTGAGGAAGACCCATGTAACTGAATCGTATTGTCGACAAATCACCATGCGCGAAATACATGTGTTTCTCAGACAATAGATTATGTAAAAAGTTGTTCAAAACTGGCGAAAGACCATGCTGATGCAGCTTCTCAGATAGGATATTTATAGAAACTGAGTCAAAAGCCCCCTTAATGTCTAGGAAAACTGACGCCATTTGTTCTTTACGAGCAAATGCCATTTGAATTTCTGTTGAGAGCAACGCAAGACAATCGTTCGTTCCTTTACCCCTGCGGAAACCAAATTGTGTATCTGAAAGTAAGCCATTAGTTTCGACCCAATTGTCTAGACGGAAGAGAATCATTTTTTCGAACAATTTCCGGATACAGGAAAGCATAGCAATCGGCCGATACGAATTGTGATCGGAGGCTGATTTTCCTGGTTTTTGAATGGCGATCACTTTCACTTGTCTCCAGTCATGTGGAACAATGTTGTCCTCAAGGAACTTATTGAATAAACTCAACAAGCGCCTTTTGGCGGGGTCTGGCAGATTTTTCAACAAGTTGAATTTTATTCTGTCTAATCCCGGGGCTTTATTGTTACATGACAAGAGTGCAAGTGAGAGCTCTACCATCGAAAACGGTGTTTCGTTTGTATTTGGTGTCGCGGCGCGGGTGATCTTCTGTTCCGGAACAGAGTCTGGGCATACTTTTTTAGCGAAATCGAATATCCAGCGGTTGGAATATTCATCGCTTTCATTCGTGGTGTTATGATTGCGCATTCGTCGGGCTGTGTTCCAAAGAGTACTCATAGATGTTTCTTTCGTTAAGCCGTCTATAAACCGACGCCAGTAACCGCGTTTCTTGGCTCTAATCAAGTTCTTAGTTTTAACGTCTAACGCCGCGTAATTCCGGTAATTATCAGGTGTTCCATTTTTTCTGAATATTTACGCGGAGGCTCTCTCCGCGTTTAAATTTGTGCACTCTTTGTCCCACCACGGGTTGGGAGGACGGATGTTAGTTTTCGCGCCGGGTACACGCTTCGTCTGAGCTTGAGTCGCGGTGTCGAGAATCAAGCCAGCCAAAAACGTGTAATCTTCCTCCGGAGGAAGTTGTTGAGTTCTTTCAAGTTTCTCAGATATCGAGGTCGCATAGCTATTCCAATTAATATTTCGTGTGAGGTCATACGAAACATTGATTGTCTTCGATGGTTTTGAGCCGCTGGTGATTGATATTACGATCGGTAGATGATCGCTACCGTGGGGATCAGGAATTACCTCCCACGTGCAATCCAACCGTAGCGATGTCGAGCAAAGGGATAAATCCAGCGCACTTGGTCTTGCTGGTGGTGCAGGAATCCGTGTCATTTCTCCCGTATTCAAGATTGTCATATTGAAGTTGTCGCAGATATCATGGATCATAGTTGATCTGTTATCATCGTGAAGACAGCCCCATCCCGTACCGTGTGAGTTGAAGTCTCCTAAAACCAACGTCGGTGCAGGAAGGAGCTCTACGATATCACTGAGCCACCGATGCCCAACCGAGGCTCTTGGGGGAATGTAGATGGAAGCAATGCAAAGGTCCTTACCTTTGATTGTAACATGACATGCGACAACTTCAATACCTGGTATCGAGGGGAGGTTAATGCGATAGAAAGAATAGCACTTTTTGATCCCCAAAAGTACTCCTCCATAGGGATTATCTCGATCCAGACGAATAATGTTAAAATCGTGAAAGTTTAAGGGTATTTCAGAAGTTAGCCAAGTTTCGCACAATGCAAATGCGTCACATTTCAGATTGTTTACTAGAAATTTAAATGAATCTATTTTTGGGATAATACTTCTGCAATTCCACTGTAAAACAGTGATTAGAATCGTGACCTCGGTGGATGATTCAGCCATCGAAAGATACAACCGCTGAAAGAAGGGGCCAATTTGCAGTCAACTGCTTCAAATATGTTTTTACTGTTGGCATGAAAGCAATTAAAATGCTTCTAAGAGGGTCTGAAATATTGAAAGTTGTAAAAATCCAGTCCACAACATCAGAGAACTTTATAAGTCCAGCACCTAGTTGGTTCTCTGGTGGATTTTCAGGGACGCTTGGGGATTTTTTAGTCCCTGGAAGCGGTGGGAATTCCATCTCGGAATTGAGTTTTCCGAGACCAGGAGCTTTTTGCTTCGGTGATTTTTCCCGATTCCCGTTAGCTGTAACTTTTTGAAGCCCTTCGGAAGACACCTTCGAACCCTTACTAGGTAGCTTATGAGAAGATTTATTCATTCTTTTCCTACAGCTATGAGGGACCGCTGAAAATGGACCTTCCAAAGGGTCGTCAGAATCGCTCTCGTCAGTTGACAAGCAGGCATATGGATTCGTTGCCTGTTTAGGAGGGGTGGCACTCTTAACCATCTCGGCAAAGGAACGCTTGGAGTGTTCCTTCAGGGAACGCTTCATCCGATCTCCTCGCAGTTTGTAAGCGGGACAGTCAGAGAGGTCATGCGAACCCTCCTTACAGTAGAGACACTTTTCAGCATCCTTACCGCAAGAGCCGTCCGCATGAGCTTCCCCACAGTTAGCACAACGTGGCTTATTGCTACAATGGGTAGCTGTATGCCCCAGTTGTTTGCAATTGGTACAATTCATTATCCGGGGTACAAATAAACGAACAGGCAAACGAACCCGGTCCAAGAGGATGTAGTTAGGCAATGCCGATCCGGCGAAGGTCACACGATAAGAGTCTGATTGGGGATAAGACTTTGTTCCATCCCCGGCGATCGATACTGAATGCAATCGCTTGCAATCCAGTATCTTGACATTCTTAAGTGAGGGGTCTTTAAAACAACCCGCCCCGTACTTAAGAATATCCTCGCAAGTCAAACTCGAATCGGTGACCACACCGTCGATTTCGACTTCACGAGCTGGCACGTAGACGCGGTACTCCAGCGTAAAAGGATCCTTTTGAACAAGCTCATTAGCCTGTTTTGAGCTGGTAAACAGGACCCTGAGCTTGTCTGGCCGTATTCTATCTATACTTTTTATGGTATTATATCGCGAATTCAGGTCCCGCGATATTTTTAAAATATTCAGTTTTTTTCCTTTGATTTGGTCCGGAAATAGACCGCGTAAGGCCCGGACGGTAGTGCGAGCCCATCAGTATAGCTCTTTATGCGGGACTTTTTACTGACAAGGGAAGTCTCCTTTTGAACAACGGGGAAGGGAGGGGGGGGGGTCAGGATTTAAATTAGACATAGCGGAACTACTTCCGCGCAAAAACAAATGATTCGGGGGGAAATATAATGTTAAAATAAAGAAATAAAAATAAACGAAGTAAAGGTACTTAACTAAGATCCAACGGGGGACACCAAGCTGGACTTCGTCGGTCGGCGTATCGCCGCTTTGATGGTGTGCAAAAAACCTCCGAGAGGAAAAGGCACACTTATTTATAATCCTCACACAATGGCCGCTTGTTTATAATCCTCACACTTGGCCTTGATCGGCGAAACAATAATCGGCTAACGGTACCGTTTCGATCGACCGCTCGCAATAAGGCACTGTTCTATTATATAATGCGAAAAAAAACCTCTCAGAGGAAAAAGCACTATTGTCTATCACACAATATCGTCCGACCACTTATCACACACACACAACTGGTTTTCAATGCTTTCGCAGTAAATCCAAATCACGTCCGTTCGCTCGGAAGGTTGAAACTAGTGATGTATTTTTTTACTCGATTAATCAAAATAATCGATTAAAAGGCTAAAGTTATCGATTATTTGTAATCGATTAACGACAGTGCCACTAATCGAGCAAATCGATTAATAGAAATCAATTAATCGAGATTTACACGCTCATTCAATGTTACTCTCAAGTGAGTCATTTGTACTCACTTTTGCTTATTTAATTCAAATGTCAAAAAGTGAGTAATATTGATTTAGAAGACTGAGTAACTTCTACTCAATTTTTAAATTGGCTCAAGTGCTTTGAAAACGTTGTGTGAAAATTTACGTTCACTGAACTTTTCCCTTTGTCGGAGGCGGAACCATATTATAACAGCACATTATCGAAATGCTTACTGTACACCTCAAAGCAATTTGCGCAGGTTGAAGACGGTAAGAAAGTGTTCAGTCATATAGCAAGTATTGTATTTATTTTTTCTATATAAGAATACATCAGAGCATTTGTACGAATGCTGTACAAAATGCCAGTACGTGGGCAACGTAGGAAGGCAGACGGATCCTTTCCAATGACCGATGAACAGGTAGCGGCTTCCTTCATTCGTTGGATAAAAGTAGGTCAGTATTTGTTTAAAGCACAAATTCCTTATTCGAGTCCCTTATTCAAATCGAATGATATTGAGTAATATTTACTCACTCGTGCTAATTTTCCTATTTGTAGCACTGAGTAAATGTTACTCAGAACTAGACAAATACCATATTTACTCAAAAGTGAGTAAACAAGCTTTACTCTCTATAGAGTAGTTCCACTTTTACCAAAAGTGAGTGAAATTGTACTCACTTTAGAGTAACATTGAACGAGCGTGTATATCAGTTAGGCTGTGAACCATTTCGCGGTTAATTTTAACGTTTAGTTGAAATCTGACACTTGAGTGGTTATTTTGATGTTGTCAAAAATAACTCTGTTCGAGAGCATGGTTATTTTTGATAGATTAATGGTTATTTTCCGACACTGAAAAAAATCAACCAAAAGTTAAAGTTAACCGAGAATTTTGAATTTTCTAGACATTGCAACCACATTTTCTCATATTTTTGCTTGATGTATGATACACTAATGGTAAAGATTTGATATTCAACACATTTCATTTTCATTTGGCAGCTCTGATTCTGTTTAGAATAATTTGCTCGATTAAATGCATTAATCGATTAATGCTTTATAATAATCGATTACACTAATCGACTTCTCTTTTATTACTCGAATACCTAATAATCGATTAATACGAAAAATCAGACATCACTAGTTGAAACGGCAATGACCGTCCGAAGTTGAAACACAGACTAACAGACATGACACTATGAGTAAATTTTTCTGAAAATGAATTTTCGTGGGCCACTAGCTTTACCTATACACTGAGGTCTTTTTCATGCGGTCTTTTATATGCGTTTTTTTACGCGACTTTTTTATGCGGTTTTTTATACGGTTTTTTTTATGCGGTACGTAAATTCGCATAGAAAAGACCTCAGTGTATTGAACTGCTCGAACGTGAATTCGTGCATAGAAAAACAAATGAAATAATATCAGTGTCGTGGCGGTGTCGTGCCGGTAATGAACCGAATTGGATATGAGTGAATAGTCCTAAAGAATTTATTGCTCATTCTGTCCTTTCGATAATGTGGGTTGCAGGGATGTCTGATTTCATCAAGCTTTGTAAAATATTCGAAAATGAATCGACGCAATAAATTATGGGATTACGTTGATAATATATTTAACTTTTTTGTCGATGTTTGAAGGCAACAATTCATTTTTTCCAACGTTGTTCCGAAAAATGACTTCTCAGGTACGTGAAACCGATTATTGGTTTGTGGTATATGTATAGCTGTAGGGTAAAACAAGTATTTTGGCTCACTGTAGGAAAAAGTTGCACAATATTGTAAAACTATGTTTTAATTCAATACAATATGACCCAATTTCAAACAGAGATTACTAATACACATCTTTTCTACGATATGAAGCAAGTTGTGGCATAATACAATTTAATGTGATCAAAAAGTTCCCGGAATCACCACCGTATGGCGCTCTCAGTCACCCGATTATATTTTTTAGGCTACCACATCTGTCATTGATATTCTATCAAACTTCCAGCTTGGTACCTAAACATTTGTGAACACTTCCGGTGAAACTCTCAACGGGTGAGCACGTTGTATCGTGTTATTCCGGAGAAAGTTCAAGTATTTTGCAAGAAAGAAAGGATTTTATCCGTACTTTGACGCACGCAGCCACACAGCGAGATTTTCGCTTGTAGTCCAGTGAAAAGAAAGCCCATTGGACTATAAACGAAAATTAACTGCCAATATAGCCTAAGTTGCTGTGCCATCAAATCGGTGTCATCGCAAGTGATGTGACGCCAACCAGAAAAAGAAGAAGAAGAAGACATTTGTAAAAGTTACGTTGTGTATAGTACATCCACAGACTAACAGACATGACAGTATGAGTAAATTCTTATAAAAATAATTTTTCGTGATGCACTAGTTCCACCTATATTGTACTGCGCGAAATATTTACTATCTGTACGCCCCTTGTGTTATGTAAAAGTTTTTTTACTAGTTGGTTTCCCCTCGTTTGTCAACACCGATCAGCTGCTTGCAGGGATGCCTGATTTCATCAAAATATTTGAAAATGAATCGTCACAATAAATTATTGGATTACGTTGATAATATATTTAACTTTTTCGCGATGTTGGAAGGTAACCATTTATTTGACTCAACGTTGTTCATCTAGACTATTTTTTATTGTGTTGGTAGTTTTCACCCGAAATTAAGTGGCGGCAGACCAGAAGCAAGTAAATATTGTAACAAAACGGGTTCGATTTTGTATTGCCTTGGAGGATGAGAAGTAGGCATAATTCTGTATATAGTTTTGGCAATATGTATTAAATCTGTATCCTGCATGATATTCGCATGGACGTATACAAATCAATACATTACAGGTAATTCTGCATGAATGGCAACTCTGATGGTAAATGAAAAAAACAAACACAGTATAGATGACAGACAGGATGTTTTTGATAGGGTAACGTGGCGCCATCATGACACATGTGAGTACTGTCCCAAATAAAGGAATATTCGAAATGACCGTTAAAATGATTGAAGAATCTAATTTGAGTGTCCTGTCTGTTAGTCTGTGGTACATCTGCGATTGTGCGTACAATTTTAAAAATGAAAATCGTTTTTGTACAATTTTCAAAATGAAAATGAATTGCAACAACGAGTTAAGTTTTGCGTTAAAAACGGTGCGACGACATTGCAAATGTTACAAGAGTGTTTCTGCAACGATACTCTGAAGAAAACAGTCGTTTATCTGTGGCACGAACGTTTCAGACGAGACCGTGAGTCTGTGAATTTCTTTTTTTATATATATATTATTTATTTTACCCCGGCTTTAACCATTTTGGTCGTTCACCGGGGAGCGTGAATGATGATGACGAGAGTTTTCAGTCGAAAAAGAAGACGATGCTCACAGTTTTCATTGATTACAAGGATGTTGTGTATCATGAATTTCTTCCATAGTACCAGACCGTCCACAAGGAGTATTATTTGGGCATTATGAGACGTTTGCGTGAAGCAATTAGCCGAAAAAGACCAGATTTGAACATGAAAAATGTTTCGAGGATTGGATCAAGCGTTAGCATAAGTGTGTTGCAGTCGATGGGAAGTACTTTTAAGGAGACAATATCGATTTGGATGAATAATCTTGTATTTTTAATTTTCTGAATGAATTCCGGAAACTTTTAATCAAGGTAGTATATATTTTATTATTCTCCACGACTAGAAATCACTTTATCGATAGCTGGATCAAGATAGAAGGAAGACTCATCATCTTTCACTACACCGCTGGCGCGCATAAAGACCTCAGAAAGCCCTCCTCCTTCCAAAATCGCTAACTCTTCCTCTTCCGAATATCGAGCACTGTAACATTGTTGTTGACAATCAGTCACCTTACACAATATCAAAAGTGAACGCAATTTTTTTCAAAATCTGGAAGGTATTTTGGACATGGCGTAATTGTTAATTAAACAAGATTGTTTTGCTTTATTTTCATATTTCATACTTCAAATAGCTCGTATTTATTGGTCTACTTCATTACACACACACACTCTCACACACGCACACACACACTCACACACACACTCACACACACACACACACACTCACACACACACACACACACACACACACACACACACACACACACACACACACACACACACACACACACACACACACACACACACACACACACACACACACACACACACACACACACACACACACACACACACACACACACACACACACGCACACACACACAAAACACGTTAAAATATGGAAGTGGCCAAAATACCTGTGTGCGTATGTGTTTATGATTTTTTACTGCTCAATTTTCTCAGAGATGGCTGATCCAACTCCAATAAGTCCAGACTCGTTTAAAAGAAACTCAAATGGTTGTCTGTTCCGGAGATAAAAAAGTATAAGTGATGTAACTGACTGACACATTTTTCATCGGCTGAATTTTTTCGAAGATTAGTCAAAGCATGTTGATAAACTTACGCTTATTTGCAGGCTACCAAGCAAAGTAAAGTCCCGGTGTTATATTCCTTCCGTGGAATTTAACCGTTCTGTTCCATAAGCCTTTGCATCCAATACTAAGCGTACAGAATCAATGCATGACTAGTACTACGATCCTATTGACACTAAGAATCCTTCCAAGTCGGGGCTTGTAAGACTAGCGCCTTATCCTTTGATCCGCCAACTCAGGTTAATGAAGGCTAACAATGTTGATTAGAAGGGTTGTGGCGATCATTTCCGGTTCGAGAGATGTAATCTTATATGTAACGTAACCAAACCCAGTGTTCTTTAATGCATTTAGACTCGTTTGAAAGCTATTATCAGGTTATTTTATTAGCTCACAATACTAATAGCCGAGTATGGAAGCTTATACTCTGGAACTTCAATTTACGCACAAAGCCGGAGGAGCGTAAATTAAATAAAACATCGCACTTTTTCGAATTTTTCGCGCAAAGAAAATATTTTTCATTCCATTTGATAGTATAAATAACAAAAATTATATACCTACGTCAATATGCAAAAGCATCTAGAACCATCTCAGTATTCAGAGACTATGAAAATCCGAAAGAGATATTCCAAGATCTAAGAACTACTTGTAATATTGTCCTTAGAGACTACACTATAACACAGCAAGAACTACAACGACTAAGGTCTATTTTTTGTTTTCTGTTCATAATTTTACAGCTACACATTGCTTACTTGCCTATTTATAGCTGTTTCAGGTATGTTCTCAATAGTCAAACAACTGCTGAAAAAACAGGTCTTTAGATCTACACAAGCAATCGGCAGCTTTTAAATAACTTCTCAATGCTGTTCGCAGTCGTGGAGCTACATACTGTCAACTTGTTCAGCACTTGTTAATTGCTACGCTGCTCATAGTCATGGAGCTACATCTTGCTTACTTGTGTATTTTTAACTGTTTCAGGAATATTTTCAGTCGTCCATGAACTTCAGTGAATCACGAGTATTGAGCATGAAGTTTAAGTTCGTTAATGAACTTTGTTACTCGTGTAGATCTTAAGGCCTGAACTCCAGGTAGTTTTTGGATAACGTAAATCATTCACAATAAACCTATTATTCACATGTGGTATCACGAGTATGGGCCGAGCACAAAAAGTCCAATAAGTCGTTTATCGAGGGCTCTTCAAAGGAATATATTTTTGAATTCGGATCCGGATGAAATTCAGGAATTACGTTTGGGACCATAGGACCTTTCATTTGAACGTAAGTTTGTGAAAATCGGTCGCGCCATCTATGAGAAACGTTAGAACACATATTTTCATTTTTTGGACATTTTACCCCATAACCGTTTCTCACTTGAAGCGCTGTCAGTGTCACCGTCAGAGATGCCATTATTACAGATTTATCTGTATTATACAGATTTTTACATACGCATGCAGAATACAGATTTGATACAGATTTCCTAAATTTAATACGAATCTCCCAAAAAGCAAAATAAAAACTTACTTTTTCGTATGAGCAATCTATTAGTAATTGATTGCAGTGACGAGAAACAAAGTCTTGCTCTCATTGAAAGTACCATTCTACAGCCATAATGTGTTGGATACAGATAAATACAGATTTTTTATAGATAGTAATACAGATTTCCTATGAAAATATCTGGCATCTCTGGTCACCGTGCAGTGGGCAATCTATGTTTATTTAATTTATGCTACTGTGGTAGTGTTAAATGCGCAGGCAACTTTGTACATGCATTTTAGGAGCATCTACGCACCCATTTTACACCAGACGGCGCGTTTGGTGTCACGGGTTGCTCAACTACACACTAAGATTCCATTCCGTTGTTCGGTAATTTTTTTTTTGAGGAAAACTTTCGGTAATCAATAGAAATTACCGATATTTCGGTACATGAACGTCATTTTACAAAAATTATGCAATTTTTTACCGGACGATCAGTTTTACGCAAGTTTTCATTAACGAACTCTGTAAACAGATATACAATTCATACGGTAAATCTGAATAGTCGCCGAGTACGGTAAAATCCTACCGTCCGTATGGTAAAATAATATTCCAGTAACCGAACTTCTGTAAATACTGATTTTCGTGAAAACTAACTGTCAAACAGTTGATAAAATGTTCAGTAAGTGTCTTTTTATTAACCAAACGAAAAACATCTTGAAGAATTCATCGAATAGATTGAGGTACATGTGCTAAAGTTTTTGAAATATTAGAACCATTAAAAGCTTTTTGTTTTCTTATAGGCATAAAATAATTTTGTATCACTTGTCCTCTTGCGGCCTACACAATTCTGGTGGACTCGACGGATTGTGCAGTGTTTTGGAAGGTGAAATAAAACCATAGCCACAACAGGTTGGAATTAAATTGAAAATTCAATTTTCTTCATTCATTTTTGTGAACATGTGTTGTTTTTTGAAATTCGAAAATAAAAGAATTTTAACCAAAGAAAAACAAACAAACAAACAAACAACCAATTACCGAACAATCAGTTAGATCTATTTGGTTTACAGTTTACGGTAGTTGTTTGACAGTTCAACAATTACCAAACGATCGGTAATCAATTTGATTACCGAACTGACTACCGAACGTTCAGTCGTCGGTTCAGCTGTTGAAAATTCGGTAAAAAATTACCGAATTCTGCGAAATTTTCTAAGTGTGTACATTACTATTACACTGGTGAATCTATGTTTATTTTATTTATGGTAAAAGTGACTTACAATTCTGTACATTGTTATATGGAACCATACGGAAATGACTTCGATCTTTTTGCCTATAATTAACTGCCTGCACGCAACCTCACTTTCACATTTCTCTCCCCTACACTAGAGCTGTGCGCCGATCAAAAATGTCAACATCGACGGCTGAAACGTCTTTTTGACCAGCGGCGGCGGCGAATCGGCGTGACGCTGTTTCCTGATAACATCGGCGGCGGAGGCGGCGCGATTCGGCGTAATCAATTATAAACATATTAAACATTTTAATATTGATTCACACAGGACAATTTCTCTATCTTATTGTTTTGTCGACCTACAATCAAAGATCCTAATGTTTATGTGATCCATTAAAGCCAACGTAGTGAATAGAGATGGTAAATGGTTTCGAATGCATCGAATTAGAAGAGAAATTGAGATGAGTATAAGTGCGATTATTTGGAGATGGTTGACTATTGTTTAAATAAATATTTCATTCATATACAAAGGGTTTTTTTTATTATGAGCAAGAAATATGAAGTTTTATTCGGAACTATTTTTCAAATCGCTTTTTACATAGTTGATAATTATCATGAATAAAAATCGTTTTATCAACTCGAAAAATAAGTATATCTTTTTCGTACGTATGTAATTAACCTAAAATCGATTTGGCGCTCAAATTCATTCAGATATCAAAAATAATATCAAATTAACAAATTCAAATTTTAATTACTTCACATTTGTAACGAATTCTTATAAAAACGGGTAAATTCATTTGAAAAGTCATAGTAGAAGTAGAAGAAAATGTTTTTACTTTGAGTTGGTAACGTTGATCTTAATTTATTGTGCGAAAACTAACGTTTATTTAGAATGGAGCATGAAACTTTGTTCAATACCATTTTTCAAATGCCCGGAAATAACAAATAAAGTATCCAAAATAAATGGTACTCGATCGCTAAACATTCTAGTACCCGAGAAATCAACACTACACTGGTTTCTAAAAAAAAATGTTAATCCGAAAAAACCTAACATTATTTTTTTTTCGGAAGAACCCTCCTTTTCTTGGTTCCATTTTTCATTTTCAGATGTCGCGACTGATAATGTTGCGATAATGTGCCAATAGCTCAAAACCTTTTAAATAAATACAGAAAATAGACTTTGAATCAAATGACATTGGCTTCGGTTGACAACGGTAGTACTGAGTTTCAGTATAAGTAGAAGGAAAGTGACTGTACTGTAATTTCCAATGAATTTTCATGAAAACTGTAAACAGTTTTCCACATTGACAAAATCATTTTTTCGGCTGATGTAATATTATCGGCGGCACGATTAAAATGGGATAACCGGCGCGCTGATAATCTTTTTCTTAAATTGGCGGCGTGTCGAAATTATCGGCGGCGGCGGCGCACAGCTCTACCCTACACTGAGCTAAATTTTCTTTTTCACATTATATGATATTCTAATGATTTTGCACTATTAGCATTTCCAATAATAGTTACAAAATGTGTTCAACATCATGTCAAATATATGAGATAATCTCATGAAACATAAAACTCTTCTTAACGTTATTTTTATAGGATTTCCATATAACGAATGAAATTTCCAGTCTGAGTCAAATTTATTGGCGCGTCTTATAACCATTACTAGATATCCGCACAACATACATTGGAACAATTTATGAAGCGCATATTATATTCACTTCGAATTTATTTAGATAGGTTCATATATACCATATGACTAGTTTTATAAAATTTATTATATATATATATATATATATATATATATATATATATATATATATATATATATATATATATATATATATATATATATATATATATATATATATATATATATAACTTTCAATGAAGGTCATACGAATAGCAGATAATTGCCAACTACTACTTTTCTTTGAGGATTCAAGCTTTACTAGTATTCCATTCGGTAAGGGAGCACCTCATGATATTTGCGAAAGATAAGTGAGATCCCGAGACTGAAAATAAAAAAAAAAAAAATCTTATTAGACAGATAGAGTAATGAAATGTACCGGATATATATTTCATGGTCCGTTAACGCATATCCTTGAACGAAGTTGGATGAGCTGTCTTGTCAGCGATTTAAAATTACATTGAGATGCGGAACTTCCTGAAAAATGGTCTGGAGCAGTTGATAAATATCGAGGACACAACTATTCACGACTTTCATCGGATTTCCATATAAATTATATGGGATATTTTTATAACTTTCATTATCATTATCATTCATTTCATAAAGTCCATTTCATAAAGTCCATTTAGATTTGACGTACACATTAGATAAAGATTATAAGTTTCCATATAATTTCTATGAATTATATTCTGCATATGATTTATATGACAAATCTAATGAATATAAATAAGATTTTCATACTTCTATGTTCGAGATTCGATGCGGACTCGCCTGAGAGCGCCATGCTCGCAAATACGGATGTTGGCAATGATTTGTTCGGGAAATGTGAGAGCTGGATATCTTGTTAATATGATGTCTCTGTTTCGAAGGAACAGAATCTGTTCTTACAACTACGGTGAAAAAAGGGGACCCAGTCCAACACTTACAGGAAGTTTTTTTAAATATTTGTCGACAACCTGCAATTGCTTCTACGCTCAAGTTTTCCACCATTTTTTCAGCACGACGAGTAAAATTTGAAATCAATTTAGAAACATAGTAGAAATTACTCAGTTTTCTAAATCCTTTTTCCCCAAAAAACTAAAAAAAATCATTGGCAACATTCTTTTTGTGAGCATGGCGCCCTCAGGCGAGTCCGCATCGAACCTCGTACATAGAAGTAAGGGCGAGAAATGTCAAATTCGTGCGCGCCAAAATAGCAGCACTGCGCACTCATACAATTGACATGATATGTTGGATATGATGCCGTGCGTTGGCGTTGCTGATTTTGCTCCAAGCTGACGGTCTGTTTGCACTCTATTACGAGTCAGATTTCATTATTTCTCTTTGCAACTACTACTACTGGAGAAGCCCATTCACTGGTTTGAACAGAAGTGAACACTTTCTCTTGCTCCAGTTTGTTTAAATGTTTTAAAACTTTATCCCTTGAACGATATGGAACGTCATATGCTTTCTTAATAATTGGCTTAACTGATTTCAGCTCCAAATCTGCTTCATGACCAAAATTGGTGAAAAGAAGTCTTCTTTAAATAAATTTCCAAACTTTTTTCCAGAGACAATCATGGTTTCAAAAAGGTCACAATTTCTGAATGAATTTTTAAATTTTTGCAATTTAGTACTCAAAGTTTCAAGTTTCCCTGTTTTTCCCTAAAGCCTACTTTGACTTTAACCTCTTGTACTATAATCAGCTTTACACCATTGACAACAATCAATTGTTTAGAGGATTTCTGTAAAGGCTTACCAAAGAACGAACAATAGGGTAACAGAGGTATGCCAAATTCGCATTACCGTTTACGTTCGAATCAAACACACTTTCAAACATCGTACATAACATAAGAACAACGCCAATCTAACTTTAAAACATCAGTTTTGGTACTGACTTAAGTTGTAATGAAAAATGTTTGATATCATTTGTTATTCGACTTGTTTTTTCGCTGATTTTGTATCATCATGCTTGTTTACGTCCATATCGACTATTCGACGAATACATACTTTCGAACGAATGCAAGCAAGCCATTCTTGTTTTCACTCGAATGTGTATGAACGCGTTTTCTGTGCAAAAAAAGGATCGGCATCTCAGGTAGTTTTTTAGGAAGATTTCAAGCGTCAAAGAAGTTGCGAATGTTACATAATAAATAAATATTGTACTCAAGATCAATATTATTGAAGTCGGTAAATAATATTTTGAAATTTAACTTCGTGCAAAATAAAAAATATAAGTACCAAATAGATATAAAATTTGATGCGTAAAAACTTGGAACCGCGAACATATTCGAAGGCTCGCATTTTACTATGACAGCAATCCAAAATACGGCATTACCTCACTTGAGATGACGCCGATTTGATGGCACAGCAAATATTCGAACACACGTATCGTTCGAAACTATAATGGCATACATTCTAGCGTTTTGCATATGGCTAATCACAAGAATTGGACTGATTTCATCAAGGTTTAGCATTTATTTAAAAAAAGGTTACTGATATTTGAATATTTTGTGGCAAACGAGTCACTTTCGAATTCATTCGAGTGAAAACAAGAATGGATTATTCGTATTCGTTCGAATAAATCCGTCAATATCTTCGAATAAGTTTATCAGGGCAACCGGCCACCGAAAAAAAAATCATTGGTTTTTTTTTGTATCAATAATTGTAAAAGTGGCCTAAGGGAGGGAAATGATTAATCATTTAAAATATTTTCTTTTTATTTATTCAATACATCACAAACACAGTGAGGCAAACTTATTTACATTATGAATATATTGATTTCAATGCATTATCGCAAGACATGTTTTTTATCGATCAAATTGTAGTCTTCAAGATTAGAAATGCTATGAAAAAGGATAACGAGCTTAGTCAGATAAAATTATTTTCAGAAGCTAAAATAAATCGGTAAGAAAGAGTTCTCTTGAAACATAAAGAATAAATATTTTTAAATATGTATGTTGAATGAAGGAACAATTTAGTAAAAAAAACAAATTTGAAAAACTGAACAAATCTGGTGATCCAAATTAGGGAAAGAGAAACTCCTACAGTTGTGGCAGTACTCAGTATGAAAACTGCAGGAAATTTTCTTACATATTTATCTAATTTCTGTGAAAATTTACATTCTGTAATTCAATCGTGCGATGCTTTTATATGGAAAACTCGAACTAGATCGAAATGCAGAATGCGAAATTTCGGATTCAATCGAAAAAATCCGACACGATCCAAATACAGAATAGGGGTGGATATTGCCACGTGTAGTGTGTTTGAAAGTTGTAGTGTAGTTAAGTCTCTTATTTTCGTTGCTAAACATTAAATAAATTAAAAAAAAACAATTGAAAGCTGTGGCCTTTACATGCAGTTGATTTCCATTCCTGCTTGTAAAAATCATTCAATTTAAATGCTTTTGATCATTCTGTGAAAAAGAGATTCCGTTCACTCATTCTTCAAAAAGAAATGTTTACTGTTGTTCTTTTTGTTCGCAAAATTATATTCATAAAAATCAGATTCTCCAATCGTATAAGAGCCAAAATGTTAACATTGATAATATTGAATGAAGGTCTATTCAATTTTTTCCGAACAGGTTCAGAACCGGCACACTTCCATGCACGGACGCTCTTTCATACATTTGCAATGTATGTAATCAAACTTATCCGGTACTTTCGTGCCGGTACTACTGAAAATTGTCAATACACGTTTTGAGACGCGTTGAACTGGATCGGAAATGTTTAAATAGATCTTAAAAGCTGACCATGAATATTTGAAAATAATAATTAATGCTGAAACAATACACAAAGTCATTATATTTATGAATATCTGATAACTGGAGTATTTTATCGGACACTAGTTACTGCCTCCTTTCTTGCTGCATCCTGCAAAAGTTGTGTATCAACTTCATCACCAGGAAGTTGAACATACCGAACTACGGATCCCCGTATAAAACAATTCTTGACTGATAGCATGTGGGGGTACTTTTCCGGGTCAGTGACACTAATATCAGTTAACTTTATATTAAGATATTGATCAACAGAATGAAGTGTACCACAAATGCTACAAAAAAATAAAATTATATATTCTTCAGGTTATTTTCCAGATATAAACAAACCTCAAATCATTTTTCAATTCTACTACCACGTCCTTCCCAACCAACGATTTGAAAAACGAATAGAACAACTGTAATATTTGTAACAAATAAATATTTTAACGTTTACAAATAATTTTATTATACTCACCATAACTATGAAGCTCTAAGAATGAATATAGAATAACTGCTTTATGTACTGTTTGCTACAGATGGGTCGAATCTGAGAGAATATGTTTGATGAGTTTCGAGCCGGTAGTGTACCTCTTGTTTTGATCTAAAACGATAAGTCCGTTATGTTCCTTACAATGATGCCAGTTTTTCCTGAGTATCAATCCCGACTTTTTGCTTGATCGATAATCCCAAAAATAGAGAAGAAGAAAAATCGTTTGTCACTCACTATTTTACTCCATCAAATCCGTAAATAATTATAATACGTTTACTCGTTTACTCGTAAATTTTAGAGTGACTATAACCAGAGTGACGACAACTGTTCGTTTGGAATGACAGCTTTGTTCCAAACGAGCAAACGACTTGTCAAATACAATGGAATACTAACGAAACTGCCAACATTGCGGATTAAACGTTTGTTGCCAACATTACGGATGAAACGTCGTCACTCTGGTTATGGGCACTCTAGTAAATTAATTGAGAAAATAAAATTGTTTATAACTACAGAAAAGTCCGTCGAGTTGGCATCGCTAGTTCCATTTTCCATATTGTACACTTCAGTCATAGAGGTTTCTATGCCCGATGAAAAATGAACGGTGGCCCTACTGAAAAATGGGTGGCCAACACGTTTCCTGATGAAAACAAAACAATATGTAAAAGCGATTCACACGCAGCATCAAGCGGCTATCACCTGAATGGAACGATTACGGAACAACAACATTAATTGTAAGCAATTCATATGAAAGGACACTACGTCAAGTTCACGGAACTTTTTAACGTCGGATACGTGAGCAATATTCGGCTAAATAAAATTAATAAACCAATCTCGACGTCGACCGAAGTTGATTGATCGTCTGAATTGTGTTTAATGCATTCGTTTCCTGATGAAAACAAACCAATCTCATTTGCATTTGTGGTTGTAAGTGAGCTGTCAGAGAGCCTAATTCGGAAACGATTCCCAGTGAATTTTATCGAGCTGCATCTATCCGATAATCGGACCGATTGAGCACATTTGAGCAGTTTGACAGCTCTGTTACACACACGGATGCAGTTCATTTCGATGTATTTGTATACGAAATAATGAAGTGTTCAAGCCGTGGTAGGATTTGTTTACGGTTCTCATTCTATCTTATTTTTTTTAATTTAGTAAATTTCATAGCTTACACACTAAGATTTAATTCCTTTGTTCGGTAACATTTTTGACGAGAACGTTCGGTAATCTATAGAAATAACCGATATTCCGGTACACGAGTTTTATTTTACAATAATTATGCAAATTTTTACTGGATGATCAGTTTTCCTTAAATTTACATTACAGAATTTTGTAAATATATATGCAATTGATACGGTAAATCTGAATAGTCTCCGAGTTCGATAAAAATCATACTGTCCGTTTGGTAGAGTATACTGGTGAAAGGCCAAATATTTGAAAAAAAAACTGCAAGAGAAACAATAAAACAGTTTCCTAATTGATGATTAATGATTAAGTGTGTTTCTAGTTTTCAACATTTTCCCGCAAAAAATCTCTATATCAGCTGATGCCCAACATATTCACACTTGTGTTATCGAACAATTTTGCGCCTTTTGTATCAATCGCGTTAACCTAATAGCTTATGATTGCGTGGCGATAATATAAGTGAAAACCCAGATCTTTTTCTCTTAAACCAATTTTCCATAACCGTGTTATCGAATTGAAAATTTGATGACACGGTTATGGTTTGGTTAATATTGAAGCTCAGCGAATGATAAAAATTCCACTTTGAAAGATCGCACAAAAAGAATTCAGATAAAGTGATAAAGATAATACATTTACTTTTTACAAACAAAAATTCTAAGCTCTGTCTTAAAACAAATCATTAATTTGTAAACAGTTATTCAGAACCACCATACTTCATGTGAATCTTTACAAAGATTTTCACATTAATTTGTGATTTGTCCGTGTCGGAATCCTCCATTTTTTTTCTTATTGCAATTCCAAATTGCAAATACACCAAGTCCGTTGATTAGTAAACTTTTATCTCATCACTGCAAATACTAAAAGATAATTCAAACCGAAAGGATTAATTTTTCTTTATTACTTTTTGTGAAATCTGTATTAAATCTGAATAAAATGTAGCAAATTTATAAAAAAAAATCTATATTCTGTATTGCATCTGAATCGCATGTATAAATCTAAGACAATACCTGACAGCTGGCTTCTTATTCTTCCTTCCGAATCATTCTTCTCGTCATTTTCGATATTTACAGATTTTTTAATTACTTTTTGCTGAGAAAAAAAAATTTGTTTGATTTAAATTTTTATGAAATTTATTTATGAAAAATGTTAGGTTTCCACAGGACAGCGCTACGTGCCACCCAACCAAGGAAACAATCGATGTTCTGCGAACAATCTTTAAAAATCGAATAACCACAAGAAATGGAATGCGAATTGGACGCCGACAATCTGCGTTTTGATGTCGATAGATTATTTTCTTTAGGGAGCGGTTAAAAAATGTTACGCCAACTATTGTGCATTAAATTATCTTAAAATCATGAAAATCAAGGTTATTGATGTGGAACACATCTTTATTTTCTATGTAGGGGTGCAAATTAGAAATTCAAGGATAAATACAAGTAGAAATGTGGTCAGCTTTTGAACCCTTACAGCTAAGTCAGTTTAGTTTCAATCAGTAATGTTGTTTCATCAATTGATTGGAAATATTTCTACGTGATGTCTTGAATGTTTAATAGTCATGTATTTTCAATTGTTTATCATTGAAATGTTGATTAATAGCTACCAGTGTCCTATTTTGTCTACTAAAAATCTCCGGCATACCGGGCTTCCCTGCCATGGACGACGGTTTTGAACGAGTAAGCGATATATCAATGGGAAAGCATGAACATTCGTCATCTAACACTCGATGTATATAGATGAATAACCTACTACGACTAATTTCGATTTTGTTTTATCTTCTATTCGCTGCTGTCTACCTACCCAAGCTATGGGTAAAACGCACCATAGATCCGAGAGGATCCAAAGGATGCTAAGCGTTTGAAGCCAAGTGATGTACAGGTAAACGACCGTTTGCTGAGTAACAACCAATACGCTGATCTTCCAGTTGATGTCGAAGAGGAACTGCGGAAGAAGGAAAAACTGCCGCCTTTCTACCTTTCTACACTCGGATTTCAACACGCTGATCAACAGGCAACAATCCGTTTATGTACTGAAGGCTAAAAATAACTGTTCCGGCTTTGAACCACTACAAGGTAGTGGAATTGTACCTGAAGCAGACAAAAGCGGAATACTTCACACACAATATTGCGGACGCGGACCACAGGCAACAATCCGTTTATGTACTGAAGGCTAAAAATAACTGTTCCGGCTTTGAACCACTACAAGGTAGTGGAATTGTACCTGAAGCAGACAAAAGCGGAATACTTCACACACAATATTGCCGCCAACAAACCTATGAAGGCTGTACTTCGAGGACTCGACCTGGACGGATCCTTAGTGTCAGTAGGATCCATAGTACTAGCATGCAATGATTATGTACACTAAGAATCGGCTGCGAAGTCTGTTGAAACAGAAAGGCCAAATTCCACAAAAGGAATGTAATGGCAGGACTTTGCTTCGACTTCGAGGACAACCCGACACGATGGAAGCCGAACTAAAGCAGGCACTGTTGGAGGCTGGACTAAAGCCGTTGATGGTGTTTAAAATGAAACGACATAACACGGACAAAAAGTATCGAGATCAACTGTACCTGGTTCATCTGGAGAAGGGCTCCATCACCATGAGTCAACTAAAAACGATAAAATCATTATTCCATATAATCATCAAATGGCAAAAGTATAAACCGGTACATCGGGATGTCACACAGTGCACGAACTGTTTGAACTACGGCCATGGAGCGAGGAATTGCCACATGAAAAGTCTCTGCGGGAAATGTGCCGAATCACACAATACCAACGATTGCCTACTAGATGACATCGCTGTAAAATGTGTGAACTGTGTGGCGACCATCCATCTACTAGCAAATCGTGTCCCAAACGTGCTGAGTTCACAAAAATTCGACAACAGGCGTCCCGTAAACAATCAACGCGCAAGAATGTTCCACAGAAGGATGAAACTAATTTCCCACGGCTCCCACCGAAGAGGGATATTCCAAATTCGCCTTCCTCACAGCAATCCAACAGATCCAGTCTCTGGACCACAAAAAGATTCATCCTCAAGAATCCCTGCTGGATAGTGCAATAATAAACCACAGGCAAAGGATGACTCTGGTCGCTTATTCTCTGCTGAACAACTGATCGTCATTTTTGAAACAATGACAGCAAAACTACGAAACTGCAGAACGCGGTTAGATAAAATCATTGCTTTAGGCAAATTCATCATCGAATATGCAATATAATGAGTTGGTTGTAGTAAATTGGAATGCTTGCTCACTCAGGAGCAAAGCAGCTGAATTCTTCAAGAGAAGAATGCCGATATTGCTATTTTAACTGAAACTCATATTAAGCCAGAAATTTCTATTTTTATTTCAAATTACAGGATTCATTGCAGCGTACTGCCCCAAACAATCTTCGAGATGGTACGTGTGCATCATTGAAGCGAGATCTGGCTATGCTCATTCGACGACAGAACAAATTCATCATTGCTGGGGACCTGAACGCACGGCATGAACTGTGGGAAAACAAAGACAGAATCGAAACGGATTCGTACTTGCCGAAGATTACGAAGCTGGACAGTACAACATCCTCGCTCCAGATCAACCAACGCGACTTTTCAGATCGGGAGTTCATTCCATTTTGGATATATTTATCAGTAACATCGCCATAGACAGGTCTCCGGTTGTCTTCAACGAGCTCTCTTCCGACCACTTTCCAGTAATATTGACATTGGGATATTCACCAGAAACAGTGCCTATTGAATCTCGGAAGAACTATTATTGCACCGACTGAGTCCAATTTCAATAAATCGCCGACCAACTTATTAATATCATTTTGCCACTAGATTCCCCGATGGAAATCGATGCGGCCCTATCTTCCTTCCAGCATTCAATCACAGTCGCTCGTGATAGGACGGTTCCAGTACAACATATGCCGAGTTCCTCTCTTCAAATTGACAGTGTCACCAAGAAACTCATCCGACTTCGAAATATCTACAGGAGGCAGTATCAACGAACTGGCATCCTAGATAAAAAGACTTCTTATAAAAACTTAACTAGGATAATCCAGGAAAGGATATCTGAGCTTCGCAACAGGAACTTCCAGCAAAAGCTTCGAGAAATTCTCCCACATTCAAAGCCCTTCTGGTCCTTAACGAAGGTGCTTAAGAAAAAACCGAAGCCTATTCCTCCTCTGATGTCACCCCAGGACGCAACTGAAGGAATATCTTTAATCACACCAGTAGAGAAGGCAAATGCGCTAGGCCAGCAGTTTGTGTGTTCTCACAATTTAGGACTCAACATTGTTAGTCCACATGAAAGAGCCGTTGCTGATAGCGTAGCTGAGGTTGACCAATCAGACAGCTTGGTTTCTGAGGAAAGTAGAGTCACCGCGAATGAGCTGATGGCTATTGTGAAAAAAAACAAAAAATATTAACTAATAGTACTGTTGTTGTACCGTTGAATTCCACTATGTTATATCACGTCATTACACTCTCACAAAGTCACTATTTTCACAGTCACTATTTTTCCGAAAGTGTTTCAAACGTTATAATACAGATACGTATTTCGGAATGCTATTTGCATCCTTCTTCAGTGTATCGGTTTTATAAGTTTATTTATAAGTGAAGAAGGATGCAAATAGCATTCCGAAATACGTATCTGTATTATAACGTTTGAAATACTTTCGGAAAAATAGTGACTGTGAAAATAGTGACTTTGTGAGAGTGTAATGACGTGATATAACATAGTGGAATTCAACGGTACAACAACAGTACTATTAGTGAGAACATTCTACTAACAGCTCAAACAGAAATTTAGGGAAAAAATATTAAGGCCCGCGACAACACATTCAACATTGAGCTGAAACATTTGAGTATTCGCTCATTTGTTTTCTTAGCTTAAATGTTTAACAGGTGCTGGGTGCTGGGTTACTCCCCTTCAAAGTGGAAGTTAGCTAAAGTAATCCCAGTTTTGAAACCGGGGAAAGATCCTTCCTTTTCCAAGAGCTAACGGCCCATCAGCTTACTCTCTGCCCTATTCAAGCTGATTGAAAAGTCAATACAAAGGCGAATTCTTGCTTTCGCAGATGAACAGGATATATTACTGGAAGAATAGTTTGGGTTCCGGAAAGAAAGATCCACCATCCACCAACTCACAAGGATTAACAACGTCATCCAGCAAAACAAATCAGTGTCCAAAACGACTGCCATGGCAATATTGGACATTGAAAAGGCATTCGATAATGTGTGGCACGATGGCCTGGTGTTCAAACTGCATCGGTATAATTTTCCCATGTATCTGCCATTCCAGGTTTCGCTGAATAATGCACTTTCAGAAAGATTTACTATTCCTGCTGGTGTACCCCAAGAAAGTATCCTAGGTCCCATTCTATACAACAATTTTACATCAGACATCCCACCTCTTCCGGGTGATGGTGTTTTGTCACAATTTGCTGATGATACTGCCATTCTTTACAAAGGTCGTGTCATTAATGCTCTGAAGAATAAACTACAGACAGGTCTGGACGCTCAAACTGAATATTTTACAAGCTGGAAAATTGTGATCAATGCAGCAAAAACTCAGGTCATCTTGTTTCCACTTTTAAGATCTCCAAAACTTGTTCCATCAGACTAATGCCGAATACAATTCGGTGATGAGATCATCCAATGGTCCGACGAAGTTATCTATCTAGGACTCACCCTTGACAGACATCTGATATTCAGGTCACATGTTGACAAAATCGTTCAAAAATGTAGCATATTCATTAGGTCTCTGTATCCGCTGATTTGTAGAACATCTAAACTGTGCCTGAAGAATCAGATGGCTGTCTATAAACAAATCATCTACCCCACAATTGAATTCGCTGTCCCTGTTTGGCGGGGCTGTGTACGAACACACAAACTTCAGCGCATTCAAAGTAAGATCTTAAAGATGATTCTAAATCTACCCTCTTGGACAAGGACTAGTGAAGTACATGAGTTGGCCTTCCTGGATATACTATAACGAAAATTCGAACAATACTGCACGAAATTTGAAGAGAGGTGCTCTATCTATGTAATACAAATAATTCAAAATTTGTACGTATTAGGTTAGGAATAATTATAAGTAGGTAGATATTTTATTAATAATCAAAATAAATATTATGATTAAACATTCGTATGTAAAACAAGAGTAACTAAAACACCTATTATTAAAAACGGATCGTATGAACAACAAAGATGAAAGGCCAAAGGATCAAAACACTTGTACTGTAAAATGTTGATGTAATACACAAAAATAAGATTAATAAACAGATATTTATTCAAAAAAATGGGAAAGCATCGCTCTGATTGGTCAATCGATGCAAAAGCGAAGCTGTTGGAAGGGCGCGAATCTATAAATATAAGTTAAATTATAGCTCACGTTTCAGTCCTACGCGTAGCATGCTAGAGGGAGGTTGTTGCCAGACAAAGAGTGCCATAAAACGATTTGAAGCTTTAATTGGTATGCTCTGATCTTGTGTCAGTCGAGTTCAGATGAAATTTCATGTTATGTCGTTTTCGCCTGAGAAATTTGCAACTACCCCAGGGTAAAATTTGAGTGCTTAAGATTAATTTCTAATTAATATAATATGAGATTAATAATGAGAAAAAGTTTATCGCTTCAATCGAAATGGTAGAGAAATTTAACGCTATAAAAATAACTGCGTACATACAAAACTTGAACACAAGCTTGGCGAAGAGAAACTTATATATCGAAATCCGTATCGCAAGTATGTACGAAGATATAATTGCATACATTTGGGATATTGATGTAATTTCGTCGGCTATTAAATAAATATAAATCAAGACAAACAATGTTCGGTGTTGGTTCCTAATCAAAATCAATCTAAGCAGACTATTGCGCAATTACGGATTCAAAAAAGTAACGATTAATTCAATTGTTTGAGTGTAGACCATTAGAAATTTTGTTCCACTTCAATGGCTGCGAACAACCCCAGCCCCATCCTTGTAGTTTTTTTAATTATTAGTATGGTAAATTATAAAACAAAAAAAAACAATTCAGTTTATTTCATAAGTATAGAACGCTCCTGATTTTTTTTTGAAAATAGCAGAAATCAGCTGTGTACGAAATTCTCGTTTTGTGTCCGGTAGATGCCGCTAACTTCTATCGATAAATAAACTGAATAGAACGTGATTTTCTCCGGTGTTACACATTTGCTTTTCTTGCGATTCGATCTTGCATTGTCGTTGCGTGTTTCTCTGCAGGGCGACCGTTATTAGGGTTGAGCCTATGTATTTCTTATTAGCGTATGTATTAACCCATAATAACCCGGGCGTTCTCAAAAATAATATATACTAAATGTAGTAACATAAATTCATAGTTCTGTTGACAAATGAAGAAATTAGAATTACATTGTCAGCTGATGTTACGGTGGAATTGCTAGATGTTAAAATTACACAGTAAACAGGTGTTGAAAGATTCGCGAGAACATAATGGGTTAATGCGTGATAGCGGTAAAAGTTCCATTTTCAACTTTTTGGTCGCTACTTTCTGTGTATACAAAACCGGAAACCATGGATCTACATGACCAAAGACAGTAATGAAAATTTTTATACTAAACAAACATTTACTCAATAAATCTGATTTATTTGTAACGATTCGTTATCTATTGGATGTTTAACAATTTTAAACGAAGTTATCCAAACATTCCAGTAATAGGTCTTGGTATTTTGTTGTTGGTTGTACAATTGTACCGATAGTTAACTTCCATTACATCTGTCGCAGCAAATCCATTCTCATTTCCGAAATCTCCGACCCACGGTTGCTAAATCAAAAGTTCTTTGTACAGTATACATTCAATTGAGAGTAATTAAGCTATACCTTGTTGATCAAAACAGGATATTTACGACTTTGGGCTCCGGCATATCGTGAATAATGCATTACACTACCATAGTTGTAAGGAATGTTATATGTCTGTCCGTCCTCAGGTTGTAATTTGGCAAAATTATTATTATATATTTCATCGGCTTTAAAGAAATATTGACAAATATATTATAAGTTTAGGTTGTACGAATTATATCGAAGTATTTACTAACATTGGAGTTCGGGTAGTAATGCACTTCGATTGATTGTAATGTATTGATCCCTATCTGGCCGTACAAACTCATGATAGAACCCAAGTGCATGCATCATCTCATGCACCGGTGTTCCAACCGCCATCAGACACTGTGGTGTCTGTAGGTTTATGTAGTTATACTGATTATTCGATTGTCTGCCAATATAAGAATAACATCCTGTGTCATTATTTCCTATTGTTACAAACAAATTGTCGTTTGCTGTTCGCGGTACAAATCGAACGCAAGTGTATTGTTTGTACATATCCATAGCATTACGAATGGTAGTTTTTTCGCTTTCAGCTAAATTGGGCAATTCATAATTAATTTAACACTCTTGTATTGATTTGGATAAAAAAAAAACTTACAAAAGTTTCCTACTATGACGTATGGCACTGTCCCATTTGGCCAAATGTACGAAGTTAATGTATCTGGTATTGAAACCCTTCCATTCTCTGGTGGAACTAGCATTATGTCACCTTGGTAATAGTAGCCGATTCCAAATTCAAACGGATACCTTTTGTCATTACTCGGATCATATCCGGATAACTTTTGACCTATTCATGATGGAACAAGTAAGAACGTGTAGATAAATGTTCTTGAAAATATTTTTTCACTTACCAACATCTTCATTCGGAGTGTAATAGTCCCCAAGAACAAAGTTAATTAGTAAAAAGTCGTGCAAAAGAAATAAAGATAAAATTTTCATTGTCAGTTCGAATGCTAACAACATAACTGCGTTAAGAATTGATTTTCAAATTCTTATATACCTATTGATAAATATACTGTGCAACCAGTTATTCATTGCTGCAGTTTTCACTCGGATGTTGGGGGCTACTACATTAATACGATAACACGAGCCGTATAAAAATGCTTCTAATTAGTTAACTTGTCTATTTAATTGTTAATTAGTATTATCAGTGTCATAGTAAAAATAATAATTAGTATATAAGTGACACCCGTTTGGTGATTAGACGTTATATCAATAAGATCCCGCAAGCCTATGTGTTAGGTACATGAATGCGGCTGCTTTGATGTTGATTAGCGCTGGTTGGGTTCGAAAACCCGATATAATAAACAGAACCAGAGTCACGATTGTTTTAAGAAGCAATCACCAAGTAACAATTCGCTTTGAGTAGTCTTGTAATTCGTAGTAGGCTCTTGCGATCGAACTTTCATACAATGGTAATTCATGCGTACAATGTCGTACGCAACGGTGATTTTAAACGGATTTTTACTTGCATGCTTTACACAGCTTTTTTAAAAAGTTTGCACTATCTTGGATATCAGTTCTTTGTGCTAGAGTGTCTGTAAGTAGGGTGATGACCTCTCATCTATAATGTTGGCAACAATTCAAATAATCCGAATAGAATTTATTTTTTTCATTTAAAAGATATTTTTACTCAGGCAAATAGGCCTTTACAACCTTTACGTGGGCGATTGAGCCGATTTTTTAAATAATTTTATTTTATTTTTTGAGTTGGATCTCGTTGTCACCCTTTTTCTAGGTGGAGATGAGCTTCCATTTTCCTCCTGCGAGGATTGAGGGTACTTCGTTCGTGGTTCGTCTCGTCATCCATTGCCGCATCGATGGTATTGTTGTCGATTTCCGTCCTCTTTTCGTTGCTAGTTGCTGTAGATGCACCTTGTTGTACATTGGTTGCAATTGCTGGTTGGTTGGAGGGTAAGTTGTTAACTGCAGCTGGTGTACTTTGTTCTATAGGGGATGATGATGGATTCGTTGAAGGGGATGCTTCATTGTTGTTGGTGACTGTCACAGGTGTACTGGGGTTGTTTGGGGTTGGTGTGAAGGAAGCACCGCTGTCCTTTGGTGTAGTTGTCTCCTTGTCCAGTTTATCACATGGCTTACCGTAGTGAACAGCTTTTTGGCAATATTGACATGTGGCCATCTGATTGTCATAGGTAACAAGTGATTTGCACGGAATTCTTGTATCTTGACCAAAAATCACATAAGAAGGTATAGCCTTCTTCAAGTGTATGCGTAATAAACGTACGCCATTTAGAATACCGGGGAAAAAATTCTTCCTCTTTTCTTTTTCGGTAGAGAATCTCTCTGTATTGGGACATAGTTTTGCGAATATATGAATCGGTGACGCTTGAGGGAAGATCACGCACACGCACTTCTATAGCACTATCTTCCATATATACTGGAATGTTGTACCAAAGATAAACTCAAGATTACAATGTCCCATACAATCCATCGAAAAATATCGGACCAGTAATCGTGAACCAGTGAACTTTGTAATAGTGTAATTTTGTTGACCCTTCGTTAATAAGCGTCGATAAACATTTGAAAATGACGGTAATATTCCATAGCAACAATACTTGTTTGGAAGGAAGTAAACATACCGCATAAAACATCCATTCACTTTAATGCTTCGTAAGATAAGAATATTGCAAATTGAACATATTCTTAGCAATAATTCTAATTGATTTTTGTTTTCCTGTTGCAATATCCACTCGATATGCAGCAAAATACCGCGATTTCTATCATATTGCAAATTAAGATTAATTCTACATAAACAAACATTGTCATAGTTACGACGCAAGTAGCGATTCAACGCTTGTTGTTTTGTTTCAAATAATAATTGAAGTACAACTGACGGTGAACCGAAATCATCGAGGGGTCCTATTTGAATGGTACATGAGAAATCATAGACTATTCCATCTTGAGTTTATCTTTGGTTGTACTTAATGTTCTCGTGCTCCACATAATGCACATTATTATTGTCTTTTGCGAATTGTATTGCATCCAACTCTTTATAAAACTGGATGTAAACAACATTATTTGTCTTATTGCATTGAAGTAAATGCACACGTTTAATGTCAAGATGCATTTGCTCCTTAAGCAAACCTTCAAGTTCTCGTATCGAAGGTCGAATTTTGCACTGCCTGAAGTCAACAAGAATTATATTCTTTCGTGTCGGCGGTAGCTTCTGTTCGTTTGGTTCACTCATTTCGGTTTTGTTTTATCGACTGACTTGGAAGATATGTGAAAGCGAGCTGTGTTCGTAAACTTTGTATTGTATTTGAAAAATCGCTTACTCATTTGGAACGATATTGTTTGTTCCAAACGAAAAGCTGTCGTCACTTTACTTGCAGATACTCTATACTCACACAAAACATTCGAATTACTTAAAAAATCATGTGAAATGGTTTCAAACGCCAAACTGAATATTTTACATGACGAATATGAATGATATGCGAACATCCCCTAAAATCACATACAATTTATGTGAAGTGACCAAATGTCAAACAATATACGTGAATTTCCAGTATAAAAAGTGAAAAGGAAATGTCAGAGATATACCTGGACGACATGAATACGAATAAAACTTCACACTTCTAAAATCTCATAGGTTGACATATTATATGAATTGCTACATTCTTTTACTTCCAACATTGTTACGGTACACCAGACCCTGTCAGCTTGGAGCGAAATCAATTTTCAGTTCAGCAACGCCATTGTACGGCATTACATTCAACATATCCTGTCAATCGAATGGGCACATAGTGCTGCTATTTTGGCGCGCACGAATTCGACATTTCTCTTCCCTACTTCTATGTACGAAATTCGATGCGGATTCGCCTGAGGGTGCCATACTCGCAAAAAATTATGTGTCCAATGATTTGTTTGGGAAATGTGAGAGCTGGATATCTTGTCAATATGGTATCTTTGGGTAATGTTCGCCTGCAGAAGTACACACGGCATTAAATACAATAATTTCAATGGAAGAAAATATGAAAAAGTCTTTTAATAATTTTTAATAATTAATTTACTGATAGGCTTTGATTGAATGAAACGTGTCATTTTTTACATTTCATACCTACCCAGTTGGTAACGCGACAATACAATGTCGTTCGCTGCATCAAACCGTCTTCCAAGCACGAGAAAGACCCGCAAGCGTCATAACTGAGTGAAAACATATATTGGAGACGCCAAATGAATGAAAAACTTATAGAAAAGATGATTTTTTGGAAAAAGATGCGCTCAGAGACAGGACTCGAACCTGCGTTCTTATGCATTCCGTCAAAGACATCATATAACAAAATATCCAGCTCTCGCATTTCCCGAACAAATCATTGGCAACAACGTTTTTTGCGAGCATGGCGCCCTCGGGCGAGTTTGCATCGAATCTCGTACACAGAAGTAGGGAAGAGAAATGTCAAATTCGTGCGCGCCAAAATAGCAGCACTGCGTACCCATACAATTAACATGATATGTTGAATGTGACACCGTGCGATGGCGTTGCTGAACTGAAGATTGATTTCGCTCCAAGCTGACAGGGTCTGATTCCGTGCATATACGCGCTACCATTTCGCCACCCTAAGGGCATGTTCAGGAGTGTTCTAGTTCTAGATGCATAATTTATGTCAGTTTTAAAATTTAAGTCTAGAATTTATAACAAAATAAACTGGCAGCCCCAGCAGCGTTTAATCTGTGTTTCAAATATTGAACAATCCAATTGAAGAATCCAACCAACTCTTTTGAGATCGCTGCGCTGCCCGAGTGGCGAGCTTTGAACTAAGCGATGGTGATAATTTTCAGATTTTGCTTGAAGATTCGAACAACATGCAGGATTCTTTTTTTTCTTATGAATCGAATAGTAACATACAAAAACGTGTGAAAATTTGGTAAAAACATCGATCATCAATGATTCAGTAACTTTCCGTGGTATGTTTGATTGATATTTATGGGTACTGTTTTCATATCTGGGAAATTCTTTGTTTTGAAATTTTCAAGCACCTTCGAATAAATGTTTCTTGTGTGCACCGATTTTTTTAAAATTACAACATATTCTTCTTAAATGAAAATCATCGGAATGGTAGTGAAAATATAATAATTTCCTCACATTCTTACAAGAGATGGCATTTCACTTGAGTGATACAATTGCACACTGCGGATACATTTGGTGTGCCCAACACAAAGAGGAAAGCGCACTTCTTCTCAGTGTCAAAGACACTAGACAGACTTTGAGTGCGTGCTTGTGTTGAAAGAAGCTGGTGCGAGAGAATCACATTCTCTTCGCACGAATCGCTCTCTCGTGCTCTCGCCTAAATACACCCATTTGATCCATGACGCGTGATGGTGAGCGAACACTTCTGTGAAGTTCAATTGATACAGAGTAGAACTGGCCTTGCTATGAAAAATTTGCAAGAAAAAACGAAAATTCAACGATAAATTGTTTTATTTTGCTGATTTTGTGTGTCCTACACTCAAATAAAAATTCACGTTCGATTCACTTGAAAAATCACGTAGAATGGTTTCAAATGTCAAATTGAATATTTTACGTGACGAAAATGAATGTTATACGAACATCCCCTAAAATGAATAGAGTCATCACATAAGATTTACGTGAATTGACCAAACGTCAAACAATCTACGTGAATTTTCAGTGTGAAAAACTCGATTTTGAAAATGGCGAGCAGTGGCCCTCGAAGTGTAAGTAGTGTAAATATTTGCGAGAAAAGTTATTTAATTGAAATTTTTTACTCCATCGACCGGACCATTCCAGTATGAAAGTTTCCATGTGTTCAACTGGACCGAGTGCCTGCGTGAGTCCGGAAGTTTACCCGCTCCTGCCGAATGCTTCAAACAGGCCGTCGGTATGAAGCTAGAGACACTGGAACCATGTAATGCGACTTCAACCTGCATCGATAGTGTTGTGGGAGTTCTTGGATCTCGACTTCAGCTTCGGTTGGATGGCAGTGACAACAAAAACGATTTCTGGAGGCTTGTCGATTTGAGATACCACGACGTTATTAGTTGCTTTTTAAGCCATTGGAATTATATGACAATTTTATGAAATAAATGTTTTATATTTCATGGCATTTTTCATTTCACAGATATATATAGCAAAATCTTCCTTTTGACTGCAACCAATATATAAAATAGTAATTTCTGGTATCTAAATTTGATATGAACTGATAGATAAATGTGATATGAACAGTACATTACATTTTACCTATGGAACACGTAACTTTTACTGGATTATGCATTAAACAGCTTTTAAATGCCAGTCCATTAAAACCTACGTGAAAAGTAGGGTGGAAAATATTCACATAACTTTTCACGTAACTATAATATGATTATTATTTTGAGTGTACGTTAGTTATACGCTTGATTATACGCAAACCATACACCATAGTGCTCACCGGTGTGTACGCCCCTGTGAAAGTATCTGCATTCTGCATCCACCTCAGAGAATTTATTAGCTCTGCTCTAGCACTTTGGTGCGAGCCCGCATTGGCTTGGCTGCCAAACTGCTGACTAACGGCTGCCAGAGGGCACAACATGGCTGGCAGCCATTCAGGTGTCTAGCTGCCTCAGCGTTACCAGACATACACCTTAAACGATACAACCGTATCCACCAGGATTTCTGAGGTAGACGTGGCTGCCAGCTGTTTTTCATACCGATGGAAATCTTTGACATTTTCAGCGAAGGTGAGAAAATGAAAACGCTGGGCTAACTAAGATATAGGCGACTATGTTTTGCCAAATTGGATTTGACATCTCTGCTTACTAAATTTCAGATCATTTTGATCAAAAGTGTTTTTATGGCCTAATAAATTCAGAAATTTTTTTTAATATTTTCAAATATAACATTGATAGGTTCATACAACGCAATATGAATATGTGAGGAAAACACTTTCACAATAAGAAACGCTTAACGTTTTATAATTTATCGAACTACCAAAAACCAAAAACATCATATTAACATGATATCCAGCTTTCACATTTCCCGTACAAATCATTGATTTGTGAGCTTAGTGCCCTCAGGCGAGCCCGCATCGAATCTCGTACATAGAAATAGAGGAGAGAAATGTCCAATTCGTGCGTGCCAAAATAGCAGTATTGCTCACACCTATGCAATTGACATATGTTGAATGTAATTCTGTGCATGGCGAGTGGGAAAACTATATATATATATATATATATATATATATATATATATATATATATATATATATATATATATATATATATATATATATATATATATATATATATATATATATATATATATATATATATATATATATATATATATATATATATATATATATATATATATATATATATATATATATATATATATATATATATATATATATATATATATATATATATATAGTGAATTTAGTGAATACATTTAAACGTGCGGAAGAATATTGGCGTCCGAGCACGGAACTGTGCTGGCAGAACCGGCCCGGAAAGGTGTGAAGTGAGTTTTTGGTTTTATATTCACGATCATTAAGCTATTAACACCTTTAGAAGAAATTGCAACGATTGCAAATAGAATACATTTGCAGACAAACACGAGAAAAGGTCCTAAGTGCAAATGGGAGTTTCTCTTTGTTTACTTTCTCTTGCGGTAATACTCGAATAGGCTCAATCAGCGATCCTTCCATCTAACACTTCACATATGACAATAGCAAAAACCATCAACTTTCGATAGAAACTGTAAAATTTGTTGGAAATTACTGGAATTTACCGTAATAATTGAAAGAGAAAGTAAACCAAGAGAATCTGTCATTTGCACTTGGAACCTTTTCTAATGTTCATCGAGATTTAATTGAAACCAAACGAAAGAGAAAATTTTTTCCTTCACTATTCGTTTTCCACTCGTCAGTGCACAGCAGTTCAAATTGAACTGCTAGTGCTCCATAACAGCTCAACTCCATTACAGTTCAACTTGCACCGCAAGGCATAACCAAATACAAATAATACTACCCTTAGAAACCGTACAAATCATTTGAATATATATGGTGCATCAAATGGTTACAATTCCTAATGAAATCTAATGCATAATTATCATTAACCGAACTTCAAGAAATTTTAACGAACTAAATAAATACTTATTGTTTGTGTGTTCAACAGTTCATGTCATGTTGACTAGTACGCTTGAGCGACTGCCTCTCATCGTGAAATTCTCCAAACGACACGGCTGTTGATTTTTTTTCGCCATAAGCTCCATCATCTCAACCAAGATGGGGCGAAATTTCGCTCCGCTTTGACAAATAAAAAAAGCAGAAGCAAAAAAACTGTGAAAAGCAATATGTCAATAAGGAGATTTTTCGTAAACAATCTAATGAAATTGTGAATTACCAAGTGCTTTCTGGCCTTTATGGAGGTAAAAATGCAGCACAACTCCCAGGCGCACTTGTTTCAAATACAGGTAAGTCACTGAGAACGGGTCTTTAACCATAGAAATTCCGCTCTTGTCACTTCAGTTTGAGGCAGATTTTACAACTTTTTTTTTCTTTTTCTCTTTCTTATTTCATGGCTTTGCTGCGCCCTGGAACTGACCACTGAAATTTTAACTGATGGAATAATGCGTTTCACAGGTTAAATCCCTAATCAAAACTCTAAAATGTCTGCAGTCGGACGATAAATACCAGGCGCTACTGTTTCTCATCTCGGCCATTAAGCTGTACGTCAAATTTTTATACAACGACAACCAAGAGCGTATCTATAAGCCGTCAATACTCAAAGAATTGAACAACATCCAAAATGTGATTATTGCAAATTTGTTAAAATCGCGAGGTGCAGCATCGGCACCATCATCCTTATCTACTCCATGTGAACTGCGGACCAACATTCGAAACAATATCCCTGGTGTCGCAGGTAGTGATGGAATTTTGCTCGTTCACCCTAGTGCAAAGCCGCTGCTTCCGCTCACTCCGTACAATATTTCGGGGAAATTGCTGAGGGGAGGGCTATTTGATGATATTCCTCTAACGGGCGCACTTAAAATCAAATCACGCAAACGTCTTGGTACATTGACATGCTACGGCAATGTTCAGCTGAATCGTTCCCTGGTGCGATTAATTGCTTCCCGCAACTTCAAGCTGCTGTTCAATATGTTCGAACAAAGCATCTTTCCTGCGTGGAAAATTTTCAAAGCGGAGCGTCCGGTGCGATCTCGTACTCGTACGACTATGCCAGCGATCTGTTACAGTGGTGGATCATCACATTCTCCTCCAGCAGCGTATATCAAAAAAGAGGATTTCGATTTTGATCCACCCTACTCACTGACGGGTGATGATCCATGCTTCGAGGAGCTTAAGGATGACGACGACGAGCTTCTGATGCTAAAGGACGAGGATGACGATTCTATATCTAATGAAATATTCTCCGAGGAATCCTCCACTAACAACACATCGCTGATGCTATCGTCTGACACGAATACTTTGGACACCAACGATTCGAATATGCTGTCCGGTGAGCGATGTAAGGAGCAAGTGTACCAGTGTTTGTTGTGCGATAAGAGGTAAACGAGTTGTATTTGGGTGTGATTAATCAGAGCAATAATAATGCATGTTTTATTCCGCAGCTACCGGAAACGAAAATCGCTAGTTATACATTTCAGTCATCATCCAGGATTCTGTCCAGATTGTGGAAAACAGCGTGGCGTGACCTCAGAGGTATTTTCTTTGACTTGATTAATTATTCCACTCCGTTTTCGATACTTGCAGTCTTTATGCGCTAAGAGTCTTCTTAATTCTATGAATTTCGAGTAGATTCATTCAAATAGTGAAACATGTGCAGTCAAGATGTGAATTGATTGTTCATCTGTTCAGAGTTTTTCCTCTATGCAAAGACTAATACCCAAAAAATACCATTATTAGGGAAATTGTGAAATTCAGCCTTCAATAATTGTGCATTGCGTCGATGGTTATTACTTTAAAACCTTCATTAAATTGTGTTTCCTTGTACATTCAATTTTGGGTTCTATACAGAACATTGATGTACATATATTTCACTTTGATAATCATTTTATATACTTGCTATTGTCATGAAGCATTAGGCAAATTATTGACAATGTATCCCAGCTGTAAACAACAAATATTTAACACATATTGTATCCTTCTAATAATACATCGATTTGAGTCAGTAGTATTTTAGCATTAACCACTGAATTGTCATCTACGCTAAGAATCTCCGGCAAAGTTTGCCCAACGTAACGTTACACTGTTTATCTAACATAGTTTTACGGATTCACGTAAAATGATTTGGAAAGTAGTGCTATGAAAAATTGTACATTACGAGAAATTACGTAAAACCTAATTGAACCCTCTTCGACTACTTGTATTATTGCTCGAGAAGCATTATAAGAAATTCTAAACTGATTCATCATCGCCTTTCACGCAACCTGTCTGGATTGGATTTTTAACTCCGCATTTTGTAGAAGTAAAAACTGGCGGAAACGAATTGAATTGTTTCATATACCTAATACTTCTCTTTCACAGCAGAAATGGTTTGTAATGTAAAAGACAAAAAAGAAAGTCTATTGTGTATTTAAGTGGTTCCTGTTTTTATACCACAAGAACGCACATAAGCCTGCCAAGCTTCTCTTAAATCCTCCGACGAGTAATGAAATGTGCAGGGTGACCACTGACCGAAAAACTCTGGAAAAAGTTGGAAATTTGATTTCACAAGGCAAAAAACTCGGGTTCCCAACGCGTTACAATTTAATATAGATATGTGCTACAGCTTTTAGTTGCATTATTGAATTCATTGAATAAGAAATGGAACGACTTGAATGAGATGTTGATTGCATTACACCATAATATCCGGGGTCGGAGAGGCCGGTAGGGCTTAACAAAGTTCTGTTTTATATTTCATTTTCATACTACTGGCACTTATTACCAGTATGAAGTGGAAGTTCAGTGATGTGAACGTATCCCAATTGAGTTTCACACGATGACAACAGATGAACGGTAAATCAAGTTCATCTTTGACATCTATTTGTTGTTTGTGTACCATGGAATGCTGTGAAATGAGAAGGTGAAATAGAATGAAATGATATAGATTGAACATGTGAGCGAACCACCGATAGCTGCCAAACGATATTCATCCAGTTCATTTTGTGAGGTTGTGTCGGTTTTGTGTGGGACCTGATGGGTGAGATGATCTGCGAGTGAACTAATTTTCGAACTACTACGAATTGTACTCGATTTCATTCGATTGAAAGTCGGTAAGATAACATGGTGATTCTACTAACGAAATGACTACTACATTAACATTAACCCAGTGGCGTACCGAGGAAATTTGGCGCCCAGGGCAAAATAGGAGATTGGCCGCCCCCATCGTAGGTTTTGGTTTATTGAGAGCAGAAAAAGAAAGCGGGGTGGAACTTGGGCGAGCAAAAAAAAGGTCCCAAGGATTACTTTGCCGCCCGGGGCGAACATTGATATCAATATCTAAGTCTGTTTCCAAAATTCGTTATGGATTTGAAATGAATTAAGTTTCCGGTTTCTCCCCGCACCGGACAAGACGCAATCATAATTTCATTTTCCACGTATTTGAAAGCATTCAATAATCGCTGTATTCAGCACGATATGAACATTTAAAAGTACTAAGCAGACCATTGTTACGAAGCAATATTATTCGAAGTTATTCGGAACTGTAATTAGTTATCTTACCCAACAAGGAGCGCAAGGCAAATGTTAATATCATTCCCATAACAGTTGTTTAACACATGGGCTGAAAAGTCCCGGGACTAACAAAGAGAAAATTGGTTAAAAATTAGCTTTATTCATCAACATAATATCCATTAAGAGCAACGCAATCATTCCAACGCCGCTCTAACATTTGAATACCATTTTCGTAGAACGATTTATCTTTTGCCTCAAAATAGGCCTCAGTTTCAGCGTTCTCTTCATTCGTGCGAAATTTCTTACCGGCAAGCATTTTTTTCCGGTCTGCGACCAGCCAATAGTCGATGAAAGCCAAATCTGGCGAATATGGTGGATGTGGGCGATGCGTTGTCTTGATGAAACAAAATTTTTTTCTTTGCCATATGCGGTCGTTTCTTTGCAATTTCAGCCTTCAAACGATCCAATAACGCAATCTAATATTCACTGTTTATGGTATTTTCTTTCCTAAGATAGTCGATAAATATTACACCAAGCACATCCCAAAATACCGAGTCCATAATCTTTCCAACCGATTGTTGTACTTTCGGGTGCTTTGGACGAGGATCACCAGTTGCTGTCCACTCAGATGGCGATCGTTGCTGCTCATGTCCCGTTTACACTTCTGCTGGCTGCCAGCATGCTGGCGTCAGTGTACTGCCCTCTTAGGAAAAAACGTTCAACTGTGGTCCAATGATCCAAAGTATTAGACCAACAAAGGACAACCGTTGAACGTTTTTTTCCTAAGAGGGCAGTACACTGACACCAGCATGCTGGCAGCCAGCAGAAGTGTAAACGGGGTATCACATCCAATGAAAAGCCAACACGTTCTTTCGATGTCTTTACGATGTCAGCTAACTCACGCAATTCAAAACGGTTTTGTGGATTTTTTATCTTTTCTGTTGTTACCGCCTCATTTGGTCGTCCACTGCGTTCTGCATCATCGGTGTCCCTCCGACCAGGTTTGAGGTAAGCAAACCAACATTTTATTGTTGTTTCTGATGGAACGGAGTCTCCATAACACTTTTCAAGCCATTGCTTTGCTTGAACGGTATTTTTTCCATCATGAAGCAGTGTTAAATAAAAACACGGAATTGTTTTTGATCCATTGTTCTGAAAATAACAAAAGTTGCTTCTTGTAGTTCTTGATCCAAGGGTCGATGCGTCACAAAATAATTTTCTCCTAAAGTTTTCAGGTGCCGGATACCATCGCTCTGGGCCCAAAGAAATGTTATTGTATATTGGTTTTCTTGGTTTTAAAAAAGTTTTACTCAAGAATAGGAGAATCGTCATCAGGGGGTGGGACAAATGTGCCATACTAGGAATTATCGTGTTTTTACGCTTCTCTAAAGTTTTCCCGCGGAATGTCAAATTCTTTAGCCGCCTTCCGAATTGATGACACTTCTTACGCGGAGAAATGCGTTTATTCAACCGTACCATCGTTTACATACCGATTTTAGGTGTGTTTTACGTTGAATGTTTCAACACTGATCGACTTTGAGGTTAGATTTGTTCATCATCTATTATGGCACACCTGCATCATAGCAATATGACGAACTTGTCTCGCCATAAACTTATTGCATCGATATTCAATTTTGAACAAATATTCAACTAAATGGTATACCAATGATCTGACGTTGAAATGAAACCTTAACAAATGTAGAATAATTGAAACTCTTATTTTGTAAGATCTCGTTCTTATATTATTTGTATAATGATTACGCGATATTATTTGTTTGGATTCCAAGATCAAATAAACAAATGGTAAAAATAGAAGCAACATGAAATTCTATCGTGCAAACCCAACCGAAATATTTATATTCATGAGAAATGTTCAGTCTATGTTGAAATGATGAGGGTGACGCACTTGCTCCTCTGGCATTCTTGCCATACCTTACCCTACATGAGAGCAACGAAATGGAAAACTCCATTATTGGAAAAAGTGAATCAATAAAATTATCTTTCGAAAGAGTTTCCCTGACAATATTCTGCAAAGGGACAGAATCTGGACAAACTTTCTTAGCTAAATCATATATGCATCGGTTCGAGGACTCTTCACTCTCTTTAACCACGTTTCTAATACTAATTCGTTGGGCAGTGTTCCAAAAAGTGTTCATAGAGATTTCTCTAAGGCTTGTTCGCGACAAAATCTGGATAGATTAAATTTGAAATATAGCAAATTTGCTGTTAGTTCAATCCAAGATACATTTTTTATTTGTTTATTTGTGCATTAATAGTCATCTTAAAACTTATTACAGTGAAATAATTAGGCTGCATGATTAAACTGCGAACTTTTTAGACACTCCAGCGATTAGGGTATGTGCAGACTTCTCGGCAATCAATTAGCCGCTTTTGTCTAAGATTCTTGAAATTTTTCTATAGTTGTAGCTTGTTGTTTATATTGAGGGAGTTCTCTCTTCACGAGAGCCCAATACCGCTCGATAGGTCGCAACTCTGGGCAGTTAGGTGAATTCGCATTTTTCGGTACAACGTGCACTCGTGGAGATGGCCTATGAATCACGAATTGCAATAGCTGGTAGGAAAACCATCCATCGTACGGACAGCTAAGATTGGACGTCTACGATGGGCTGGGCATGTCATAAGGATGTCGGCCGACAGCCCAGTGAAAATGGTTCTTGAAATCTAATCCGACTGGTACAGTACAAAAAGAAGAGAGACGCAGCGAGCAAGCGTGGATCGATCAAGGGGAGGTTGATCTACGAAGCATACGTGATATGGACCGAGTGAAGTGGAGACGTATGCTTGATACAGCAAAGGACACCCCAGGACTACAGCTGTTAGTCGCGTCGTCGCGTTGTAGACTCTATTCGCTTTATACCAATTGTTGCGTTTGTGATCAGTTCATTTAGCATATTCAATAGTTAGCACTATTAAAAACAAAATAAACAACAAATAGTATTTAGCGGGTAATAGCACCACCGATTCCCTCCATCGAAAGTCTAATCTCATTCGTCAGCCAACAACACAAATTGAACAAGATAATAACACACAGGCCAGCAACCCTGGCATCACTGCTTGTTTACGAACCGCTTCCTCGGCAAACGCACGATGTAAAACATGCGAACACTAGCTTCCGCACAAACGTCAAATAGCACAGAAAGGGAAAAGCAAAGAACATCCACATTCGGCTCAATCAGTCATCGGAGGCGGACGTCAAATTCACTCCGCAGTGACACGAAACAATTCGCCGCTATCGGCCATTCTACATAATCTGAAAACGTGGCCGTAAACAGGTATGTGCTGGTTCGCTCAAACCATCCAAAACTATTGCAATCGTCGATTACAGCTCGAAGATCCGTCCACAACGACTAGCAAGAGGACACCAGCTAACGAACGGGGTAGGAAAACGACTGCGACGCTGTTAAAGCAAATCTAGCGCTAGGAAAGAGCAAAACCCCAAACGCGGTGTGATAGGAAACTTATTCGCGAATCGACGGGCACCAAGCATATTAACGGACACCCCGAAAGGGTAATAACTCACCAAAGAGGGTGGTCACGAAAAGATTCAATATAGCCATTATTTCAGGGTTTTGTTGTTTTTGGTTCGCCTCGCATTTCTTCGGCGACGGCTCAATTCATTGCGTCGGCAGGCGTGCTATCATCGACCCAAGCGGCGCGCGGACAGACAACGATTCTCGTACTTCAAGTTTGGTGGACTGACCCTCTCGTTTGATTCGAGCATTGTTGACGGTGGACAAAGCGGAAAGTTAGCTGACGCATACGGATCGAGAAAAGTACCGTGGCCGGACTCAGTGTGCAACTCGCGGCGTTGGATACCGGCGAGTGAATGCTGACGGAACGAGCGACGTCATTGAGCTGCAGCTGATCGATCGCCGGAAGAGAGCAGCCATTGTGTGTTCGCTGTTGGCAAAATGGCGACGTAATTGAGATGATCAATAGGCTAAGTTCACAAGTCTCCGGTACCGTGAGTAGAAAATCACTATTGTAAATATTATGAGATAACGCTGAGGAAAGTGAAGAATTTAGAAACGGTGGAGGAAGGAAGATATTGTGAGGTTATGATTTGTAGAGGATGGAAAAATAGAGAAAGAGTGCGAAGAGCAGGCCAGTTTTGAGCGAGAAGGTAGGAATGTAGGGAAAGGAGGAGGAAAGTACAGTTGAGTGAGGTTATGATGATGGCTTATGATTGAATATAAACGCATGAAATGACACACCGACTTCATTTTGATTTGTTTGAGCAAGCCTGGAGTAACAATGGCGCCCAACAAAACGAACCATTTTAATCTGTGGTTTATGCATATTTAATAGTTTGTTTAGTGTTTGTTTTTGGATTTTAAAGAAAATAGAATTTTGGCACGATCCAAGAGTATTGCATTAGGTTGCTGATTTTGCAACTCAATTGCTTTTGTTTAGTTGGCTAATCATAGACCTTAAGGATCATGGATCCATCAAGCCTGACAGAAGAAGAGATTTGGTATGAATGGGCGTTGCGCCACGTGAATAATCTCGGCGTACTTCCTCGCAGAGCAAGATCCGTTCGCTTACGGGCGCTCATGCAAGAGGATGAAATTAAAGGAACCATTTATAATAGTTCCACTCATGTAATGAACGCGGCAGATCACATCAGCTATGTAAGCAACAAAAGCTGCCAACCACGGAAATAAAACACGCCAAACTGTGGCTGACACACCACGGTGTTATTTTGCATCGGAAGTCCTCGTTCGGCGGTAATCATTTGGACAAGGAATTACATAATTCAGCTATGCAGTCGGCGAGCAAGGAGCTGACGACGATGAGCAATGTGCCGTTCACACACGTATTTCGGCAATGGCTCGAGGACCTAAATCAAAAATCGAAACCTCGCTAATCCTTGCACTTAAATGGACCAGCACTTTAGAATCTCTGACGAACACGGTCTAACCACACATTGTTTGATCTACCAACAATCATTGCGATAGGTCTTTATCTCAGGCTTAGGTCTTGAACGAGATGGTATTCTTTTGCATGGGGATCACTATGAAATCTCACAAAATCAACGCGATCGGGAGGCGCGGTAAAACCTCTTATCAGGGCTCATAGTGATTTAGGTCGCGGAAATGCTTCCTTGACTCAACGCGCATTTAAGATTAGCCCTCTAATCGTTCAAAGATTAGCCAACATTTAGTAGTAAATTTTGTTGCATGTAAGATTTCTAGTTCTATTTGCATTCTAGAACTAGTATAGATCTAATGAGTGTCGAACCACAGGAGCGACGAAGCACAGAAGATGGGACAAGAACTAGCGTAGAGACCTTTGCTCATTAGTGGGCGTTCAGATCACCTTTGGCAGAACTTGCTGCCGTTATGTTTGTTTGTTAGTTAGTTAGCTTAAAGTTGAGCTCTTAGATCTGGCGAGCTACAAGGCTTGCGTATATTAGTTATGATATAGTTATCACTATTTTGGGGTCTACCCAACTCGGTAACGTTTGGATCTGTTCTATCTCTATGAAATTTCTTGAAGAAATGAGTCTAAGAGTTTTTTGTGAGCTGCCTATCGACGCTCACAAAAAACTCTGTATCTGTGGTAAGGTTGTGTTGCGTTTGTGATCAGTTCATTTAGCATATTCAATAGTTAGCACTATTAAAAACAAAATAAACAACAAATAGTATTTAGCGGGTAATAGCACCACCGATTCCCTCCATCGAAAGTCTAATCTCATTCGTCAGCCAACAACACAAATTGAACAAGATAATAACACACAGGCCAGCAACCCTGGCATCACTGCTTGTTTACGAACCGCTTCCTCGGCAAACGCACGATGTAAAACATGCGAACACTAGCTTCCGCACAAACGTCAAATAGCACAGAAAGGGAAAAGCAAAGAACATCCACATTCGGCTCAATCAGTCATCGGAGGCGGACGTCAAATTCACTCCGCAGTGACACGAAACAATTCGCCGCTATCGGCCATTCTAAAAGGTGATTTTTTTGAGGTTAGGATTTTCATGCATTAGTATTTGCTCAGATTTTTTGAGGTTATGATTTTCATGCATTATTATTTGCTCAGTATGCTCTGACATTTCATCATGAAGCCGAACGATCTGCCACAACGTCGAATTTTCAGTGAATGGGCCCTAGAAAAGTTGGCAGAAAATCCGCTTTTTTATCGACAAATTTTGTTCAGCGATGTGGCTCATTTCTGGTTGAATGGCTACGTAAATAAGCAAAATTGCCGCATTTGGAGTGAAGAGCAACCAGAAGCCGTTCAAGAACTGCCCATGCATCCCGAAAAATGCACTGTTTGGTGTGGTTTGTACGCTGGTGGAATCATTGGACCGTATTTTTTCAAAGATGCTGTTGGACGCAACGTTACAGTGAATGGCGATCGCTATCGTTCGATGCTAACAAACTTTTTGTTGCCAAAAATGGAAGAACTGAACTTGGTTGACATGTGGTTTCAACAAGATGGCGCTACATGCCACACAGCTCGCGATTCTATGGCCATTTTGAGGGAAAACTTCGGAGAACAATTCATCTCAAGAAATGGACCGGTAAGTTGGCCACCAAGATCATGCGATTTGACGCCTTTAGACTATTTTTTGTGGGGCTACGTCAAGTCTAAAGTCTACAGAAATAAGCCAGTAACTATTCCAGCTTTGGAAGACAACATTTCCGAAGAAATTCGGGCTATTCCGGCCGAAATGCTCGAAAAAGTTGCCCAAAATTGGACTTTCCGAATGGACCACCTAAGACGCAGCCGCGGTCAACATTTAAATGAAATTATCTTCAAAAAGTAAATGTCATGTACCAATCTAACGTTTAAAATAAAGAACCGATGAGATTTTGCAAATTTTATGCGTTTTATTGTTTAAAAAAGTTCTCAAGCTCTTAAAAAATCACCCGTTACATAATCTGAAAACGTGGCCGTAAACAGGTATGTGCTGGTTCGCTCAAACCATCCAAAACTATTGCAATCGTCGATTACAGCTCGAAGATCCGTCCACAACGACTAGCAAGAGGACACCAGCTAACGAACGGGGTAGGAAAACGACTGCGACGCTGTTAAAGCAAATCTAGCGCTAGGAAAGAGCAAAACCCCAAACGCGGTGTGATAGGAAACTTATTCGCGAATCGACGGGCACCAAGCATATTAACGGACACCCCGAAAGGGTAATAACTCACCAAAGAGGGTGGTCACGAAAAGATTCAATATAGCCATTATTTCAGGGTTTTGTTGTTTTTGGTTCGCCTCGCATTTCTTCGGCGACGGCTCAATTCATTGCGTCGGCAGGCGTGCTATCATCGACCCAAGCGGCGCGCGGACAGACAACGATTCTCGTACTTCAAGTTTGGTGGACTGACCCTCTCGTTTGATTCGAGCATTGTTGACGGTGGACAAAGCGGAAAGTTAGCTGACGCATACGGATCGAGAAAAGTACCGTGGCCGGACTCAGTGTGCAACTCGCGGCGTTGGATACCGGCGAGTGAATGCTGACGGAACGAGCGACGTCATTGAGCTGCAGCTGATCGATCGCCGGAAGAGAGCAGCCATTGTGTGTTCGCTGTTGGCAAAATGGCGACGTAATTGAGATGATCAATAGGCTAAGTTCACAAGTCTCCGGTACCGTGAGTAGAAAATCACTATTGTAAATATTATGAGATAACGCTGAGGAAAGTGAAGAATTTAGAAACGGTGGAGGAAGGAAGATATTGTGAGGTTATGATTTGTAGAGGATGGAAAAATAGAGAAAGAGTGCGAAGAGCAGGCCAGTTTTGAGCGAGAAGGTAGGAATGTAGGGAAAGGAGGAGGAAAGTACAGTTGAGTGAGGTTATGATGATGGCTTATGATTGAATATAAACGCATGAAATGACACACCGACTTCATTTTGATTTGTTTGAGCAAGCCTGGAGTAACACAATCTAAAACATCTTTGTCGTAGTGACAAGGTGCGGATAGTGCTCGCAGGAAAACCAAGGTTTTTTTCCAAGTTTCCTTACTGACTTGCTCTTCTTTCGACACCATCTTCGATCTAAAAGCTTGTAGTATCACCAAAAATTCATGTTGCATTATAAACAGATATACGTTTTTGCGGTTCACGAGGTATTTTCTGAGATTTGTGTGTTTAGGGGTGTCCAGATTTCCAGAATTTGCATCTAGCAAATTTACTGCTCATCGTGCAGTATTTGTACTTCCTCAGTCCTGCCGGCGGGGTTATCATGAGAATTTCTGTGTTGTCTGTCACCTCTCTTAACTGTCATCTGCGACAGGTATTTAGTTCTGTCTACGGTAGTGTTATCCGCACTTGTTCGCTTATACTGCTACTACCGAAGGCGCCGGTCATCAATAGACACACGTGGAGACATGAGATAACCACTTGTGAGTGGTTACTCGTCATTTGACGACCATTTTAGTTGTAGTCCTCTAAAAGTTTAGTTTCGCGTGACGGTTCCCTGGAAGTTTATTTAATGTAACCCCAAACACTCGGTTTTAGGTTTCTTCTCTCACCTTGGTTATGAATGTTTAGAACTTTTCAACCTAATTTAAAACCGACTACGAGAGTCTGACACATATCTTCAGATTCTCGTGAATCATCTTCTAGTACAAAACAAACGGTTTTCAAATTTAATGAAGTATAGAACAACATCTAGTTTTCAAGGTAAAAATGATCGAAATTTAATTTCACCGGGAGAAAGCCGGGACTTATAATCTAAAACTGGGGAAAACAGTACTAGCCCAAATATGAGTAGCAATTTTCAGCTATATGATTTTTTATTCGACTAGCGAAAAGTAGGAGGCAATACCAAACTTTGTGTTTGAGTGAGAAGTTAAGTAAAAGTGTTAAAGGTTCTATGCTAAACAATCCATTAGGAATAGGGCCAACACCTCATGTCTCGTCCAACGGTTTTAAAGGGTTCAACAGCAGTTTTAAATTAATCAGAAAGCATCAGAGCTTTTTTAGTTGTTATCAATAACAGCACAATGCAAGCTCATACTTTTTTAAGTTTGCTAATGATTGTGTTTTTAAGTTTGCTAATGAATTTCATTATAATTTATCTCAATAATGTCATCTTGAGGCAATACTTGTATTATGATCATATTTGTATGAGATATCGATTGACTCACAAAATTGAAAAAGTTGTTAACTTTTACCTTATCCACCGTGATTTCCTTCTTTGATATATGAAACTGGTTTCTGAGGGTTTGTTAAGAATTAGAATATGGTTTAATTTGTACCGTGGATCTACGTTTCTTTTTGCTTATGAAGATGGATGGATTTCATAGCAGGATCACTAGAATGTTGATTGCTATCGGCGAAGTTGAAAACTCGTCGGAATTAAAAATATATTTTGTGCGCTGGAAATATGTTTACTCTCTATTTTGAAAATTACGTAGTATCAACGGAAAATGATACACAAGTTTGAGAAAACGACAACATGATCATTATATTGTGTTAAACCCCTAAATGACTGCAAAAGACCAGTATGTGATAAACTCTATTACGTTCGGGATTTCGTAAGTAAAGATAGTGTACTTCGGTACAAGTTTAAGTGTCGCAAATATAACTTTACGTCTCAGCGGTTTATGTTGAATTACTGAGTTGTGCGGTAGTTCAACATGAACTGCTATGCACTGGTGAACTAGAAACGAAATGTAAATACAACTAATAATAGAAACAGTCACATGCGCTCAGTACAAACCGGTTACAAGTAACCAAAACTTCTAGATTGCTAAAAAAGATCTTTTGTTTTTTTAGCATTCAGTGTGTTAAGTTTGCTCTTGACCTTGATCGCAAGGTTTGATTAATAATTCAAGGAATTGATTCGGGAAACTAATTGAGATCGACAGTTGTTGATGGAATTGGGCTTGGCTCTGCTCATCCGCAGTCTCATTACTCCATCGTAGCTGATGTGTATAGCGATGAACTGGTCCGGCAGGAAGGGCCAGGTGAATTACTGTCTGATACTGGTAAAGATATCGGGTTCGATTCCTGATGTGATCAAGGATCTTCCCGGGTTGGAAATTTTCTTGATTAACCCTGGATAGTAAATCCGAAATATTTGAATGTTATTTTGTGGTAAATCGTCCTTTTGAAGAAGATTCTATACCTGCTAGATTAATCAGATCGTTTTTGTTTGTTTACTGGTTAAGATATGTGCAAAAATATTAATTATCATTTAGATAACTCGTTCTGCTCACACCTTTGTAGGGGTCATCATCATCACATTATCATTATATGCACTTGTAATAATGAATAATTCCTGTTTATATATCGAGATGCCCGAAAAATACTTCAATCCTCAATTGGATTGATTTTTGCCTTTCTCTATAGAAAGGTATTAGAATTGCTGGAAAAACGGACTATCGAACGGAGCCTCGGAGACCTATAGTGTTATATGGCAATCGACTCAGCTCGACGAGATCGAAAAATGTCACTTTTTAACGAATTTTTTTAATGTGCAATTTTCTCAGAGATGGCTAAACCGATTTCAACAAGCTTAAACTCGTTTGAAAGCTAGTATTGGACCATCGATCAAGTTCGAAAATCAAATGACTGCGACTTCTGGTTCCGGAGATATTATGGTATAAGTGACGTAACAGACAAAACACGTTGATTTTCACCGCTCAAATATATATAAGGGTGCGAATATTTTGGGATCCCCTTTAGTTTTGTAAGGTGGTAGTGCTTAAAAGTTTGAGCACTTCGAAAAAAAGGTTTGAGCAAACTTTGAAAATTTCCTATCTTGAAAAAAAAATTGTTTGTGTCAAATGTCTTAGAGTTGCATGAAACGTCGAGATTTAGTGTCATCTAAAAAAAATTTTTTTTTAAAATCGACTTCATGGGACTATTTTTTCTAAGTCCCAGACTCTCGATTGTTTCAAAACGATGTTTTTTCGAGATGACATTCAATTGTCGACGTTTCATGCCATTCTAAGGCTTTTGGCATCAAAAAAATTTCATGTACTCCCCCCCCGAGGGTGATTTTTCTAGATCTATGAAAATTCCACTAAGTGGACTAAGAAGGGTTTTTAGATTAGCATCACTCTTCTCATACAAATAGGCAACGCAAATGTTAAGCGCTATTTTAAAAACCGGGAATTGTTATCTCGTAAACCGTGAGTTTTGATTAACTTGGTTCATCTGTTTACTGACTATATCTCATGATTTAAGAATTCATAAGTGAATATATCGAAGAAGTTTAAATTGTTTTCTTTTTTGTCGAACAGGAAATAATCGAACACAATCGGGTCTACCACAAAAACAGGCCTCACATTTGTGAACACTGTGGAGAAACATTCACGCGTAACCAACAGTATCAGGTCCACGTGCAAGGTCATTTCATCAGCAAAGCTCGCGTCCAAGAGCAAAATTGTAAAAGTAAGTCCATTTTGCCAGGTTTATGCTCTAACAAAGCTTCTTATAACATTATTTCCCCCACGTAGAAACGTATAAGTACAGCTGTCGCACTTGTGGCATTGTTTTCAACAATCAGAAATATTTGGAAAAACACGTTCAAAAAACTTGTCACCAGGCCGAAGGGGTGGCCTGCGACACGTGTGGTGCAATATTTCCCTCTGATATAAAACTTTATCAGCATATTGCTAGGACCCATAAGAATGGTATGTCGAACCACACGGACAATAGTTTATATTGAAAATTATGTTGTTGTTTTTTTTAGATAAACGATTCACATGTGAACATTGCGCTAAAGTATTCAACCAGAAAGCGAATCTCGATCGACATCTTCTCTTACACACAAATGTGCCAGAGAAAAACTTTTCCTGTGAACAGTGTGATGCCACGTACCTCTCCATGGCTTCCCTGAAGGAACATGCTAAGATAGCCCATAGCGGGGTAAGTTAGATTTTCTTTGTACCACTAGAACACATCATTTGTTAATCGAGCACATCTAAATTGCAGGACGATAAATTTGAATGCAACATTTGCAACAAACTGTTCGCTGCGAAACGATCGCTCAAGCGTCATAAGCTTTGTCACTCGGAGGAACGTCCTTTTCCCTGCACGGTGGAAAACTGCAAAGAGGCCTACAAAAACCAGTCCCATTTGGCACGACATATGAAGACCGCTCATCACATCGATCCACCTCCCAAGCGAATGCAGAAAGCTGCTAAGAATGAATCGGGTGAATTTATTCCTTTGGATCCGATCGGCACAGGAGATTCAGCAGCTAGTAAAAGTAATCCAATGAAAAAACCAGTGATTGGAGGAAGTGACAAATCCATTGGTGACAGTAGTACTAACTTCAGTGACAATTTATCGACCTACAACTATGACTACGTGGAAACTGGGGTTACAGTGCCAGATCCGAGTCAGCAACGGATACAAATGCTTGGGCCAGCAGGTACTCGACTAGGAATCCCTCCTGCTGTTAGCTTTAATGATCCCAACTTGGGATACGGTGGACCTGCCCCCGGGGAACAGTTTGAATGGCAGAATCTCGAATTTGGTAGCGTTGGCAATTCTAGCGGTGGGGGCAATGGGCCTGTTCTTCCACCGCGAAACATTGGCATTGAACAAATCAATCAAAGTTACATAGATAGTGGCCACGGAGCAAACTACATGACTGGAACTATGCCTGCAATGCGGACATATTCGGTATTTATACAACTGTTTCATTAGATATGCTCATAACTAAAATAATCGTCTTCCTTTTTTTCCAGGACCCGAATTTGATATGCGAACACTGTGACGAGGCTAATTTCCTCAATAGTCAGCAGTTACAAGCTCACATACAAGATCACTTTACGGCGAAAGATGGTAAGGAACCACCAGGGAAAAGTAAGTGCTTTAGTAATGAATAATTGTTTCTTAATAAATAAACGTATTTCATTCATTCAGAATTGCAACGATTGTATTGTAAAACCTGTAATTTGGTGTTTTCTACCGGACCCCAACTGGATCGACACATCCAAAAAACGAATCATCACACCGACAGCATTGTGTGTGACCTCTGTAGTGCAATATTCAACTCTAATCTCAAGGTTTACCAGCATATGCTCAAGTGTCATAAAAATGGTAAGTTCACGAATTAAAATTCATCTGCTTGCTAGAAAATTGTATATGAAATTAATATTATATCTAATACAATCTGCGTTTTTCAGAAACCTGGTACGCATGTGAACAATGTTCTAAAGTATTCATACTGAAGCAAGAATATGACAAACACCAGCTGGTACATCAAACCGTTACTGATAAATCAGTTATCTGCGAACATTGTGCGTCTTCATTCTTCTCGCAGGAAGCACTCAAAGAACATATCAAAATTTCTCATACAGTGGTAAGTGTAAGTAAGCTCATGAGCAAGCCCGGATGATTGTTTGTTCTTTTCAATTTCCAGGAAAAGAAGTACGAGTGCAACATATGCAACAAATTGTTCGCCGCAAAACGATCGTTAAAACGCCATAAACTTTGCCATGAGGAGGAAGGTGCATTTCCATGCCCGGTCGAAGACTGTAAGGAATCGTTCAAGACTCCTACCAGCTTGGCGAAGCACAAAAAGATGGTGCACAGCATTGGCCCAGATTCCAGCGAAAAAGGGGGAGCCAAAGGAAAAGCAAGTGCTACTGCGAAAGCAACCAGTGATAAACTGCTTCCCGAGCCTCCTCCAGTTGTATCGGGACCGTCGTCGGGTACACCAGGGATTCCTATGGGTAATGTTCCTGGCACACCAGGCTCAATTAAGCTTGAACCCCGGACACCTACGGGTATGTTGGTGCCTCCCTCGCGAACCAGCAGCACCAGTAGTGCTGGTGCTGGAAGTAATCCAAACGCAATACCGTATGATCCATATGGCACTGGGCTCCATTATAATAACGTAATGGGCCAAGGTCAACAGCAAAGCACTCATTTTACTATCCAAAATCCAAACAGTGCGCTCCACTATGGATCAACCGCAGGTGTGGGTCGAACTGGGACTGAGCAGACAATGACTTACCGGATCGATCCTACTGGTTCACCTGTGGCGGGTCCCTACGGTCACGCAGCAGCAGGAGGCTACGGCCAGATGAACAGTTCCTTCGAATGGCGAAACATGGAAATGCAAAACAGTATTGACCCAGGAATGGGAACGTCCAACACGAGTGCCGGGCAGACGGTCCAGTCAGTGGCTGCAACAATGAAAGCCAACAAATACTATCCAGTGATGGATCCTAGTGGTGCCGCAGGCGGCAGTTTTATTCACTCCCAACAGCCACAACAGCACCAGTCGCCTCATCATCCACAGCAGCAACTGCACTCACAACATCCGCAACATCACCAGCAAACGCAACAACAACAGAATCAAGTCGTTACGAATGCTGCAGCTTTGCAAGTTAAGAATCCACAAGATGCACAACAACAGCACCATCAACAACAGCAAATGTTAAGTATGAATAGTCAGGAGTTTATGGGTTATCAAGTACGTACTTCGTATTTATTATGAGTCAAGAATTATGACCGTATTGTTTATCATTTTAATTTAGGAAATATGGAACGCGAACATGGTTAAAATGGAATACCAGGATGACGTAAACAACTCGAATGTATCAGGAAGCTCGTACAATAATATTGGAAACATTTTATCGAATCTAGAACTGATAGGCAACAATAGTAATTATGAGCAAAATTATGACATTGTTCCACCAGCTACTGGTGGCGATCAGCAACAACAACAGCAGCAGCAACAGCAACAATCTAGCCAATCGACTGCTCAAGTGCCGCATGTCGCACCGAAGAACAACTATCATAAACAACAGCATATGCATCAACAACAGCAGCAACCTGGAATGATGGGTGTCGAAAATCCGATGGTAGGTCAGCATCATCACCAGCAGCAACAATATTTCCAAGAGCATCACGCTCAAGCCCCTGGTCATCACCCTCATCAACAACAGCAACACCATAGCCTTCATCATCCGCAGCAACAGCACCATCCTGGTCATCCGGGTCATGTTCAATTGCATGGTCACCACGTGCAACAACAGACACCGAGTCCGCATCACCATCCACCGCACATGCAGCAGCTTCAGGGAACACAACAGCAACAGCTGCAGCAACATCAGTACAATGCACATCTTCCACATCATCAACAGCATCCCCACCATCATCCACATGTACCAGGGCCACCCGGCACACATCACAGCGCTGCGGCTGGACCGTCATCTGCCTCAGGACATCCTCATCAGCTAGCGCACCAGCAACAACCAGGTATGTCGGGATATCCTAACCAACCACATCCCCACCAACAGTCACAGCAACAACAACAACAACAGCAGCAGCAGCAACAACAGCAACAACAACAACAACAACAGGACCACACCCTCACAGACATATCGAAAACTAACAACTTACAGTTTGTGGACAGTTTTACCGAGTCAATCGACTATTTGCAGCAGTCGTTTCAATACGTGTAATACCAAGTAGCAACAGCGAAAACGTATTTTAGTTGCTTGCTGTAGAGGATTTGCGAAGGTTTTTCGTACAGCTTCGAATTATTTTCAACTGAATGTGCACTGTGGTTGTAGGGTTTCAGGTGGAGTTCGTGTTCACTTCGTTTTGAATACTTTAGAGTTTCAATATCTGTGATGCAAGTATGCTTTTAACATTTTTTGGTGAATTGTATAAACAAATCTATAGCTTTTTTGTTTATATACGTTGAATATTTGTAGCTTGTTTTTTCTCTATTGCATTTTATCACATTATGTGTTGAAATGTGTCGAAATGCTTTATATGAGCCTCAACCTGTCGAATACGTAACGATTGTATTCGACTGCTAGTTTTCTAATGAGTCTAACATCCAATTACTATAGTATTTTACCATTATATATTGAGTATGTGTTTACAGTGTATCGAAAATTAGAAACAAGGAGCGTTTTTGAACAAAGTTATTAATCTGAGCGAACTATTTAGATTTTTTATTTTGTTTTCATTTGTTACGGTAGTTAAGCCTAGTTGCAGTGCTCGAAAGATGTTTTGATGTTTTTCTCTCTATAGAAAGGCTATAGAATCATTGTGAAAACCGATTTTTGAGCCAAGGCGCAGAGGGCAGAATGTCATATACCATTCGACTTAGTTCGTCTACGCAAAATGTCTGTATGTGGGATTATGTATGTATGTATGTGTGTATGTAAAAAATGTGCACCCGATTTTCTCGGAGATGGCTGGACCGATTTTCACAAACTTACTTTCATATAAAAAGTCTCTCGGTCTCACAGGTTGCTATTCAATTTTGCCCGTACCAAAAATCGCTCAGCTCACAAGCTTAGGTTCAAATGAAAGGTCTTACAACCTAACCTATAATCCTACCGAAAATTACTCCAATTTCTCATAAACGGCCAGACCGATTTTCGCAAACTCAGATTTAAATGGAAAGCATTATGTTTCCATAAGTTGATGTAGAATTTTATCCTGGTCTGGCTTGCGGTGCCGGAAATACAGGGTAGTGTGTATGATATTGTAACCTGACATATAGAGCGATAATGCAAAAAACGTAAAAATTCTTCTAAATTTGGTTCCAAACTGTTTCAAGCTATAGGCACAGACTAACAGACAGGACACTCAAATTAGATTCTTCAATCATTTTAACGGTCATTTCGAATATTCCTTTATTTGGGACAGTACTCACATGTGTCATGATGGCGCCACGTTACCCTATCAAAAACATCATGTCTGTCATCTAGACTGTGTTTATTTTTTTTATTTACCAACAGAGTTGCCATTCATACAGAATTACCTGTAATGTATTGATTTGTATACGTCCATGCGAATGTCATGCAGGATACAGATTTAATACATATTGCCAAAACTATATACATAATTGTGCCTATTTCTCATCCTCCAACGCAAGACAAAATCGAACCCGTTTTGTTACAATATTTACTTGCTTCTGGTCTGCCGCCACCTAATTTCTGGTGAAAACTACCAACACAATAAAAAATAGTCTAGATGAACAACGTTGAGTCAAATAAATGGTTACCTTCCAACATCGCGAAAAAGTTAAATATATTATCAACGTAATCCAATAATTTATTGTGACGTTTCGTTTTCAAATATTTTGTTGAAATCAGGCATCCCTGCAACCAGCTGATCGGTGTTGACAAACGAGGGGAAACCAACTAGTAAGAAAACTTTTACATAACACAAGGGGTGTACAGATAGTAAATAGTTCGCGCAGTACAATATAGGTGGAGCTAGTGCATCACGAAAAATTATTTTTTATAAGAATTTACTCATACTGTCATGTCTGTTAGTCTGTGCTATAGGTTATGCAATTTGCTTGCTGGCTAAAAGAACCGATTTCAGCTATAGTTCTTAGCTCCCGATTCTAGAAGTAACGGAAATAGTGGTCGAAAACTCAAAAAGCTAAGTTGATTTCCACAAACTAAGACTCAAACTTCTATAAAAATATACTACTTTTGACCTTTGTTCGAAGATCACTTCCGGTTCCGGAACAACAGGATGAGATGTGTTTAAAATTTTAAACCCTTATTTTTTATAGCGAAAAGGCAAGAAACGGAGAAATTTTCTATTCAATTGGGTCGAAACTTGTCTTTTTGGTCCTTAATCAATATTCAAACAAAAGTCTTAGTAATATTAAAAAGACAAGAGTGACGAAAGACATTATAACACCACTAGGTAGATCAAAACAGGTTTTTCTTGTGCTCAATTAATTAAACACTGAAGGCAAAAAACTAATTTCTCTTTCTAGATGGTTTAACCCAATGTGATGTAAACTGATGGTGCAGACCACATGCTTTGTAAAAAAATTCGATATGACGACATACATGTAAAATAAACATGCTTGGATTCAATCATGAATCAAGTAAATCTAGATTTACCACTGTACGGAGACATTGACAGCGCTTCTAGTGAGAAACGGGTGTACTTTTTTCCATTAGCTACTGTGGTTGTGTTAAAAGCGCAGGGAACTTTATACATTCATTTTATGCCCCGTTTACACTTCTGCTGGCTGCCAGCATGCTGGCGTCATTGTACTGCCCTCTTAGGAAAAAACGTTCAACTGTGGTCCAATGATCCAAAGTATTAGACCAACGAAGGACCACCGTTGAACGTTTTTTTCCTCAGAGGGCAGTACACTGACACCAGCATGCTGGCAGCCAGCAGAAGTGTAAACGGGGCATTAGGAGCACATGGCGACGCTTTCGGTGTCACGGGTTGCTCTATTACAATGCTATTACACTGAGAAATCTAGATGTATTTTATTTATGATTCAATCAGTGTTGCCAGATCATTTTCCCAAAAATCTGAATTCGGCGCCAAAATCTATCTGTACCATATCGGTATCAGAATCCTTTAAGTACCAGGAAAAATGTCACCAAAGCTCATTTTGGCGAGCAAAAAAAAGGTCCCACAGCAACCTTTTACCGATTGTCTATCCAAACTAAAACCGAAAATCAGTATTTAGGGTAACAGAGGTATTTTGGCCCACTTTAAGATTGATTTTATATTGGCCCACTTTGTAAAAATATCCCCCAAATGTTATAATATCTTTGAAAACCCCTTCCGCAGTAGGTAATTCAATGTGATTAGCTTCAAATTGATGCAACATGGGTTACTTAACATCGATAAAATCCGATGAAATTGATAAAGTTTGTTAGGTGGGCCAAAATATATGAAGTGGCCAAAATACCTCTGTTACCCTATCTGTACGATCCGTGAATTATCGGTATTTTGGGAGTACATATCTGTATTGCGGTATAGAAGTCAAATATCTGTATAAATACAGAGAAATCGGTATACCTGGCAACATTGGATTCAATGCTAACCAGGGATGCCAGGTTCACAGATTAATCTGTGTTTCACAGATTTTCAATTTTCTGCACAGGCTTTAAAAATGGCACAGATTTTCACAGATTTCTAAAAATGGTCACAGATTTTTACGGATTCTGAAATAAATCATAGATTTTCACAGATTTTTGAAAGCGAGTACAGTTTAGCATCAAAAGTACAGAGCGATTGAGTAAAAAGGTACAGAGCGTGTTGATGTGTTTTTTTTTTGCTCACCTAATTGATTCCGATCTGCTACTATGGTACGGGAAACGTGCACAGATTTTCACAGACAGGTTTTTAGCTTGATCTTTATCATGTACTTTGTCTTTGACACATTGATCTCTAGTCCGATCCGCTTGGCCTCAGCTTTTAGTCCGATGTACGTATCTTCCATCTTCTCAAAGTTGCGTGCTATAATATCAATATCATCAGCGAAACCAACGGACTTTCTGAAAATCGTGCCACTCGTGTCTATCCTAGCTCTTCTTATCACACCCTCCAAAGCAATGTTGAATAGCAGACACGAAAGGCCATCACCTTGCCGTAACTTTCTGCGAGTTTCGAAGGGATTCGAGTTTATCCCCGATACTCGAACAACGCACATCACTCGATCAATCGTAGCCTTGACCAATCGTATCAGTTTGTCCGGGAATCCGTAGTCGTGCATGATTTTCCATAGCTGTTCTCGATCGATTGTGTCGTAGGCTGATTTGAAATCGATGAATAAGTGATGTGTGGGCACATTGTATTCGCGGAACTTTTGCAACACCTGGCGGATGGCGAACACTTGGTCCGTGGTAGCGCGTTCGCCCATAAATCCTGCCTGATATTGTCACATGGCCTCTGCGCGAACGGTTCACCTTCTCGTAGAACTTCCTTGTGTCATTAGAACGGAACAGCTGTTCCATCGCTTCGCGATCTCGGTCATCCTATTGGCGCTTTTTTCTACGGGATACCGAGTTTAGTCTGTTCCGCGCCTGTCTGTATCGCTCCTCGTTTGCTCTCGTTCGGTGTTGCAGCTTGCTCGGCCAAGCTGCATTCTTCTCGGCCACTAACTGTTCACATTCGTCGTCGAACCAGCAGTTCCTTACGTTCGGAGTCGTACCTAGTGTGACGACAGCAAGCACTGGTTTTTAGTTTTACTTGGCTTGCTGAAGTAAAGTTGATATCACTAGAACTATGTTTACCCCACCTGAGGTAGAAACCTCATTGGGTTTAACCCATATAATCATTTTTTTTTGTTATATTCGTCTTGATTCAGTATATAGTAATCTTTAAAGAATTTATTAAAGAATGTTTCTGTACACACAAAATTAACAATGCTGCTTCGCAGTTTGTTCAGAAAGTATCGCGAATAAATAAAAAATAGAAGACAAACTACAGCATGTCCACGCTCAATAGCTGTCAGAAACTGACTGGACATTCTAAATGGCCGGAATCGTTAACATAAGTGATGGTTATGATTACGAACATAACACCATCAAAAGATCAAAAATGGAATATACGTAGCCCGCGAAAATTCAAAATTCGCGATACTTTTTTAACAGACCTTGTAAGTTGTCTGAGGCTACTGGGCGATCGGTCTGGGATCTCATGGGAGATCGTTAGTACCTATAATCCTACTTCGATCAGAACGAGTCGTGTGGCATTCGGCGGCTAAAATTAGCCATAAACAGATCCATTGGATTTCTGCTTCCATGTCGTAAAAAGCGACAATAGCAGTAGTCTTTTCTTTCTCCTACTCACTGCTACCAGATTCTTTAAATGTTTAACATCTGGTGGCAAACAATCCTTTCATTCCTAAGTAGATCTGCATTCCGACTTTGGCTGCTATAGTTGCCAATCTAGCGTAAAAATGGTTTCTTAAGACCACTTTGCCTGGAAGTGCAGCAGCGTTTTCATGTGTCTTCAAGCCCATTGTGGTTGTTTACCGATTAATGCTTTGTTAAAATTGATCCTTTGATGGTAGTAGCGGAGAGTATTAACTGTTCGCCGGACGCAAGAAGCTCGTAGTACACTACTCCCTTCTGAATACATCACACACTTAGCATTAAGCATTTCGCACCGAGTTTATCCCATTTCCATCTGTCTCCCTCAAACAGTTTGTGTTGAATCCATTTATCAACGTTATCAATTTTTCCCATAGCTCGCAGACAATCAGAAATGCTTTTCGAGTTGTACAGATTTTTGGAAAAATGACCCTGCAGCGTACGCAAGTTTTGAAGGTTGGGGCAAAATCTGAACAAGGATTCGACGACTTTCTGATTATGTATTCTTTTGAACAGGAAAATCAAATAAACAAATGCGATATTTTTAAAAGGTAGACAAACAGAATCCGAATGAAAAATCCCTCCTATTATTCCTCAGACTAAATCGGGTTTGGCCCGGTTAATCTACCGAGATTAAACAGAAGAATTTATCAATTGCAACACTCTACACTTATGTTATGCAACCATATTTAATTATTTATAGGATGATTTTGTGTCAAGGCAAAATTTGTCCCGCAAAGGGTCATAAATGATTCTTTATAGCTTTAATCCCTAACATCTATATTCCACGCGTTTAGGGAAAAGAAAACGAACCTTTTCCAAACTTTCTTAATTTCGGCGCATTTTTTTTCTTGGCGCCCTAAGTGAACGTATATTCTGCGTATGCGTTTATCCAGTCCTGATACTTTTAACTTTCGGTGTATTAAACTGGTTTCTCAATCCGATTAGATGAATTCCAGTTGATTGATACATCAACAACAACTTAAGTACGTCTATTTAGTTGGATTTCGTCGGTAGAGCAATCGTTTTGAGAACTGCCAAACTTGCTATTGGGATGTGGACAGCAACACGACATTTTGAATTTGGGCACCTGTTACACAGAACCATATATTATTATTTCCAGAAATTGGTAGCGTCATGAGCATTCGATATAACATATTTATGTGCAATAGACAACTCCCGGAAAATCATCAATATGCGTGATATAAATTTGGCAAAAATACGCAAGGCAGTATCAGATAGTGTGGCTTTTAGACAGAGTTAGCATTCGTCTTCAAATTACAAGATGTTGAGAAAACTTGTTTTGTGAAAAATATTTGTTATTTGATTATGGTTAATGGCAATTATTCGAAAAAGCGTACTTGTACAAAACAAAACTTCGGAACGTAATTGAATACAGTCAAACCAACCCAAAAATTCATACAACCACGAATAGACAACATTCGATCCGCTTCACCCGTACTAACCCAGTTACACTGTCTTAATTCATTTAGTTTTTTTAGAGCGACATACTCGCGAGCTCGCTTTACTTCGTTTACAGTAGCTCGTAAGAAAAGCAAAACAAATCAGAACCCCATGAAAAAAAATAATCGCGTTAGATTTCATCGTTGTCATCACTATTAAACATGAATCATAAGCTCACATCCACAACATCCATACCCTATAGCCCCCATTATGATATAAGTTCACAGAAAATCAGAAATTTGCATATATAGCGTATAGGAAAAGCGTTAAGAAACCTATATTTCAACACAGAGCATAATGTCCGAAACGGAATAAAATATAGATATATTGCTACTATTAAGTAAATGAAAGAATCAAACGATTGTAGCGTGTCGGTTTGATTGATATCGAACGCAGTAGAGATTTATAACAGTATGACTGAGTATGCGTGAGTGTAAACTGAACAAATTTTTAAAAATTTAACAAAAATGAACATTTAATTTTTACTGTTTTCGTAAAACAATTACTATTAAGAGAGAATTAAAATGTCGTAAAAACAAGAATAATACTTGTGAACGAACGGGGAAAGATGCAACACTAAGACGGTTGAAAAACAATAGAGAGAAAGAAAACATTGTAATTATAATATGTACTATAAGTGTTAAAAAAGAGTAATCTTTGTATTAGAACCACAATTAAACTGTGGCAGGAGGCACATTTGCAAGCAGAGAAAAGTATGTTTAGCCAGAGAGACGTAATATATATTTAAATACCCGTGCGGACCTGCATCTACGGGAAATTTTATTACAGAAGCATGTTGTCAACGATCTTCCGTTGATTTGGCAGTGAAATAAAATTGTACATCTCCACTTTTTACTAAGTATCTCAGAAATAGAGTGACACTAACTTCTTGCATATGGAATGCGCGAATGAAAAAAATAATAATAATGCAAACACACACCCATACACATACACACTCATACATATTTGCTTACAATAACCAGATAATACACACCCAAGCATACTTGTAATGAATAATATACTTGCATAAAAATAATATATTGATAAACAAGTGAAAAAACTATTGAAAACTATTATATACACAACACAATTATTATATTATTGATTATTATTATATCATTATTACTATTATTATTGCGAATAAATTCTAAAAGTAATTGTGACAAAATATTACCGTCTTTCAAATAAAATATCACATTAGTTTGATTATAATTTATTCATTTATAATCAATTGACACAGACGACCGACGTTGATCGGGTACAAGCAAAAAAAAACCAGCAAGAGCCTCTATACCGAAAACAACAGTAAATATTAAATCAAAATGGGTATGTTCACCTAGCATAAATTTGGGGTGAAAAATCTTTTTTTTTCTTTTAATTTACCACAATCTGTACGGCTAGTAAGCCGAAATTTGTTTCGTCCGAGACGTCAGTTTAGACCAGGGGTTCCCAAAGTGGTCTATATAGACCCCTTGGGGTCGATATCCTTTTTGCGAGGGTCGACGTAAACCAAAACTTATTATGGGGGTCGACGAGGTCTAGAAATCGACCCCCTATTGCGTGATATAAGTTGTTATTTGAAATATTCAAGCTAAAAAGTTGTGTCTATTTGACCATCCGCAGAAAGTGGTAAGTATTTTACATTAATATTAAAAAAGCAAGAAATTGAAGTTTCAAAGGAATTTGCTAATGGGGGTCTGAGGCCTAAGTTAATTTTTGTAAAGGGGTCCATGACCCAAAATGGTTTGGGAACCCCTGGTTTAGACATTAAACATTGGTGTTTTGCAAGTACACTGGGGTTTTTTACGCGTTTTTTATGCGGTTTCTTTTTACGCTGATTTTCGAAGTTACGCGGTTGTTTACGCGAATTTCCGACGTTACGCAGTTTACTTGTTTTGTCTTAGAAATGCATGAAATTTCGAGATCTGGTGTAATCACGATTTTTTTTAAGTCAACTCTTTGACACTTAGGAAATTTTCGATTTTTTTTCAAAAAAATAAATAATGTTCAGATTACACCAAATCTTGACGTTTCATGCATTCCTAGAAATTTGGCATTAATTTTTTTTTATTTTGATTTTTGAAGTCTCAAAATTTTGCAAGTTCCGAAGTTGATTTTCACAAAAAATTGTTTTGTGATTACATCAGATCTGGACGTTTCAGGCATTTCCAAGATTTTTGGCATACACAAAATTATTGCTCCATTTTGTGGTTTTTTTCTACGCGGATCTCCGAAGTTACGCGGTTTCAAATTCTCTAAACCCCAAAGTCGATTTTCACAACCAAAGTTTTTTGAGATTACACCGGATCTGGACATTTCATGCATTTCTAAGACATTTGGCATAAAAAATAAGTATCTTCTATTCTGCTGTTTTTTTCTAGGCGGATTTCCGAAGTTACGCGGCTTTTTTTTTACGCGACACGTATCCCCCGTGTAAAAAGAGAGAGTATTAACTTTGCGCCTGCCTAGCAGTTCATGTTGAGCCGCTAGGTCGCGCTAGCAGCAAAGACGAAACGTAAAATGAGTGGCAAACATTGTAAACGTAAAATGAGTTGCAAACTCGCAAATTTGATGTCGTAGCACTTTCTCGCGTATCGTTTGCTGATGATTGTCTTCTATTTTGTAATCCGCTACAAGAATGGTGCTCAACGACAACTGGAGAACTTTGCAGGTTAGTGCGAGATCAACCAAACAATCCGGTTAAGAGACGGGTAGGGTTTGAAACTTGAAAAATCATTTATATTTCCCAAGGTTCAAGGGTACTGCTTCAATTAACTTGAAAATTTAACAAAACTTTAAATGTTTTATTATAAAAAAAAAACAAAAAACACGTCGGCAAACCAAACTGTAACCTAATTCAAAAACATATTTATATTGAACATATTTTGATACCGTTTTGTCGACGTTAGGTACACGGGAAGGCGTGGGATAGGAACTTGTGAGCAATTTGAATCAAGATTTGTGCAAATCTGTTTAACAATTGTTGAGAAATCGGAGTTAGCTCCGGTTTTTTTTGGCATATTTCTTCCCTATTATCGGTGCTGTCCAGAAACAACGTTTACATATCCTCCAACTAACAAGAACTTACCAGTAAGTTTTATAAAAATTGGCACCCCGTTTCGCCATCACCTGTGAAAAAGTACTCAAGAAATTGAAAATTTTTCACTTATAGTGGTGTTAAAGCGGAGCCGTAAATCGGATCCTGATCGACTTTTCGGGAATTTTTTTAAAGAATTTTAAGAACTTTTATTTGCTTCTTAGTTTGTGAAAATCGGTTAAGAAATTTCCGAGAAAATTAGTTACGCATTTTTTCATTTATTTGTCCATGTTTCCTTGTAATTCCGGAACCGGACCATAAACTCTTTCATTTGAATCAGTGTATGTATCGGTTCAGCCATCTCTGAGAAAGTTGAGTGGCATTATTTGTCACATACACACACAGCCATTTCGTGATTCCGACGAACTGTGTCGAATGGTATATGACGGTTATCTGCCCGTATCACAAAGCGGATTTTAGTCAAATCCATAATTTAAAAGACATATGTACATATTTATGTTAACTTATAAAAATAATTATTTCTATCTGACGGTAATAGCATTACCTTGAAGACCGCCATCCATTGGAGGAACATATGTCGTTTTTAAATAAACCGAAAAGTTCACTTGCAATGTTGAATGACAATACGTGATGTCGATAGCGGGGACATCTGCGAGTGTTCGCCAAACTACATATTCTAAATATTTACACACTATTCATATGACCATGGTTATCTGTTTTCTATACTACTATCAAATACAAGAATGCGTTTTATCATTTATCTGTTCTAGATGCGCGTACACTTGCTGTACAAATAAATTGCTCGCAGTCAAAGAAACGACTTCGGCAGTCCATAAGGCGAAAATTAACTTAATGTCGATTTCTTTCACATATCGAAACCAACAAGCGCAGAAAATATACCTCAAAAAATCAAGAGAAGCCGATTATTTTTATTGTTTCGGATAGATCAACCATGTTTTTTCAGAGTTAATAAGAACTTGTTTTTATAATGGGAAACTGTATTTCGATATTCAGATTTTATCCTTGCAAGTTTAATACAATTGTTTGAACTACTTTTTTGATGTTCGCAATTTCGATTGTGTTTGTTTTCCACTGTTGCTTCTTATCAACTCCTATCAATGATGGTATCGCAATAGTTTCTACTCGATCAAAATTTGTCTGCCCGCTCAAAAGATGTTACAATTTGTCTTGTTATTGAATATTTCACTTCAACAACCTCGCTGGCTTGCTAAACTGAAGCTAGCAATGATCGACGAAAAGACGCAGTTTAACTTATATTCCTCTAACAGCTAGATTAAAAGCATGGTATGCTTAACCACTGAAGGTAGACATGAAGCTGGTGACGATGCCTTTCAATTTGGCTTCCGTTTCATCGGAAATCTTTCCCTCGGAAGCGATCTGGCTCAACAAAGCTTTTTCGTTAGTTTTGACATGAGCCAAAAACTCACGCTCGAAGGCTGTAATCTTGCTAGGATCCATTTTGTCCAGAAAGCCACGGACACCGCAGTAAATGACAGCTACCTGCTCTTCGATAGCCATTGGGACATACTGACCTTGCTTCAGCAATTCAGTTAAACGCACACCACGGTTCAGCAATTGTTGGGTGGCTGCGTCAAGATCAGAACCAAACTGGGCAAAAGCAGCTACCTCACGATACTGAGCCAATTCCAGTTTCATGGAACCAGCGACCTGCTTCATTGCCTTTGTCTGGGCAGCGGATCCGACACGTGATACAGACAAACCGACGTTGATGGCTGGTCGAATACCCTTGTAGAACAATTCAGTTTCCAAAAAGATCTGCCCGTCAGTGATCGAAATAACATTGGTTGGAATGTAAGCGGACACATCACCAGCTTGGGTCTCAATAACCGGCAAAGCAGTCAACGAACCACCGCCCAAAGTTGGATTCATTTTGGCCGCACGTTCTAACAAACGCGAATGCAGGTAGAACACATCACCAGGGTAAGCCTCACGACCAGGAGGACGACGCAGCAACAGCGACATCTGACGGTATGCGACAGCCTGTTTGGATAAATCATCATAGATGATGAGGGCATGCTTTCCATTATCACGGAAGTATTCGCCCATAGCACAACCGGAATAAGGAGCCAAATACTGTAGAGGGGCAGCATCCGAAGCGGTGGCAGAGACAATGATAGTATACTTCATAGCTCCAGCATCAGTCAAGCGCTTTACAATTTGGGCCACAGTGGAACGCTTCTGACCGATGGCTACGTAAATACAGTACAGCTTCTTCGATTCATCTTGAGCGTCGTTGAATCGCTTTTGGTTGATAATGGTATCGATGGCCAAAGCGGTTTTACTGCGGAAGATGTAAACGTTACTAATACATATAATTGTTTTTTTTTTTTTAATTTCATACCCAGTCTGTCTGTCACCGATGATAAGTTCACGCTGTCCACGACCAATTGGCACAAGTGAATCGACGGCTTTGATTCCAGTTTGCATGGGCTCGCGTACAGACACACGAGGAATGATGCCTGGAGCCTTGATACCGACACGGAAACGCTGTCCGGTCTTGATTTCACCCTTCCCGTCAATGGCGTTACCCAAGGCGTCAACAACACGGCCAAGAATCTCGTCACCGACTGGAACGTCGACGATAGCACCGGTACGTTTGACAATGTCACCTTCCTTGATGAGCTTGTCATTACCGAAAACGACAACACCAACATTATCGGGTTCCAAGTTGAGAGCCATACCCTATGAAACATTCGACGGTTAGATTCATTTTATTACGTAGAAATTTTCAAAACAAACCTTGAGACCGGAGGAAAATTCCACCATCTCATCGGCCTGGATGTTTTTCAAGCCATACACACGAGCGATACCGTCACCGATACTTAGAACGCGTCCAGTTTCCTCTAAATCAGCCTTTGGTGCCGAACCCAAGATCCTTTCTTCCAGGATTGCAGAAATTTCCGATCCGCGTTTGGCGCTAGAAACATGGAGATTACGGGAAGCAACCTGAATCGCAGGAACAACGATCTTGGAGACCTGAAAGAACAGAATTAAAATTAAATTATCGTCAACAGAATTACAAATTCGTTTTCTATCTGCCTTGTAACTTATGTTATGTAAATCAGGTAGATTCATATTAAGATTTGTTCTTGTGAAACAATTTGTACATGATAGTAAAAAATATATAATTCTATAATACACACTTGATTTACCAACAATTCGTTGAATTTTACTAGCATGAATAATTATTTCCATTAAATAAAACAAAACATCCCGGCAAGACGTTTTCAATAAAAGTAGATGTATTACATAACAACTCAAATGTTAGACTGCAAAATTCAATATTTGCCATTAAATTTGGGAAAAATTTTTAAGTCCTATTTTACCAATTGTCTCAAAAAACCAACGCACTTATTTAAAAAATTCTATATGGACCTTTACCTCCTCACGGTTTGATTATGTCACCACTTTTTTCACTCCACAAACCACCATTGCCATTGAAAAAAATTATCAAGTTTTAGTCACTTCACATACCTGATTAGCGGTTCTTGGCAGCTGGCGAGCCACTTGGGCGGCCAAACGAGCAGAAAGCATCGACATTTTTTGAGTTAGGAGTTTTCCGGTGCTTCCTTTCTGTTTCCGAACTAACGATCGTACTTAGAACACCAAATGATTCGGAGTGTCACTTTTTTCTGCCGTCTACGGCTCGGAAAGATGGACGTCGCGGTTGAATCGAGCGAACGATATGAAAGTTGATTTGCCGTCGCAGGGTTTTATCCTTTGACAGCTCTAGTCACGTTAGTATGCCGGTAGAGTAAATGAAATGCAATCATATAATTGAAGAGTGAAAAGAATGGATAAAACGGAAACAAGGAACGCATACTCTGACAGCTTGAGTTCAGTCACAATGCATCAATGAAGGTGGTCAGTATTTTGATGAATAATATTTGGTTTCAAGCAGACCATGTCAGCTTGGAGCGAAATCAATTTTCAGTTCATCAACGCCATCGCACGGCATCACATTCAACAGATCATGTCAATTGTATGGGTGCGCAGTGCTACTATTTTGTGGCGCACGAATTTGATATTTCTCTACCCTACTTCTATGTACGAGATTCGATGCGAACTCGCCTGAGGGCGCCATGCTCGCAAAAAACGATGCTGCCAATGATTTGTTTGGGAAATGTGAGAACTGTTGCCAAGCATGTCAGTCACAGCCAATGATACGCGCAGCTGCTGCGTTCAACAGTAACCAACACGCAATGACACGAAAGTTTGGCGCAATCATGAGAACCACGACACACGACAGCAATATTGAGAGCAGTTGATTTTGTCGCACTCTCTCACAGCAGTCAAAGCCACCGCGTTCGCTTTGTGGTAGTGTACGTACATACTGGATAAGTAGCTGCTTTGTTCATTTTCGGTCACGGGTTTCGAGAATGTCACGAGCTCAAAATATCATGACATTTTCATAATGAGACTGTCATATCCGCTGTGACCGATCTGTGGCGATAAATTGAATGCGAACGACTGTGTTTTTATTACCGGTTCAATTTCAGTTTTGAAAAAATCCAATCACAAAGCTTGTTCATGCAGATGTTTCAAAAATATTACAACTATTTACTTAAATTTCATACACGAAGTATCATGAGCGCAGCTTTTGCCTTTCTAGTGTGACGCAAAGGCAAGAAATCTTACAACAGAGACAATAAGTTTCGCGCTTCTATTACTTATAAAATTCAGGTTCATGCTAAACGGGGTTTAATTGTTTGATCGAAAAAGTGCATCCAAATTCTGGAAGTCAAAGCATTTACTTTGCTTTTCTCACTGAACCGCTTCCTTCCAACGGGAGTGCAAAGAAACAAATACACACAGGAAAAATCGTCTGCATTGGGAAGCAAGACATTCTTGTGCATGTCCCCCTAAACCTCATGAGAATCGACATAAAACGAATTTCAAAGTTGATCCTTGTTGATTTTAAAGTTGACTGTCTCTCGAAATTTGTTGAATTTGGAAGGAGCTACTGTTCATTGTGGCTTGCCATTCTCAGATTGAAAAGAGTAGAACAGCTCGATGAGAGCAAACGGCGACATTCACGAGAGAAAATGTCATGAGACCTATGACATTTTTCATCTGCTACAGACGTGGCGAAGTGCAATCGACGACTGCTGTTATTTGCGCGGTTTGACTGTCTGCTTTTCGTGTCATTCTCCAGTACCGTTCGCAACCCTGCTTGGTTTCATTGTCAGCTTAAAACTAGAGATGGTCGGGTTTCGATTATTTGTACAAAGATTCGTACTGAGCCCAAACCCGACAGGTATTGTTCTGAAAAAATGTTTGTCGGGTCGGAAACGGGTGCCGACTTTGCATATTTAACGGGTATGTTAAAAAATTTGGTTTGGTTTCCGTTATTCGAACCCGGATACTCGATTTTTTTGGGTTTGGGTCGGAAACGGGTAGAGATTTTTTTTATCGAATACGGGCCAAAAACAAATCAAAATATTTAATCCAAAATATTGGCAGTTTCATTAGTTTTACATTTTATTTGAAGGTCCTTCGCTCATTTGGAACAAAGCTGTCATTCCCAACAAACAGCTGTCGTCACTCTGGTTATAGGCACTCTATTCCAAACTAAAGTTGAAAAGTACTAACACTGTTTTAAATCAGATTCTAAGTTTTATTACAACTCATTTATTTATTTATTTATTTATTTATTTATATACTTACAATCAATATACACAATGTGGTCTTAATGATAGTTACCAATGATATACAATGATACGCGATTGAATGATTTCTGCAGACCAACGTTCGCGCCATATACGCTCGTTCTATGTTACTCCAAAGAGAGTTCAAATTTACTCACTTTCGCCAAAAGTGGAACTACTATATCAGCTGCTTTTCAAAAAAAGGCGAATCTAACATTGACAGCAAATGGAGAAAAACATCGATGAATGTTTCGACTTTGGTTTCAAATCGTATTTAGAAATTATCGTATATTCTCAGATCAATTCATGATTTGACGATGAATTGTTAATTTATCTTCTAAAGGCATGCAAATTTTACCACTTTCCTGCTATATCCACTGAATAAATCAACATAAAAATGTTTCGCCCTTTTTCGATTTGTTTACTTTTCTGCTTCCTGGGTGAATTACAAAGATACGCCCTTGCGCATTTTTCATGAAATTGGCTGGTTTTCGCGAATAAAACAAATCTACAGGTAATTTTATCGTCTCATTTACTATTTCCAGTAGTAAAAGGTTCGGAAACCATATAAAATAAAGAAAAAAATAGTCTTATGACTTACTCTCAGCGAGTGCCGTCATTAAAAATTACTCTTCAAAGTGAATGTTGATGGATGGCTTATTGGCCGTTTAAAAAAAACGCGTGAATTGATTGCTATTAATCGATAAGCACGATTAGTGGCACTGTCGTTAATCGATTACAAATACTCGATTACTTTAGCCTTTCAATCGATTAGTTTGATTAATTGAGTAAAAATATACATCACTAGCCCGTTGTAAAATAAACGGCGATCCTAGTGAAAAATGGGTGGCCAATACATTTCCTGATGAAAACAAAACAGTATGTAAATGCGATTCACACGTGGCATCAGACGACTATCACCGACATGCAACGGTTATGGAACGACAACATTAATTGTAAGCAATTCATATAAAGGAACAATCCGTCAAGTTTACGGAACATTTTAACGTCGGGTTCGTGGGTAATACTTGGCTAAAAAACTCATTTTTATCGTTTATTCAAGAGTACAAATAGATATTAGCAATAAAAGCACAGACTAACAGACAGGACACTCAAATTTGATTCTTCAATCATTTTAACGGTCATTTCGAATATTCCATTATTTGGGACAGTACTCACATGTGTCATGATGGCGCCACGTTACCCTATCAAAAACATCATGTCTGTCATCTAGACTGTCTTTATTTTTTTCATTTACCAACAGAGTTGCCATTCATACAGAATTACCTGTAATGTATTGATTTGTATACGTCCATGCGAATTTCATGCAGGATACAGATTGAATACATATTGCCAAAGATAAACTGAAGATTACAATGTTCCATACGTTTCATTGAAAAATGTTGGGTCAGTAATCGTGAACCAGTTGGTTCAGTAATAATGTAATTTTATTGACCCTCCGTTAACAAGCGTCGACTAGTTCCGACAAAATGCCATGGAAACAATACAAGTTAGAAAGGAAGCACACACATGTTTACATTCAGCACATAATGATTTCTTGCCACAACTGATGCTTCATGGGATGAGGCTATAACAAACTAAATAAATTCTAGACAATGGTTCTAAGTAGTTTTCACTTTCTTATTCTAAGAATCACTGATATAAAGCGAAATTTCTCAATATCGTTCATACTGTAACTTGATATTTTTCCAAACATAAACAATCATTGTCATAGTTAAGACGCATCTAGTGATCAGACACTTGTTGTTTTGCTTCAAAATACTCAAATTGACAGTGAACCGAGCTCATCGAGGGGTCCTATTCAAATGATACCTAAGAAATCGCAGACTACTCTATCTTGAGTTTATCTTTGATATTGCCTAAACTATATACATAATTGCGCCTACTTCTCATCCTCCAACTCAATAAAAAATCGAACCCGTTTTGTTACAATATTTACTTGCTTCTGGTCTGCCGCCACTTAATTTCGGGTGAAAACTACCAACACAATAAAAAATAGTCTAGATGAACAAATTTGAGTCGAATAAATGGTTACCCTCCAACATCAAGAAAAAGTTAAATATATTATCAACGTAATCCAATAAAACATTGTGACGATTCATTTTCAAATATTTTGATGAAATCAGGCATCCCTGCAAGCAGCTGATCGGTGTTGACAAACGAGGGGAAACCAACTAGTAAAAAACTTTTACATAACACAAGGGGTGTACAGATAGTAAATAGTTCGCGCAGTACAATATAGGTGGAACTAGTGTATCACGAAAAATAATTTTTATTAGAATTTACTCATACTGTCATGTCTGTTAGTCTGTGATAAAAGTACACTCGGAATAGAAGAAAATCGATTTCAAAGTGATTACTACTACTTTTTTTCAAGTGTAAACTACGATTAAACATATAACATCTTCAGAAATGTGTGAAAGTGGGTAAGGTTGGGTTTTTTCGGATCAACATTTTTTTAAAGAGAAACCAGTGTAACGTTGATTTCTCGAGTACTAGAATGTATAGCGATCGAGTAATATTTATATCGGATACTTTATTTGTTATTTCCAGACATTTGAAAAATGGTATCAAACCAAGTTTAATGCTATATTCTGAATAAACGGTAGATTTCGCACAATGAACTAAGATCAACATTACCGCCTCAGAGTAAAAACTTTTTCTTCAACTTCTACTATGATTTTTCAAAGAAATGGCTTCAGAGAAAAGTTTTATTAGGAATGTTTTTTTCTTCCATGTTATTGATTGTCTGTCAGGATTATAAATTGAATGATAAATAAATAAATAATCTAAAACTATTGCACGAATCCGTTGATATTACAAAGTTAATAACAGAGATAACATATTGTGTGGTACCAGACCACAACATGTTACCACGTATTACTTCATTCCACAATCATTAGCAACCAGTTTATCTCCATCACAGCAATCGTTTGAGACTTCACACCCGCATTACATTATTGGATACAAAAAAGAACGGAGCGTTTCTCTTCAACAGCAAGATTGGATTCAAAAGGACCAAACTTGGAATTTAGAAACTACACACATATATCGATATATTAAACACGTAGTAAAAAAAACACTTGATATTACTATTTCAAACAATAAATTAATATTTTTCTTGGTAGCCGGCTGCTTAGATCAACCAATATAACCAATTATTAATTTTAATAAATAATTAGAATAATAAAGCAGAAATAATACAGAATCAAGACGCACGTGAAATCTGTTGAGCTTTGTTTGGTGATTTAAAATGATTTTATAACAACTGCTTTGTCTAAATCCTATTCACTCGTTTATTTTGTATCACGTAATTTCATTTATAAAAATAGGGAAATTTTACTTCTTTACGCGATAGTATTGCAAATTTTTCTTCAGTTTCCTCGAATAAGAGCTGTGAATCAGTACTTCCCGGGGCTTCAATATAGGATATTGGTGAAACGTTCACTCGGGAAGTCAATGAGTTTAGTGGTGCATCCGAGCATCTTGAAACCGGCATATACTGAGTCGCGCACGAATACTACCAATACCGAAATTTTTACTAACAAATATCCTTCTCCCGTGACACTTGTGGAGTGCGCAGTAGTATATACGGCCTCTAGTAACAACAAGTGTTGGACTAACATCCCTTCCCATTCCTTAGACGATCTACGTTCGGGCCTGGCCGGCGCCGGTACTGATCAATGAGTTCTGGGATTACCAGAAGATGTACATTGGAGGATGATTCACCAGTCCCAGGTCGGATCATCTAGAAACTCCCTGTACAATTTCAGCTAATCCCGATCAGTAACGGAGTAGCAACCAGGGGTGGTCGCTCAAGCTCAAGCTCAATATGCCATTTGCATTTGTGGTTGTAAGTGAGCTGTCAGGAAGCCTTCCCATAGAAAATCCTTCCGATTATCCCACCGACTTAGTAGGGGTTTTTCGGTAGAATCGGCAGACGGTCCATCGATTCATTGACCATTTGTTGTACAGACGCTTATGGGAGATTAACATTAGCGTTGACCGATGCGACAGCTGATTTAGTGAACAGCTGTGTGAATGTGCAGCTCAGCCATAGCCGAAGCAGAAAAAAGTTCACGCCGGAGAGCTCGGATCGGTCGTGTGAGGGCAATAATGATGAATTCTCCGTATAAATTTGGAATGTCATCACTTAGTTGTCATTTAAAATGACATTAATAATTCTCGTGTAAGGGTCGCTTTAGTCTTTGAAATAACGCCCAATGCGAAATAAAACTGCATTGCGGACGGTCTTAGTTCATGTTTCCAAAAATGCGTTCTTCACTCATCAGTTCAAACGCAAAAATTGACAGAGCTGATACGTGAACAGTTCACAGTTTATGTCAAAAAGATGGAAAGAAAAGCAAGAAAACTGTAAATGGTGGATCTAGGAAATGAAATTACTGCTATAGCTACGCAAACATAAAGCAATCCCGTTTCAAACGGCAGAAAACAAGACTCGAATCAAAATCACATAGTGGATGTGAGGTATAGTGCGAATTTTGGGAATTATGTTTAAAAATGAATAATGTTCATTTGTTTCTTTTGGTAATCCAATATCGTATCGTTTCCTCAATGTGGTTCTTTAATCTTTATTTTTGCACGAAATTCCTTAACATACCGCTGATCAGAAAGATTGAGTTGCAAATCATATTCGTTTTGTATCGGGATGGAACAAAAAGGTTTATATAGAGCAGAGGTACTTATGCAAATCTTTTAATAGAACTGCTCATCGTGCCATTCTCTGTCGTAGAAAAGTGTTATGATATTTATAGCAGCAATGAAGATGTGAAAATTATTACGTTTAATGTTGATAGTATTCTATGTGATCCTTTGAATGGGGATCGGCGGTTATCGTGAACAATGAAAATATTCAGATTATATTAGAACTTTCCTTCCGCTGTTTACATTCAATGCGAAGTTATATTGTTCACACGAGATAATGCTAACCAAGCTTAATCCGAGGGCTTAGTGTTTTATTGTGATACTAGTTGATTTGTTCTATTTAATATGATTCTATTGTGCTGAAAATAGGTTACATTTTTGACAAACTAAATAATCCTGAGTAATTGCAGCCATCGATGATGAGTCGCGCATTGATTTTGGCACCAGCTAAAAGAAGATAAAAATAACGAAGCAATTTATTGGTTTTCAACTATTGACCGACAATCTGTTTAGGATGGCATCTGTTTACGTTCAGAGTGGTGGCTTTAACCCGCTTTGGAATGAAATCATGAACGTACACTGGAAGTTCCTGGATGCAGACGAATCGATGGAAAAGATTGAACTGAGAAACCAATTGGAAGGTAAGTACAAATCTCTGATCACCAACTGCTTGATTCTAAGAATGCTTTAAATGTTTAACATCCTTATCTATACTGGGAAATATTTTACTGTGATAACGGCGATGACGCATGATTTAGATTCGATCTGCACTAAGAAGGTTTTTTTAACAAAAATTCTTCGCAATATTCAGGTACTTTGACTAATATATAGTGGGGTCAAATTTTAAAGACTTACGGCATCGTGTATTTTGTTCCAATAAAATATTGGAATATTAATAATATTGCTTTCACTATTTCATGATATTTCTACTCATCGATTCAAATGATAGCCATAAATTTTCCATTTGTAGACTATGGAAATTCAAATTATTTGTGGGTAGTAGTATCTCATTTCTTTTGCTATAAATCTAAAACGCTGTGTTGGCTCTTTAAAGCAGTAGTATATGTTGAGTGGACGTAAACCAAATTTATGAATATGATATACATTTAAGGTTCATTGTTATTGAATGTACTAACAATTGGATCACGCATCAACCCCTTCTTCAGGCGTTGGAATCTGTTGACAGCGCGGCTAAATATCAGGGCTATACGGCAAATGACTCATCAATTAGATGTTTTTAATGTTCAAAAGTCATTTGTTTGTCGCGATATGTTGGTGCTCGCATTGACGTGATGGAGAATGTTCTTTTTTTTTGATTTGGCATAAAGGCGTCGGAAGCGGCGACCCCTCGCAAGCTTACCTGTAAACCGTATGCCAAACTACCTTCATGTCAAATGACCGTATGCCAAATGACCTTTATACCAAATGGTGTTTATGCAAAATGTCTTTATGCCAAATCACCTTTATTCCAATTGACTACCCCTAATTTTTTTCTTCATATATTCCTCCAATTTTACTTCCATATGGTAATCCCGAAGAGCCTGCTTCATGGTGGCTCAGTACTTTTCAATTGGCCGCAGTTCCCGTGCGTTCGAAGAAATGAAGTCTTCGGCATTGTGTGACCTTAGAAGTGGAACAGTATCAGAATCCGGACCGATTTGAATAAAATTTATTTGCTGAGGAAAATGGAAACGGCTCACGCATTTTATGCAAACTTGTATAGAAACAAGAAATGAAAATCAATTTCGTGCATTTAAAGGGTCAACATTAATCATTCTTTTCTGACGCATGCAAAAAATGCTATATTTTGATTGAAAACTTGTTATTAAAACCAACACTCGACGTTAATGCGATTAGTGGTTTTTTTGAATGAAGGAGTCTGCAAAAAACGTTTCAATCACTTGCAAACCTTCAAGGTCTTGATGAAATACACTAGAATATTTTTCTACAGATCAGTGCCTTTCCTTCTAGAAGTAGTCGTTCTCGAGATATTTAGAAATGCAATTCAAAGAACTCAAGCTCTTGTCCGAATGTTTTTAAATTTCATGAAATTATGTTAATGGCCGTCGTTTTACTTGACAGTTTGAGATTTCAATCCCTTTACCCTGTAATTTTGGAACTACAAGTCGGATCGAAGAGAGAAATTGTATGAAACCATAAAACTATTCCTGTAACGTGTGACAATCGGTTAAGCATTCCATGAGATGTCAAAGAGAGTTCCAGTTTGTGGTCATTACTTACGGTACTTTCAGACCCAGACTCCAGCATAACCCAAAACGATTCGTATGTTCATGAATTAATATGACGAATAAATCGGAATAGTTTCAAGCCCAGTTTAGAGCTTTTTTTTTGGTATCGTCATCTACGACGGTTTGAATTTTAAGAACTCATCATCCTGTAATTCCGGAATCGGATAAAATTCTTCAATTTTGTGTGGGACCATAAGTCTTCTAATTTCAATTTTTATGTATGATTATATGTATTCATATGATTATGTTGCCAAAAACGAACCGTGCTAAAATCTAAACTATGTAAAATGTCATGAAAAGGTATTTTTTCTAAAGTTTAAGTAGATTATATACCTATTTTTCTAGTTATAAGATAGGGGGGAAGATAAAAAGGGGGAAATATGAATATTCTACATAGTTCGAAAAAAATGCTGTCACCTGTCACATCTTCGATAAACATGTTCTATTTACTGTATAATTGCAGCCCTGATATTACAGTACTTATGCAACTGGCCACACTCAGAAAAATTCTTTCACGTGGAAACGGTGCAGGTGCTTAAAAGGTATGCAATGGAGATGCTAGGTCATTCATCAGAAAACGAATAAATATCAATATCATTTTTTAGTTCGATTGCTAAAATGAATGACTTTTCCGCGTACAAAGCATCGCTTGGATTTGATGCCATAAGTCAGTACGCTAACAATCTATTCACAAAACCATGGCGAAAGGAGTACAAGACAGTTAAGGTATCGTATTGAGCATTATACGCATTAGATAGATAGTAGATTCATTTTTAAGTTTTGTTTTCAGATGTACTCCGGATTTTATCAACATGAGATCGCAGCCAATCTAGTGGGAGCGGAAGTACTATTTGAACACATGGGCTATCGAGTAATGCCGAACCAAACATTGGTATTCGAAGGGGCAATATGTCCCGACCGTGTAACGAACGTATCGAGAGACGCTATCACAGCGAACGTGGAGTGCCTGGTAATTAATGCACGTTGTAATGCTTCTCTATTCTTGTTCATACGTTTTTATTGTTTACAGATTATGAAAGAAATTTACAACCAACTTACGGAGCTGTCCCTACCCGTCGATTGGAGTGATATTTTTAGTTTTCGGGAGAACAACACAAGTACGAACAAGACGTGAAGTAATTTATTTGAAAAACATAAATTTGTATTTTTTTTTCCCTGCAGTGGATGTTTCACAGTCTGTCCAACAGATGACAGCACTGATTAAAGAAAAACTTCAGAAAAATCAACAGCCACGACGAGAAGGTAATATAACATGTAACATATCATCTGTTTTTTTTAATAGGGCAAAACTCACATTGACAGCAAATCAATTCCCATTTAGGATTATATATTTTCCGATCAATATTAAATATTGATGTTTTTGTATAATCAAAATTTCTAGGTTAAATTGTTGAATCTTTAAGCATTTATTCATAGGAAAGAGAAACTCGATTTGTTTACTTTTGTAAGATTTGCCCTTCTTTGAAAAACTTTGGTTTTGCATTTTGTTCATCGAATAATATGAACTTGGTGGTTTTGAAGATAGAATAATCGTTCCTAGGGGAGTCTAAAAAAACCGAAGTACGAAAGGCGGAATAACGAAAGGCCGAAATACATAAGGCCGACGATGTTCTTATCTACCACATAAAGCCGAAATTTCGGAAAGCCGAAGCATAACAGGCCGAAATATATATAATGGCGAGTAAGTGAGTTACAATAATTTTCTCACGAAAAAGTTCCATTTTTAGCGATAATCCACTTGTTGTCTATAATTAAACTACATATTAGTTATAAAAAATTGATTTCTTTTACTTGAGTAGAAAAGATATTTATTTGAATCTGGCATCCTTTCCTTCTATATCTATAGAGTAAAGTGCCTATAACCAGAGTGACGACTTCTCATCTGTAATGTTGACAACAATTCAAAACATTCCATTAGCTTTACATTGAATTGACAGGGCGAAACTAACATAAACAAATGGAATGACAGTTTCGCCCTTTATAGTTCTTTGTATTACTAAAATTGAGATTTTTGTAGAAACCGTATTTTTAGACAAAATTGTAGGATTTTGAAGCATTTATTGGTAGGAGAGAGTAACTCGATTTGTTTACTTTTGTAAGATTTGTCCTACTTTGAAAAGCAGCTGATTTTTCCATTATTCCTCGACCAACAACTGTCTTTCGTGATCACCTTTGTTCGTTCTTTTTCGCTGATCTAATTTTTTACCAGTTTTTAGAGTTGTGTGTTATTATTGTGGTACAAAGTATTTGGTAAGAATTCTAACGTTTAGTATATTTAGAAAATAATTTTATTCCGACCTGAAAAACTGTTTCGTCTACTAGTGTTACAATTGTAGTAGAAACACCTAGAGAAAATGAGCAGCTATCAAAAATTGAGAATTAATTTTAGTTTTGTTGACTGTGAACAATCAGGCAGCTTAGCCGAAGATTTTCTGGCATAATTCAGAAAGCCGAAACGATTCTTTCAACGGGCAGACCGGGCAAACGGTTTGCTTGCGTGGGGCCGCGGGCCGTTTGCCCGGTCTGCCCGTTGAAAGAATCGTTTCGGCTTTCTGAGTTTCGGCCTTCTGAGTTTCGGCCTTTTTAGGTTCGGCTTTCTGTGACGTACGGCTTTTTGTGTTTTCGGCTTTTTGTATTTCGGCTTTTCGTTTTTCCGCCTTTCGTATTTCGGCCTTTTGTAGTACTCCCGTTCCTAGATCTAGAGATATAAAATATGCTATAATCGACGTTTCGATTACTGAACTACTACTGAATAGTATTCCAATTATGTTATATTTGTACTGTAATTTCGAATTTAATATTGGCATCCTTGGATTTTAAATTAAAGCTGTTAAAATTCAGTTGGTATCTCATTACATTTGATGCACGCATGCTTTATCACACTTTTGTAGCTAATACATTTTCATAAGTTTTTACCTACCATATATTCATATAGCGTATTATACAAGCAAGGTTAAGGATAGTTAAAACAATATTGAGCTATTCCTTCATAGCTTCAGGACCGCAAAACTACAAGTAAGGCAGGATTCATCCACTTATCGGGATCAGTAAAAGCCCTGCTAACCCTTCGCTACAGAGCGACACATGCCTCTACCAACTCCGATGATTTTCTGTTGTTAGTTGCGACTATCTGCTTTTTCCTACGGCCGGGCGGAAACAGATGTATTTTTCTACACCAACTATGTATGGTTCTTACCTAGGAAGGTGTGTAAGAAACCTCTCTAGCGACGGTGGCAAATTATAGTCGGGTCAACCTGTTTCCCACGAGAAATCTTGACAGTATCCGCAGTAGCTGTTCCAAGAGTAATTGTTGTCCACCCTGCAGTGTAGTGTCTTCTTCACAATTAGCTGTGGTGAGCGTGGTAATTGATCCCTTACGTTCAATCAGGACGCAAGAAACCAACTTTATGGTTAGCTATCCCTCTTGACGAGCCAAAACCTCGCTCTGTTCGACGGGTTTTATATACTACCAAACATGCACACTTCGCCGTTTCCCAATTGTGACGAAAAACTATCGGTTCGATCAAATATTTTCCGTTTTGCAGCATAGAATTTGATTGAAAAAAAAAACTGCAAATGGGAAGTTGTTGCCCTATGTTACATATAAAAGGGTTTTTTTTTTCATTTGGGAATTTTCATACTTATCAATCTTTGAAAATTGTCATCACTATCACCTTGCAATTCCGGTTTCGATTTTGAATTCGATTTATGAGAAAAATATGAAAAATTAGCCAATTTCTCAAATCTTTGAGCGTAAAAGTATAGCAGTTTTAAGCTCTTCACTTGTGCAGCGCCACAATAGGCTGGATGCTTCACTTGGAGTCCTATGTTTAGGTATGCACTAGAGATGGGCAATTCGTTCGCGAACGGTTCAAAAGAACTAGTTCTTTTGAATGAATGAATGAACAGTAGTTCTTTTTTTCGAGAACGGTAGTTCCTCAGGGGAGCGGGTCATATCGCCGAATAGATCATTTCGCCGAAAGTCGTTTCGCCGAAAGGGTCATTTCGCCGAAAGGGTCATATCTCATGCATGTTATGTCTTCTGTATAACTGATGTGGCGCAGCCACATAACTGAAGCCAAGATGGCTGCGGCCTCTTGCATACAAACCTGTAACCGCCTCGTTTGCCCGGTCTACTCAAAGCTAGGTTTCTTTGCTTTAGTTAGGTCCGAACGAGCGGTAGCAAGGTCGGACAGCACAAGAACCAAAACGATGTGGCGTAGCCGCATAAGATATTTTTTTCATTTTCATTTAACAAACGGAAAATACCACCTACATTTGCCTGGTAGATACACCTATGCAATTGCTTTGATGCTTAGTAGCTAATAGTCAACAAGTTTTCTTGGGAACTACAATGGTAGGTCAACAAAACGGGCGTTAACGCTATCATCTTTCGTTTGTCTTTAATTTAAATCAAATTACGATTTCAAGACGTTTTCAGGATTCGGCGAAATGACCCTCTCGGCGAAATGGCATTCGGCGAAGTGACCCATTCGGCGAAATAACCCTTTCGGCGAAACGGCTTTCGGCGAAATGACCCTGATCCGTTCCTCAGTTCTAATTCGTGAGACCTTTTTTTTGCTCGCCTAACCTAACAGCACTAAGTTAAAATGAACTGTTTTGCCCATCTCTAGTATGCACACAACTTCAACTAGCAATAATCGCACCTCGATTGTACCTCATGGGTTACGAATTCGTCATTGCGCAAAGCTTGCATGCACACAACTTGTAGAGTGTGAAAAGATGTTATTTACGAGCTAGTTTTCATATGCCCTTTTTTTCCTGTATATAAACAATGCAGTTTAATCATGCTCTTGGTTTCTTGTAACGTTTTTGGATTACTTCATCTGAGGCTACCATAGTCGATAATATTTATATGAGAGCTTGTAATGAAGGTTAAAGATTTTCAAACCGAATTTCTAAATTGCGAATTAAATGCTCGATTTATAACCTTATGATTCAAAACTAAACTCGCAAAAATCAATCAAATACCTATTATTAGCATTCAATATTATTTTTGTTTAGTTTCCAAATGCTCATTTAAAATTATCAGATTCAAGAAAGCATTTTTTTGTATTTCTTTTCTATTGTAGCAGTAGATTCGTACGGCACCCTGAAAGCTCCAGCAGTTGGTTCATGTAACTCATGCAGTGCGTATCAGTTTCATCCACATATGCAACACCACCAGCAGCAGCAGCAGCAGCAGCAGCAATCATCTCTCCCACCTCCTTCTATGGTTATGCATCCCGCGTTACCTCCAGTAATGCCGTTCTACACACCCCAGTCGATGTACAGTGCTACCCCCTGTAGTCTCCATAATCAACCTTCCAATTTAGCTTACGGATATCACGATCAAAACAGCTATACCAATTACCTACCAACATCTCCATCACAGGCCCATGTTCATTCGTTGAATCAATCCAATGTGCTGCCATCCCAAGCACCTCCTTCATTGGGCGCCATACCCCATTCGAAATCCTTAGACCATTATCAGGATCCTTCCATGTACAATCTAACGACTTGCATGCAACGTCACTCAATTGATCAGCCCTTTGAATACGCTGCAGCTTCGTCCGCGTCTCACTATGGAGGTCCGATGGGTGTGGCGCCACCGACTGGAGCATATGATACCGTCGACAGTTGCAGTATGGCCTACAGTAATCATCCCTACAATGTATCCGGCAACCGAATACCCCTCCCATTAAATTTATCTGCTAACATTGGACCTTGCATAAATGGCATACCAGGAAAGCCGGGTTTTGGTGAATCTTACTTCCACCATCCCAGTATTAATAACTATACACCGATGCCACCATATTACCACCATTGTAACAGTAGCAATGGTCAATTATACGGTCAACAACCCAAGTCACAAAGGCACGTTCCGGGTATCTACATTAATCATAATTTCGAAAACACGGGAACGCAAACTCCTCCATCTATCTTGAGCAAGAAGAAAAACTCCTATGATGATTACGATGTTCCTTCGGTTAGACATAGCAATGAGAATAAACATCCAGACGAGTTGATATATATCGATACCAGGGAAGAAAACAAAAAGGACCGAAAGAAAATCGACCGAAATGTTAAAACTACAGATTTGCTGGGTGATTACGAATGTGATATGCTACCTGAATCATTGGTAGAGAGACATCAACATCAACAGCAGCCACATCATCGCCATCATCACCTGCATCACCAGATGTCTAGGAACTCGAGACAATCGGATTTTGATAGTTACGAAGATGAAAAACTACAGGCGGGTGCCTATCAGCGTGCCAGTAATGTTAATAGGCGCATATCAAGCAAAAATCAAGATGGGATTGGTTCATACGAGTCATGGAATTATGTATTCCAAAATTTGGAGAAACAGGGCTATAGTAAGGATTTGGGTGAACGTGGAGATTTCTTGGTTAGCGCCGAAGGAGACGAGATTCCTGAAGGTAACACCAGTCGAGGAAGTACACTCAAACGAAGTAGTAACGACAAATTAAAAGCAATGAAGGTCAAATCTGCGGATAGGATGGATGGTATCCGAGTGGCATCGACCAGACAGAGTACGTCTGGTGCAACGAAACACGATCGGGAAAACGAGCGTAACGAAATGGTTGCAAGGGCTGGACAGAAACCATCTCTAGTACAAAAATTATCGAAACCTATTAGCAATAATCAGGCAGACAATAGCCATAAGGCAAACCACACCAACAATGTGAACAGCACCAATAATAACGAGGCTTCCGGTAGTAGACGAAATTCTATAACACGAAAAATTTCGAGTTCCACTAAGGAAACCGTTACTTCTACAACAAACGCCACAAATAGCAGCAGTACATCTACCGGAGGTGGAATTTTAATCAACCACAACAGCTCAAACTATCATGGGACATCTGCTGTTTTGGGTAGAAAGAAAACTACCAGCTTCGATACTGCCGCGGCCACTATTATCAATCCAGTAGACGACCGCGATCGGAGTCGTAACTCAAACAACGGTGGAACGAAAATCAGCGAATGGAATTGTAAATTTTGCACATATTTAAATCCCGTCAGCGAACGCATCTGTGAGATGTGTGCGAAAAGTCGGGACTCTAACTTGAACAGTAGCGGGGCGAAGGTAACGGCGGCGGCGACTAGCAACGGGACTGCGACATGTGTCTAACAGAACAATATTGTGATCAGTTTTGAGTAAGAATGGATTGGATGAATCAACAATGTAATACGGTTATCATTTGAGAAAAATATAATAGATTGACCACACACCACTACGTTGGTCATCATTAACTAGTCAGAGAAAAATATTTGGAACTTATTAAACATATATTGACATTGTTATACCTTACACTATTTTTAGATTACACCTGGCAGAAGACAAGGCTCATGTCTAACATTTGTAGCAATTTCTAAACTATCTAATGTAAGCTCATGTTTCCCAGATTATGAAAATTTTAATACGAATAAATTTTCTTTGTTTGCTGTTGACAGATGAGAAGATTCATTGTTTCTATCAATTTGAAAATATCACATTTCTCAGTAATATTTTTGTGGCTCCTTTTTTCTTCCTAACGGAAACGTTGTCAAATTCTTTCGTAGATTACATTGTAATCAATTTATTTTTGTCTTTCTCGTAAAGAAAGGTTATGCAATCACTGTGAAACCCGACTTTTTAATCGAGACCCGGAAGGCCCGAGTATCATTATACCATATGCACTCATTTTTCTCGGAAATGATTGAATCGATTTTTGCAAACTTGGATTCAAATAAAAGGTCTTATAGTCATCTTCAAAATTCCTGAACATCATTTGCAGATGACTACTGATTCCGGAATTACTGGGTAATATGTACAAACAATAAATGATAACATTTCTCGGAGATGGCAGAACCAAGTTTTCTCAAACTTTTTTTCAGATCGATCCGATTTCCGGTTTCTGGAATTACCGCGTGAAGTGTCAGAAAGTTGAAAACCGTCTCTTGAAGCAGCGAATCAAAAGATGAAAAATCTTAAACCCAAACTGTTTCTATTTGTAGGCCATATTTGTTGCTAGCCGTACGAACCAATTACCGCTATACTGGTCCTCGGAAGTACCAGAAATAGTGGTCAAAAACTGCGAAAGGAGCAATAAGGCGGTGGAGTGTTTTTGAAGACGCTTCTTAGTAATCATGATTTGCGATGTCCACTGTATCTCAGCGGAGACTAATCAGAAGTGAACTAATCAAAGCAGAATAGTTGTAGTAGATGTTTTTCTAGACCTCAACTTTTATGTTTGATTTTAAATTTTTTGAACAAATGTTTGGTGGTTGTTTAAAGTCAAATCTACGAATTTTCACATAAACATGTACCATTTTGTATTTGTGCAACCTCCCCAAAGTAACAAAAAACGAAAACGTTGGGGTGTAGTATTTTACATGTAGAATCAGTGCAAAATTTGAAAATAATTGGAGAAGTAGTTTTCGAACGTCTATAAAATCGAAAGAAAACAATTTATTGTTACAGGAGGTCTAACACTTTCAAAAACTCATACACGCAGTTCGCTTTCTCATCTCAACCAAGTCAGTCGATAAAACAAAACCGCTTACGTTCGGGACAGAAGAAACCAAGTACAGTATTGTGTAGTGAACAATAGAACTACCTCGAAATGAGTGAACCAAACGAACAAACCGCCGACACGAAAGAATACAATTGTTGTTGACTTCAGACAGTGCAAAATTCGACCTTCGATACGAGAACTTGAAGGTTTGCTTAAGGAGCAAATGCATCTTGACATTAAACGTGTGCATTTACTTCAATGCAATAAGACCAATAATGTTGTTTATATCCAGTTCTATAAAGAGTTGGATGCAATTCAATTCACTAAAGACAATAATAATGTGCACTATGTGGAGCATGAAAATATCAAGTACAACATTCCAGTATATATGGGAGATAGTGCTATAGAAGTGCGTGTGCATAATCTTCCCTCAAGCGTCATCGATCTTTATATTCGCAAAACTATGTCCCAATACGAAGAGATTCTCTCTATCGGAAAAGAAAAGTGGAAGAATTTTTTCACCGGTATTCTAAATGGCGTACGTTTCTTACGCATGTGCTTGAGGAGGCCTATACCTTCTTATGTGACATTCGGTCAGGATACAAGAATCCCGTGCAAATCACTTGTTACCTATGACAATCAGATGGCCACATGTCAATATTGCCAAAAAGCTGTTCACTACGGTAAGCCATGTGATAAACTGGACAAGGAGACAACTACACCAAAGGACAACGGTGTTTCCTTCACACCAACCCCAAGCAACCCCAGTACACCTGTGACAGTCACCAACAACAGCGAAGCATCCCATTCAACGAAATCATCCAACGTATCCCCTATAGAACAAAGTACGCCAGCTGCAGTTAACAACTTACCATCTAACCAACCAGCAACTGCAAACAACGTACAACAAGACGCATCTACAGCAACTAGCAACGAAATCAACAACAATAACACCGATGCGGCAATGAATGACGAGACGAACCGCGAACAAACTGCCCCTCAATCCTCGCAGAAGGAAAATGGAAGCTCCTTTCCCCATAGAAAAAGGGTGACAACGAGATCCAATGCGAATTTTAGTTTTTTTATGCGAATTTTCAGAGTTATGCGGTTTTTTTGTCACGATTTTAAGTCAATCCAAGTAGAAATCTTGGACCTGTGCACCGAGCTCTTACTTCTTCGCAGGAGAGAATAAGCATAGATAAAGGCCACTTATTTCCAGAGAGTTTTGTTCCAAAAGGTTTGAAAATATCACAGAATATTGAAATGTTTTACTATGAGAAAATATAAAGAAGAAAACACATGATTTTTTAAAAGTTTAACCCCTTAAAAGAATTCGGAAAGGGGGAGAAGAATCAATATCAGAAAAAATAATAAAAATTACACAATGTTGAAGAGTTTTTTTTCTAGAGTTGCTTATTCTGTAGAGTAGGATATATATAAATTCTGAACTTGGTCATGGAACGGGCTCAATTCACTAAAAGTTTGAAAAAAGGGAGTGATATGGCTTAAACAGCTTACAAAGTTTATGAATGGTATTATTAGCAGCCGCCGACCAATGTCAATCGTTATTGATTTTTAACCGTGTCGTAACAACAATAAACAGTGCAAGAAAACGTGAAGTACAACATACCGGTGTATGTGGAAGATAGTATAATTGAAGTGCGCGTGCTTGATCTTCCTCCAGAGGCTGGAGAGAGACTCATTAGAAGCAATCTTTCGCAAAACGACGAAATTCGTTCCATCGAGAGAAAATAACGAAAAAACTTTTTTTTTCGGTGTTCTGAGCGGTGTACGTGTTTTACGCATGCGCTCAACAAAACCAATTCCATCTTATGTGGCCTTCGAATTGGACGGAAGGTGGTCACGTATAAAAGCCAGCAGACCACGTGTCAAAACTATCAGCAAATCGTTTACTATGACTAGCCTTATGAGAGAAAAAAACACGCCTCTCAACTGAACTTATAAACCGCTACCAATACCCAACAAAATGAAAACGAGACAGAGGATCCCTATAACGATAATGCCAATAACAACAACGGCGACTACGAAACAACGGGCACGGAGTACAATGGGGTGAATGATGGTGAATTAAATGATATTGCTTCTCCCTCAAGAAAAAGTTCATTGACTATACACATTAATAAAAAATACGACAGTGACTTCGTTTATAAATAATAACATAAGAAAAGCCTTGGTATTACATTCCTTGTTGTGGAATTTGATTTTCTGTTTTCATTTGTGTACCCCTCACTAACTGAATGTCCTGTTTTTTGCTCAGTTGGTCCCGTCAAGGGCCCCCTGAAGCCGTGGGCCCGTGCCTCTTTGTAAAAGCGGCTCTGGTTTTAACAGACTTCGCAATCGATTCATAGCGTACATAAGTATTGAATGGGTGGTGATACGATCCTACTGACACTAAGAATCCTTCCAGATCGGGGCTCGAACTTACGATATAAGGCCAGTCACGTACCCAGAGGGGGCCCGAGGGGCCCTGGCCCCTCCCGAAATCAAAAACATATAATTATTTAGAATGTCTCAGACATGTGTTACAGAAATAACAAGACATTAAACGTAATGAAATGTAATACAATATCAATTCCAGTGGAAAAGTTTAAAGTGCATGTTAAAAACAGCCGTAAAAGGCACAGCGAGAATTAGGTACAAAAGCAATCTTCAGTAACATTATTTTTTAATCTTTGGGCCCCTCCCGAAATGAAATCTTGGGTACGGGCCTGTATAAGGCCCTATGCATTGAATCGCCAACCCGGGACAAATAGTTTTAGTTTGTAAACAACTTACCGCTAATTGTTGTGTGTTTGTTCGCTCTGGTAGTTTTTCTGATTATTTCGGAGTTTTTGAGCGTTTTTCCCACTGCGTTATTCACGATTTCGACAAGATCTGGATTGTGTTTCGTGTCGTGTCGAGGCGAAGGACTTCGAAGTGTTTTTTCGATCCGTTTGGTCGCTGTTTGTGATTTGTTTGGAGCGATAGTGCCGGCTACCGAAGATTTCGTTTTATATAGAAATCCAACTACTCACTCTATTTTTCCCGTTCGAAGCGCCATCTGAACCTTAGTGTCAGCATTGTGAGTTTTGTGCACGATGGCTAGTGCTGGTGATCGGTGTGCTAAAACCGTTAAATCAGATGATGATTTCATAGGGTGTTCGGGTTTTTGCAATAATGTAGTCCACATGAAGTGCGCAAAACTAAACAAACCGTTTTTGAAAGTAAATGACGAGAACCCCAATTTGCTCTGGATTTGTGACGAATGTTGTAAATTGATAAAACTTGCTCGTTTTCGCGAGACAGTTTCCTCCATTGGGTGTGCTGTCTCAGCTATTGCTGAAAAAACTGAGTCAATATGTGCTGAGCTGAAAGCCGAAATAACAAAAAATAGCCAGCAAATATCTCGCCTGTCTCGCATCGTTTCTACTTCGTCATCGGTGCCAGCAAATCCAGTTTCTCGTCCGGCTGCTAAACGTCGTCGCGAAGAGGTATTTGAGACAAGCAGTTCATTGATGGGTGGGCGGAAACCAGCCGAAAACTGCAATATTGCAACGGTTCCGCTAGCTTTCATTCTTGCATGGATCTACATCTCTCGCTTTCATCCCAGCGTTAGTAAAGAGATGGTCGAAAAACTAACGAAAGCTGGACTGAATTGCAATGACGAAATTTCGGTCATCCCGCTGGTGAAAAAAGGAATGGACGTCAACACCCTGAACTTTGTTTCCTTCAAAGTTGGAATTCCTGCTAAGTATCGTGATGTTGCACTTAATCGTGACAAATGGCCTCAAGGTGTCCTCTTTCGCGAGTCTGAGGACAACCGGAGGCAGGATGTCTGGTGTCCGCCTATCGATGTTTCTCCGCTTACTCCAGATAAGAATGACCGTAGTACGCCTGTGAGTATGGAACAGCAAGGTACACCTGGATCGCCTTTTTCCCTCTTGACAACACCAATGACGTTATGAGATTGCATGGAAACATACCGGGACGCACTGTTATAGGCATTTTGGAAGCTCCTGAACCCCTCACCACAGTCGAGCCATTGCAGCCAGCGTTCTCCAGCCGTCCTGGTCCTGTGTGTGGGTGTGATGAAGGAGTCTTCCAAACATTTCTCCACGGCAAGTATTGTCTTTTTTCTTTGCATCCAAGTCCTGATCTTGCTCGCGTTTGTAGATGTCTGCCCCTCGTTGGAAACCTCTTGCTGCCCAGCACCATTGATGCGCATGATTTATCGTTTGAGGTTGGACTGGGACGCAACATAGTTAGCATCATGGAAGCCCCCGATACGTTCCCCACAGTCGAGCCACTGCCGCCAGCGATCGTCAGTCGTCCCGGTCCTGTGTGCGGAAACGAAAAGGGGGTCTTCCAAACCACCACAAATGACAAGTACTCATCTGCATTGAACGGTTCTAGCACTGATCCGATCCCAGTTTCCAGCCTTCCAAGTCCAAGTCCGATCAAGTAACTCCAATCTGCAGATTTACTACCAAAACGTCGGTGGTATGAACTCATGTGTCGACGAGTATTTGTTAGCAAGTTCAGACGATTGTTTTGACATTATCGCTCTTACCGAAACTTGGCTCCGAGAAAACACGCTGTCTGTCCAGGGGTTTGGTGCCAGTTACGAAGTTTTTCGAACCGATCGCAGTACTCTTAACAGTCCCAAATCTATCGGAGGCGGAGTGCTCGTTGCGGTACATAGACGTTTCGAAGCGCAGTTGATCGAATCAACGCCTGGTAGTCGTGTCGAGCAATTGTGGATCAGTGTCAAGCTCGCCGAGTTCACACTCTTCCTCTGCGTAGTCTATCTTCCACCTGATCGATGTCGCGATCTTGCTCTAATCAATGCTCACTTAGAGTCCCTTCATGAAATTTTTTCAACTCACGCGCGTCTAATCGACGCAATTTTAATCGTTGGAGACTTCAATTTTCCCGGAATCAAATGGCAAGGAACTTCCGGTGGATTCTTTTTCGCTGCCCTAAAGAGCCGCCCTAAAACGGTATTCAAAACATGGAGGATACACACTACGTAATCAATATGTCCAGATCAATCAATTATATAAGAAAACTGTCAAGCGTTGTCATATCAACTACTTGAAAAATGTACAACGGAAATTGAAATCCAATCCGAAGTCTTTTTGGAAACACGTGAACGAGCAAAGGAAGGAGTCTGAGTTAACTTCTATAATGAAGTTTGGAGAGTTTACTGGTTCGTGTAAGCGGAAAATCTGCCAGCTTTTTTCGGAAAAATTTTCTCGTGCCTTTACAAACGAAACCTTAAGCCCGCAACAAATTACACTCGCCGCGCTCAACGTTCCAGAATCTAATAATTCTTTAAATCTCATTCATATTGACGAGGATTCGATTCTGACTGCAATCGCTTGCATGAAGTCGTCTACCTCCTCTGGCCCTGACGGCTTACCGGCAGTTATATTGAAAAATTGCTCGACTGGTGTAATTGCTCCCCTTTGTCGACTATTTCGAATGTCACTCTCTAAAGAAGTTTTTCCCAACTTATGGCAATCTTCTTTTATGTTCCCAGTGTATAAGAAAGGTGACAAAAAAGACGTGAACAATTACCGTGGCATCACATCTCTTAGTGCAGTTCCTAAACTGTTTGGAAAGGTTATTCTGGCACCGATTTTCAACCACTGCAAGCAATATATTGTTGACACTCAACATGGTTTTATGCCCAAGCGCTCCCCTACCACCAACCTATTGTCATTCATGTGCTACGTGACTGATGGTATGTCAAAAGGCTTACAAACAGACGCTATTTACACGGATCTCTCTGCTGCCTTTGATATAATAAATCACAATATAAAAATTGCTAAATTGGAAAGACTTGGATTCGGCTCTAACATCCTTCGGTGGCTGCAGTCATATCTTGTAGATCGTCGTTTAGCAGTGATAATCGGCGATCACGTTTCCAATGAGTTTATCGCTTCGTCCGGAATTCCGCAGGGTAGTCATCTCGGGCCTTTAATATTTTTACTGTATTTCAACGACGTCAACTTTATTCTAGAGGGCCCTCGTCTATCGTTTGCCGATGACGTTAAGATCTACTATTACATTCGAAGCCCAGAAGATGCAGGTTTTCTTCAACGACAGTTGTTGAGCTTCGCCGAGTGGTGTGAAGTGAACCGTATGAAATTGAATCCTGACAAATGCTCGACCATCACGTTCTCGAAGAAGAAAGAGCCATTTCATTTTGATTACTTTCTGGAAGGATCCCCGATAGTCAGAACGACGTGTGTTAAAGACCTTGGTGTCTTTCTCGATGAGCAACTGACATTCAAGCAACACATTAGCTATATCGTTTCTAAAGCTTCTCGCAACCTAGGATTTGTAATGAGGATGGCTAAACATTTTACAGACGTGCACTGTTTAAAATCTCTGTTTTGCTCGCTTGTTCGTTCATCCTTGGAGTACTGTTCTGTCGTTTGGAACCCTCACTACATAAACGGAGCTCATAGAATCGAATCAATACAACGCAGATTCATTCGCTTCGCCCTACGGCGCTTACCGTGGAACAATCCTCACCAACTACCAAGCTACGTAAGTCGCGGGTTATTAATCGGTCTCGATACACTACAAGTTCGTCGAGATGTTGCACGTGCTTTATTGATTCTGTACATCAATCGTATCAGAATATTTCGATCGAATATAAAAAATTTCATTTTGTGATTCGATCGAGTGATGCTTTTTATGGAAAACTCGAACTCGATCGAGCTACAGAATGCAAAATTTCGTGTTCGATTGAAATAATCCGATTCGAACGAAACACAGAATCAAGATGCATATAGGTTAAAACCGGGGTTAAATAAAATTATAACTTACTGACTTGTTCAGCTTTCAAGCAGCGAGAAAGTTCGCACAGAACCAGTTTCAATCCATTATTGTAAACTTCTGAAACATTGGTATTTAACTGTCACTTATTCTGTATGCTTATTCTATTCATTTGACCTTCTCGCAGTCCTTTCATAAATTCGTTCAAATTTCTGATTTGTTAAACTCGCGCCCGCAATGATCAGTATTATTTATCAAACTGAATCATTTGCATTGATTCATTAATGATAAACGATCAAACAGAATGTGCAAAAATGCTACAATTTTATACAATTATATATGGAATGTGATTATTTGACATTTGGTAGACTATTGATGAGTTCTTTTGTCCTACACCAATCTACGAACAACATAAGCATTGAAACAATAGTGAAATGTTTGCTTATTATTTGGAAAGGAGGTCATCACCTACCAAAGAAGTTAGTCGGCCGACTTAGCCTATTATTGTTTATTAAACGTCTTTTTTTCTGGATATCTGCAAACATCTAAGAACTTATATCTCTATATATATATATATATATATATATATATATATATATATATATATATATATATATATATATATATATATATATATATATATATATATATATATATATATATATATATATATATATATATATATATATATATATATATATATATATATACCTGTATGCAGCATCAGACTACAAATGATGATCTGAAATATTGTTTTAGTTGCTGTATTTTAACGTATTCTTCTATAAAATGAGTTATACAAAACTTCTTAACGAATATAGTAAGTTTGTATATTAATATATGACTGTTTCAATCAATTTAGTCATTATCAGAGTTTGTATACAGCAAAAAAAACTTCTATTAAATCAGTTCATTTTTTCCATTTCTTTTCTTCAGGAGAAAAAGATAGAATAAAAATTCATCTGTTGCAAAGTAGTTCGAATGAGCAAATTACCTAACGAAGCGTGGGTGCGTTATTATATTAACATTCATGTTCTACATGACACACCGCTGTTTGTTGACATTAGTTTCTAAAAGTAAAACACTTCAACACCTTACAATTCTAGCACATTTTTATATCTCCTAGAATGCTAAGTATGTTTGATGAATACAATATAGACAGTGGAGTAAACATAGATCTGCCGGTAATCCTCCGTTTGGTACGGTGGCGAAATAATTGCGCTTTTGTTTAATTATTCTATTTCCACATTTCTCAAATATTTGTTTCTGATTGTAGTGTTAACTACAAATTTCAACAAAATCTTTCGTTGCCGGAAAGACTTTCAGAATTGCTAGAAAATCCGACTTTTGATCATAGTCCCAAAACTCCTAGTGTTATACTCTATTCGACTCAGCTCGGCGAAACAATATATGCGTGCACTTTTCAAAGATTTTTCTCCACCCAATTTCCTCATCTTCGATGAGCTGAACCGATTTCCACAAACGTAGGCTCGTTTCAAACTACTCTTGGATCGTAAATCAAGTTCGAAAATTAAATGGTTGTAGATTTCGGTTCCGGAGATATCATACCAGTAAAGATCGATGTTTTCACTATTCGCAAAGTTTTCCAGAAATTGACCAAAAATCAAGTTCAAATGTATTATTGCAATATATTTAATGACAAGAAAAAGGCATTATCACACCACCACAAGGTGAATAGGGATTTTTTTAGAAAATGCTACAAGACAATCGATCAAGTCTCTAAAAACGACAAAACATGACTTGCTTTACCTTTTGTGATACCAATAGTTCCTTTGTTGCTATTCGACGGTCCAATCTCTCCATATACCACGTATACCAGGAACATCTAGAATATCACAAAAGTCTAAATATCGCAGTTGTGATCTTCTGATTTTTCGTTATGCCAAACAATCTTTATACAAAGTTATGGCCAGTATGAAAAGTGACAACTATGCCATACAAAATTAACAATCGATGGAATATCAATCGTATCATCAGTAATGTGTTTGAATGCAATTTAAATCGGCACACCCAAGTCTGCTCTACGGTCTGCATTGTCAATCATCTAAATTTTAGAAGTGATGTGAACCCTGCCATATTTTATCATAAAACATCGCTTTCTAATAATTGCTGTTTTATGACATATTTCTATAAAACTTCAGTACACGATTTCAATGAAAATAGCACAAAATGCGTATGTGTTTTCATTCTTCCTTATCCAATTTTATCCTATGGCGACTATTCGACTGACGAATCTGTTGTCGTAACTGGGCCGTTTTAAGACGAGTCATCAACTGTGTGGACTGATATAACCAGCTTCCCTGAAATTGTTAAATAAATTAGAAATAAAGCTTGATCATCCAGCATAAATAAAATACTTGCCACCATCAACATGCAATTCAAGAGAATAGGCACCGAAAACACTATTGATATGAATAGACCTTTGTCATCAAAATATTGTTGCTTCGAAAATATTCTCCAATTAATGGCAGCATACTCATTGATACTCTCCGAAAAATACACCAGGAGCACTGTGCGAAAATTCAGTCATGAATCACATATCAGCGTAGAGATCAAATTTCGTTATTTTTACAATGGGGCTACACTGGTGCAAAGCAAAAAAGGATGCCTGGAATACACTCAAATTCAAACGAGTGTAGTCGGTGCTACACCGGTGTAGTGTAGTGTAATAAACGAAAGCGCTATTAGTTTACTTACATAAAACCAGAAACAAAAACACTTGAAAGTTTCCACAATTCCTCGTTAGCAATGCAGTTGATGTGATGCAAATGTGAAATGCTATTAATCCAAGGAGCCATGGATCAAACCAATCGATCTGCAAACAATAGATTGATCATGTTCAATGCCTTACGATTAATTTTTATTATTGTAGTAGTTACATTATTGAATTTTATTCCGTAAAATTGAATAATTTAGAACTAGTTGTTGAACTCAAGTTATTCTTTCATTTATCTATTGTTAAACCTGATTCTTAAAAGCTAACAATCAAATCACAATACATATGATTTATAATAACATACTTACGTTTTGTAAAAAAGTAATAAAACCTTTAATTTCATTGATTTCTATGAAAGTAGGATCAGTCATGATGAATTCAATTCCTATTTTAGTGCCTCGTATTAAATCTAAATTGAGGCGATTGTACTACAATCAAAATTTCGAATATATTATGATAATAAATGGTTATGACGTTAAAAAATATTAGGTATTTCTACATAAAATGATATTCGCCTACGAACTGTTTACACTTTTTGTTTTAACGATTTTGCAACATAAAGTTGACAATTTGACATTAGCATGACATTCGAACTTGCTTCTTGTATACAGTGCATTAAAAGTAATGAGAATTTTAGTAATTTTTCGGCACATTACGCAAAAGAAGAGAAATACCGATTAATTTATTACCCAAATTTCAGTTTGTTGAGTGGTGATTTACATTACCGAGATTAGAAAAGTTTAGCAGAGATTAAAAACATTAAAAGTGGATTGACGGGATTAGGAAATATTACTTAGAATTAGATGAGTTCATTTTTTTATTTACGTTGTTCGCAACGCTGTTTTATTTCATGTGGGGTGATCTTTTTAAGATCTACGAGTAGAACACCCACACACTCAAATCTGATTCTCGAGCTCGGCATAATGAAATGCCGAATTAGATCGGCAACCTCGAAATTTTACTGATTGTTCAGTAATTCACATGCTCATTGCCGAAATTTGTTATTGTAAAGTTCTGATATCTCGGTAAAGCACATTATATCACAGACTAACAGACATGACAGTATGAGTAAATTCTTATAAAAAATAATTTTTCGTGATGCACTAGTTCCACCTATATTGTACTGCGCGAACTATTTACTATCTGTACACCCCTTGTGTTATGTAAAAGTTTTTTTACTAGTTGGTTTCCCCTCGTTTGTCAACACCGATCAGCTGCTTGCAGGGATGCCTGATTTCATCAAAATATTTGAAAATGAATCGTCACAATAAATTATTGGATTACGTTGATAATATATTTAACTTTTTCGCGATGTTGGAAGGTAACCATTTATTTGACTCAACGTTGTTCATCTAGACTATTTTTTATTGTGTCGGTAGTTTTCACCAGAAATTAAGTGGCGGCAGACCAGAAGCAAGTAAATATTGTAACAAAACGGGTTCGATTTTGTCTTGCGTTGGAGGATGAGAAATAGGCACAATTATGTATATAGTTTTGGCCATATGTATTAAATCTGTATCCTGCATGAAATTCGCATGGACGTATACAAATCAATACATTACAGGTAATTCTGTATAAATGGCAACTCTGTTGGTAAATGAAAAAAATAAACACAGTCTAGATGACAGACAGGATGTTTTTGATAGGGTAACGAGGCGCCATCATGACACATGTGAGTACTGTCCCAAATAAAGGAATATTCGAAAAGACCGTTAAAATGATTGAAGAATCTAATTTGAGTGTCCTGTCTGTTAGTCTGTGATTATATTGCCGAAGTTTGGTATAATATGTTGCTGAAGTTGTTCGTAAACAACAAATATACCGATATCAGCAAATCCGTTTGCCGAGATTTCGAACAGTGTGTTAGCTTTTACTGAAATTCGGCGCGACACTTGTCATCTATCGATTTTGTACAGCACCGGACGTCGCCATTTCTCATGGAGCTGAAAATACATACGAATTTGACGAATGAAAGAGATTTCAGTATTACGTGACAAGCTAAGTGGAATCAAAATGTTCTTTTTTTATATACTTTTGAATATTTGTTTATTTACAGGTAGGATGAGCACTAGAAACCAATGTTTTTATTCGTGATATCTTTTTCCGGGATTTAATTTTTTTTTCAATTCAAGTGAGCATTATTAAAATACACTCATTACCCAAACTTGGCTTTAGTGATAAGTTTTTCGTGCAATAATAAAGCAAAATCTTTTCTACACTCGATTGCTGATGACTCGTAAATCCATGATTCGATCCCGATCGCTTTTCCAAACTAACAGCAAAATTGCTGCTGATAAGTTCGGCAACAATTGACAGTTCAGGCGACGACACGACCAGACACTCCGAAGAAAAATCGGGTTTTAAAACTGTCTGTTAATGGATTACCATCAGTTATAGAATATCGAAAGACCCCTTGCTCATGATAAAAATAATTTTTTCGAGCAACACTGTTCTGGTTTCTATGTACAGGTTACCAAGGAACCTCTAAAATATGAACAAACAAAACATTACCTAGCAGCGGGAGCGTAAAAAGCGCAAGTGCTTTTTTTTACGAAAACAGGAACCGTTTGTCCAAACGATTTGAATAAGGTTGTTATAAATTATTAATATCAAAGATAAACTCAAGATGGAATAGTCTATGATTTTTCATATACCATTCCAATTGGACCTCTCGATGAAATCGGTTCACCGTCAGTTGCAGTACAAGTATTATTTGAAACAAAACAACAAGCGTCGAATCGCTACATGCGTCGTAACTATGACAATGTTTGTTTATGTAGAATTAATCTTAAGTTGAAATATGAATGAAATCGCAGTATTTTGCGGCATATCGAGTGGATGTTAATAAAGGAAAGAAAGAATCAATTAGAATAATTACTAAGAATCTGTTTGATTTGTTATATTCTGATCTAATGAGGCATTAAGTGAATGGAAGTAACAACATATTGTGTGCGGTATGTTTACAACCTTCCAAACTTGTGTTGTTGCTATGGAATTTTACCGTCATTTTACAATGTTTATCGACGCTTATTAACGAAGAGTCAACAAAAGTGCATTATTACTAAGTTCACTGGTTCACGGTTACTGATCTAACATTTTTTGATGGACTGTATGGGACATTGTAATCTTGAGTTACGTCTTTCACATTTGGAGTAGAATTGTTAATCATTTCCTCCGTAATTCTCGACATTTGATTGTTTGGAAGAGATTCTATGGAATACTAAATATTAATTGACAGAAAAAATATTATCTTTTTCAACATACATGCAAACAAAAACTTGTTCTCTTGCGTCCACTTAGCTAGTAACCTTTTGCGGCGATAATAGAATATTACTTTTTTTTAATCACTTTGCAATAATCCATTTTATAGGCAACAATAAAAGCGCACAAAGCAACAACAATCAATCTTTCTGTTTGACAAGTGGTAGCTATTCAATATGAGTTAATATTACACTGTCGTCGCAGAGATGTTCAAATAGCGTGTTGGTTGCGCGCTGCAATTGCGACATAAGGTTTCTGAGTTCAAGTCCCGTTTGATAATATTTTGCATATTTTTTTTAAATTTAATGTATTGTCAATAGCGACACACATTGCATTACGCCTGAATTCAAAAAATTCGTTTGGAAAACTTTAATCCGATAAAAAATATTATATTCGTCTTAAAATCTGTAAATGTATCGTCGAGAACTCCCAAGTTGAAAAGGGTACCATTAGGAACTATCGTACTTTCAAGTTGCTGAAAGTTCCTTGTGGAACTTATTCCGTTCTTCCAAGCTGCCAATGAAACTATTAAACACTTGAAGTTGCCAAAAGTTTCACTTGCACTATTAAGTAGCGAGAAAGTTCACGCGGAACTTAAAGTTGAACTTTTTGAAAACTTGGAAGTGGATCATTGAAGATACTGCGTAATTTTTGGTTGCTTGGGTACTGTGTTCTTTTTATTATTCCGTTTACAATTGATTTCTAACTTCTAGATATCATATCAAATGGCGGTCACTTGGAGTAGTGTGTTAATCGCAGCTTAACAGAAATGCTCAGGCACCAATAAGACACTTATTCCTCATTACACACTTAAATTGGATTACCAAGCTCAGCTGTTCAAACCTCGATAGCTGATTTTTTCAGTAAAAATAAACTTTTATCACAGCGGTACCTTGAAGTACTGCTGTCAACATATGTTTATTTGTGCTGATATATCAGTAGAATGAAAATGTTCGGTAGTTCGGCTGTTCTAAACTCGTCAAAAGATGGAAAAATTACCGAAGTTTAGTGTGTAATGACACACTCCCACATTATCGAAATGACGGAACCCACTTAGAAAAAAACGTTCAACGGTGGTCCTTCATTGGTCCAATACGTTGGATCATTGGTCCAATGAAAGTCCAATCAATTGTTCAACGGGAGGCCAACACGGGTCCTTCGTTTGCCGATTTTGAAACAGACCGTTGAACCGAATGCCATTTTTTTCGTTCAACAAACCCGGCAGACAGAGGTCCATTGTTGAGCCATTTTTAACATGAGGAGTTGGACTAGTTTTACTGCAGAATTTCTGAAGTTTTCTCCACTCATTTGTTTAAACTATCAATACATACCTGCACAATACATCTACTTCACGTAGAATAACAACAAATTTTCTTTCTATGTAAAGGTAACACTTAATTTTCACACTATTTTTGCAAGAGAAAAAACAACAACAAACCGTTCCAGCAAATTGAACGAATATTTCGTGCAATATATCGTTCAACAAGCGCTCAAAAATCAACAAAATTGAACGGCCTGCTGAGAGGGAATGAGCAATGAATTCTTACTCGACTGCATGATTTTTTAGTGCTCGATCGGTTCAGTGCTAGAATTTTCGCCTGAGTTGGCTGCTCAATTATCCTGATTGACAGTGACATTATAAATGTCATTGAATATTCGCTCATTTTATGAATGTGTTAGTGTGAAATTTAAGCGACTTAAGCCATTTCACTACACTCCAGCTAGAGGAATGGATGATGCTGACTAAGGTAGGCCGTTTTGTTAATTTCCAGCGAATTTCAATAGTTTATGTTGGGATTCGATTCTAAGAAGAACTGGTTATTTACTGGTTCTGTATATCCGAAAAACATGAAGATTTAAATTTGTATATTCAGTTATATAATGTTTTCGTTTAAAAATAAACTGAAAACCAGCACGAAAATGTGCAAAATCAGGAAAGAAGAAGAAGAAGACGAATTGACAATTCAGTCCGCATCTTCTCACTCAATTCCGAATGATTTCCGAATCAACCGGTTGTAGGCGAACCGGTTCATTCGGAATCGGTTGTTGCACTGGAGTTGGAATTGATTCGGAATCCATTATGATTTCCAGAATTGATTCGGATCTGATAATGCCCACATTATCAGATCCGAATGGATTCCGAATCGACGAGAAATTTTCATTCGGAATTTCATGTGGAAATCATAATGGATTCCGAATCAATTCCAACTCCAGTGCAACAACCGATTCCGAATGAACCGGTTCGCCTACAACCGGTTGATTCGGAAATCATTCGGAATTGAGTGAGAAGATGCGGACTGAATTGTCAATTCGTCTTCTTCTTTCCTGATTTTGCACGTTTTCGTGCTGATTTTCAGTTTATTTTTAAACGAAAACATTATATAACTGAATATACAAATTTAAATCTTCATGTTTTTCGGATATACAGAACTAGTAAATAACCAGTTCTTCTTAGAATCCCAACATAAACTATTGAAATTCGCTGGAAATTAACAAAACGGCCTACCTTAGTCAGCATCATCCATTCCTCTAGCTGGAGTGTAGTGAAATGGCTTAAGTCGCTTAAATTTCACACTAACACATTCATAAAATGAGCGAATATTCAATGACATTTATAATGTCACTGTCAATCAGGTTGATCGAGCAGCTAACTCAGGCGAAAATTCTAGCACTGAACCGATCGAGCACTAAAAAATCATGCAGTCGAGTAAGAATTCATTGCTCATTCCGTCATTTCGATAATGTGGGTGTGGGCTTCAGCATATTAGCACATACTAACAGACAGGACACTCAAATTAGATTCTTCAATCATTTTAACGGTCATTTCGAATATTCCTTTATTTGGGACAGTACTCACATGTGTCATAATGGCGCCACGTTACCCTATCAAAAACATCCTGTCTGTCATCTAGACTGTTTATTTTTTTCATTTACCAACAGAGTTGCCATTCATACAGAATTACCTGTAATGTATTGATTTGTATACGTCCATGCAGGATACAGATTTAATACATATTGCCAAAACTATATACATAATTGTGCCTACTTCTCATCCTCCAACGCAATACAAAATCGAACCCGTTTTGTTACAATATTTATTTGCTTCTGGTCTGCCGCCACTTAATTTCGGGTGAAAACTACCAACACAATAAAAATAGTCTAGATGAACAACGTTGAGTCAAATAAATGGTTACCTTCCAACATCGCGAAAAAGTTAAATATATTATCAACGTAATCCAATAATTTATTGTGAAGATTCATTCTCAAATATTTTGATGAAATCAGGCATTCCTGCAAGCAGCTGATCGGTGTTGACAAACGAGGGGAAACCAACTAGTAAAAAAACTTTAACATAACACAAGGGGTGTACAGATAGTAAACAGTTCGCGCAGTACAATATAGGTGGAACTAGTGCATCACGAAAAATTATTTTTATAATAATTTACTCATACTGTCATGTCTGTTAGTCTGTGATATTAGTTTCCATTCTGAAGCAAAATACGGAGCACTCCTGGTTACAATATCTGCGTCGATGACACAACCAAGAGTTTATCATTCCGGTTTTGCAGACACAAAACCGCTTGACAAACACAGATGAACAACTAAATAAAAAATCGCGATCCCACCAACAAAAATTACGCCTGTTGCTACATATGGTTAGTTATTACGACTTTTAGACTGATCTCTCGAATAGTAACCAAAAAACGATTTCTAACGTAAACTTAAATTTATATCGTTTTCGTTTATTGATCAGAGCATCCCGAGAGCTGGCCCAGAGTCACCCAAACAATTTTGGAGATGTTCGTTTTAGCAACCTGGGGTCGCTCTAAATGGGACTCCAACCGCGTTGTTTCGCTCTGAACATTTTCTCGGGTCGCACCCCGACATCCATGCGAGTTTGTTTATTTTTTCTTTTTTATGAGTTGTTGTTTAGAGTACCACGTGTTCGTTTTAGTCGGAGTCGCCCGCGCGTAGGTTCAAAAACGAAAACGGTATTAGAGTAAGAGTTATTCATTATCATTGATGGTAACTACTCAATTTTTGTAGTTTTCCAAGTATCATTTGAAAATGAGTAGCTAGTATTCAAACTCTAAGTAACTTTTTATAAGCGTGTACTATGAGTGGTGACGTTCCCAATTTGTACAGTTTTAATTATCGTGTAAGACGTAAGGGCCGCTAATAAAAATTCTACAACATTATGTAAAAACATTGTTCAATGTTCAAGATTGAATCTTAACAAAAAGATGATGCTAGCTCCGTGCTTGCATATTAGGTTTAGAGTGGAATTGTTTACTCTTACCATTAGGCATTTAAGAAAACAATCATTTCCTACTATTTCATCTAACCGAATTCATATTGGAATAAATCCATATTCATCCTTCAACCGACGAGTTTTTTCGTCGGAAGTAAAGCCGGTTGAACACTGCAATGTTGGAACAATAGGACACGTCGATCATGGAAAAACAACTTTGACGGCCGCAATCACGAAAGTACTATCGAAAGATGGTCGAGCAAATTATGTACCATATGATCAAATAGATAGAGCACCTGAGGAAAAGGCTCGAGGAATTACAATCAATGCGGCGCATGTCGGTTACAGCACCGAAAAAAGGCATTACGCTCATACCGATTGTCCAGGGCATGCTGATTATGTGAAAAACATGATATCTGGTGCTTCTCAAATGGATGGTGCGATATTAGTAGTTGCTGCTACGGATGGACAGATGCCTCAAACAAGAGAGCATTTGCTACTGGCACGACAGGTTGGGATAGAAAAAATTGTAGTTTTTATCAATAAAGCCGATCAGGTTGATGACGAGGTAATTGAGTTGGTTGAGATAGAATTACGAGAACTGTTAAGCGATTTTGGGTTTGACGGCTCAGACAGCCCTGTGGTGATCGGATCTGCACTTCTTGCTTTGCAAGGAGATCAATCGGAACTGGGAGAGCCATCGATACAACGACTTTTGGATACTATTGATAGATATTTCCCGATTCCCACGAGAGAATTTACATCTCCTTTTCTGTTACCCATTGACAATTCGTTCACGGTACCTGGGAGAGGCACGGTTGTTGTGGGAACTCTCGCAAGAGGATCTTTACGAAAGAACGATGAAGCAGAACTGTTGGGATTCGATGAGCAGATTAAAACGACCATTGGAGGACTCCAAGTGTTTCAAAAAGATGTTGGTCGTGCAAAGGCTGGTGACAACATTGGTGTCTTGTTGAGAAATGTTAAAATTTCTACGGTACAACGAGGGATGCTTTTATGTGCAGCAGGAAGTGAAAGAATTTCAAATCATTTTGATGGTACAATGTATCTACTTGCCAAAAATGAAGGAGGACGATCGAAACCGCTTACTTCGAAATACATTCAACAATTATTCAGCAAAACGTGGAATGTGCCTTGTCGTGTAGACCTCATTGGTCAAGAAATGCTGATGCCAGGTGATCATGGAGCAATCCGGTTAACTTTACTGCGTAAAATGGTAATGTCATGTGGCCAAACATTCACAATTCGTGAAAATGGTAAAACGGTATCGACAGGAATCGTGACGAAAATGCACGACTCAGTAGATCTACCACAGAAGAAACTAATTAAACTGCATTTGGAAGGGTTATGAGCTAAGCGTTCAATTTTTTTATTATATGCGGTTGTATTTTGTACTGTTTTACTAAATGTGTGAATTATCCGAAAACCCGAAGAAAATGGTGAAACTTATTTGGTTTGGACTTTTTTTTATTTCATTTCATTCAATATCAAAGATCCTCTCATTATTTTATCGATAATTTAAATGGATTGACTAGGTTCAAAATTAATATGACACCATAGTTATTCTAATAGTAGTTCGTCTTATTGACAAATAGTTTTCAATTTTTCTCTCGAACAGCTCATTCTGAATGCGGTAGCATTATACTACCGTTGACAACATTTTTCAAATCTTCGATAGTTTCAGTCCAATCGATTGCAGCAATTTTTGGAATTACTGTTGTTATCAATTCCGTAACTTTTGTAACATTTTTCTTGAAAGTGGACATTACATCCGCTACGTTTACTATATCGCCGCAATCTCTCCAGCAGTCATAATCAGTGGCCATTGCAATAGCTGCATAACAAAGTCCAGCTTCTTTAGCTAGAACTACTTCGGGCACTAATGTCATGTTTACTAGATCGGCACCCCACTGACGGAAGAGCTTGCTCTCGCCTTTACTCGAGAATCGCGGTCCTTCAATGGTTACTACAGTGCCCTTATCATGAACTCCGATTCCTAATTCTTTGGCCGTTTCAATTAGTACTTCGCGTGTGCGACTACAGAATACCGGCTCCATCGGTATGTGACAAACTCCAACCAGAAGCTCATTTCCATCGTAGAATGTTTGAGCTCGTTTTGTTGTGCGGTCAATGAAATTATCTGGAATAACTATGTCACCTGGGCGGATGTGTTCTTGCAATGAGCCAGTTGCCGTAGATACAATTAAATGTGTACATCCTAGGGATTTCATTGCCCAAATATTCGCACGATAGTTGACGTTTGAAGGCATAATTGAGTGATTCCGGCCATGACGAGCTAAAAGAACGCAGTCCACTCCAGCTATTTTTCCTTCAATCAGAACATCCGATGGATTTCCAAAATAGGTGGTTACAACTTTCTCAGAACGAGCTTCGATTATTTGACTGTCATCCAAGCCGGAGCCGCCAATTATTCCGATCTAAATCTTAGAGGTTTAAGAATGTGATGAATTGAATTGTTATAATTTTACCTTTATTGAAGTATTCATTTTGGAATAGAGTATTGTTTCGACATCAAACAACTATTCGATGCAGCGAAAACTTTGAATCAGCAAATTTTGGTCTTTGTGGTGTTGCACGCTATGGTGTGTAGACAGCGCTGCCAACTATACTGATTTCTCGGTATTTATACCGATTTTTGGACTCGATACAGGAATACAGATATGCTCTCTCAAAATACCGATATTTCAATTTTCCTACAGATAAATACCGATTTTCAGTTTTTGTGTTGGATTCCAAAGGGGTAAACCAGGTCTTTTTTTCTTTGGTAGCAAAATAAGTTTCCGCACTAAATCGATGTTTGATTTTTCGAGAAAGATATTGGTACAGATAGATTTTTCCGCCAAATACAGATTTTTGGAAAAAAAAACAGTTGACTGCACTGTGTGTGGACGACTTAAAGCGGCCCTTACACGTGAAAATATTATTGTCAATCCAAAGTATTGTCAATACCGTCAATCCAATTGACTTGGTAACTTGAGTCCGCATTTTTCGAACAAATCAAGCGTTTGAAGCTTCAAATATTGCAACTGAACATTGAAACATTGAGAGGAGAGTTCATTGCACATATTTGATAGTTTCTTCTCTGGAGAGAAAGTACTGTCGGATTGATGAGCAGTTTTGATTTTTTGACAATATTTTCGTCAATCCAATGAAGTTTCCATTACACGATCAAAAGTATTGTCAATACTCCTTGTATTGACAATAATATTGTCTCGTGTAAGGGCAGCTTAACAGCTAATTTTATGAGTTGTCAGTCGGCAGATATGCCAGGTAAAAAAATCTATAGTATCTTTAAGCAGGGTTGAAAAAGACTGCAAACTCGATTCAAGTTTTCTACACAGAGGACTAGTTTAAAACCACTAATTGTATTATTGAAATCAAAGTAAAATATTTATTGTATCAAAATTAAAAGTTGTATTATTATTGTTGTAAGATCAAAATTGTTTGATTACACCAAAAAAAAATGTTTTTTTTTTTAAATCATATTCAAAGTTGTACCAATCAAAATTCAGCTTGTTGGATGATACATATTTCAAATCAGTTCAATCTAAAATATCACTTTGAATCAACATATATGTTGAGTATAAATAACCTCAATTTATTTTCGGTTAGGTAAATACTGACCTGACGATTAAGCCAAAACAAAATAGTTTTTCAGTTTGCTTCGGTTACTTTCATCGTTAGCTCGCTTCTTCTCGACTGTGTTTAGTTTTCGATTCATCTCAGTTTCCATTGTTGTTAAAGTGATTTTATATTGTAAAAAGTTTGAACTGAACTGTGTAAATGTGCATTCAAGTAACATTATACATCATATTCAAGAGCACCATATTAAAATTAAAAGAATCAAACGTACTGCCAACGAGTCGAAGACATTAATAACGCTTCTTCCGTTGATTATAGGTCATCTAGTGCCCGAAACAGATGCTGTATGGCAGCTTGCATGTGCTTTGGTAAAAATAGTTCACATCTTACTTTTGAGAGAAATTCTATTACTGTTGGTCAAATAGCTAAAATCACTTATAACATTTCATCACAATCAATATGTAAAACTATTCCAATATACTCTCAAATCGAAACATCACAACATGGTACAGTACATGGTACACACATTGGTCAATGAGGTTTGAATCGAAACATAAAGAATTCAAAGCGTATTGCAGAATTAACAGTAATCGTATAGATATGTGCTCAACCATAGTCATAAAATCCGGTGTTAAATTTGCATATGATTGTATCAGAAACAATTTCTCAACCTCGAAAATTACATACGACGAAAGTCAAATATATTTTAATCAATTCCGGTCTGAACAAGAGAAGTATAACTTTAATTCAGTTAATGTTAATGTTTGCAATCGTATGAAATAAGAGCACTACAACTAAACCAATAGTAGAAAGTAAAATTAAATACAATAATAGCTATGTTATAGATCTACATAATTCAGAAGGGACCACTTATTTACGACTATGTAACTACAAAACTTAAAGCAATGTACTTATGTGAAAAAAAACGAAAGAATTATATTCATTTCATTTCCCTTAACCGGCGTTTTTCCTAAAAACTTCTCATTTCGTTCGAACAAACTTTGTTGCTCATTTTAGAAAAACTCACTATTTTGTTGCTCATTTTAGAAAAAAATCTCAGTATGTGTAATCAAAACTTTGTTTGAAATAAGTTGTGAAGTATGGTAGAATTTACCTACGAGTTTTCAGCTGTCAAACTGGAATAACCATAATTATAGTTGTTCCAAACGAATGTTTGTTGAAAATACCTTAAAATCGGAGCTAAAAACAACCTTGTACTCCAGTTTATTTCGAAGTTCATAGTCAGTCAAAGTAAATCAAAACATGGTTGTGCAAATTTCAATGTAGGAATACGATTGAAATAACCTTCAATATGGTTGATAGTACCATTTTTTCTCCGTGTATAAAGAATGAAGCGAGAAAAAAATCGATATGAAATCGATACAAATGTCGGCGAAAACATGATTTTCAAAAGTCTGCAAAAAGGTTTGTAACAAAATCATGTATCCAGCTTATTTCAGAAATCTTTAGAGGCCCTTACACGAGAATTACTAATGTAATTTTTTATGATTACTAAGTAATGACATTCCAAATTTGTAAGGGATATTCATCATTACTACCTTTACAGTTTCCATAAAAATGATATTACTTTATAAAGGGTGATTTTTTAAGAGCTTGAGAACTTTTTTAAACAATAAAACGCATAAAATTTGCAAAATCTCATCGGTTCTTTATTTTAAACGTTAGATTGGTACATGACATTTACTTTTTGAAGATAATTTCATTTAAATGTTGACCGCGGCTGCGTCTTAGGTGGTCCACTCGGAAAATCCGCTTTTTTATCGACAAATTTTGTTCAGCGATGAGGCTCATTTCTGGTTGAATGGCTACGTAAATAAGCAAAATTGCCGCATTTGGAGTGAAGAGCAACCAGAAGCCGTTCAAGAACTGCCCATGCATCCCGAAAAATGCACTGTTTGGTGTGGTTTGTACGCTGGTGGAATCATTGGACCGTATTTTTTCAAAGATGCTGTTGGACGCAACGTTACAGTGAATGGCGATCGCTATCGTTCGATGCTAACAAACTTTTTGTTGCCAAAAATGGAAGAACTGAACTTGGTTGACATGTGGTTTCAACAAGATGGCGCTACATGCCACACAGCTCGCGATTCTATGGCCATTTTGAGGGAAAACTTCGGAGAACAATTCATCTCAAGAAATGGACCGGTAAGTTGGCCACCAAGATCATGCGATTTGACGCCTTTAGACTATTTTTTGTGGGGCTACGTCAAGTCTAAAGTCTACAGAAATAAGCCAGTAACTATTCCAGCTTTGGAAGACAACATTTCCGAAGAAATTCGGGCTATTCCGGCCGAAATGCTCGAAAAAGTTGCCCAAAATTGGACTTTCCGAATGGACCACCTAAGACGCAGCCGCGGTCAACATTTAAATGAAATTATCTTCAAAAAGTAAATGTCATGTACCAATCTAACGTTTAAAATAAAGAACCGATGAGATTTTGCAAATTTTATGCGTTTTATTGTTTAAAAAAGTTCTCAAGCTCTTAAAAAATCACCCTTTAGTAATGAGACTTTTAATGATCGTTTAAGGGCTGCTCGTAAATTCTCACACAAATCTGCAGATCTCTGATTGGCACATTGTCGCAAAGTTGATTTACCGGTGGCGACACCTGCTAATGAAAAATGGAACTAAGAAAAGGAGGATTCTTTCGGAAATTTTCATATCGGCAGTAGTGATTTGCAACATTTTTATCGTTTATTCAATAATACAAATAGATATCAGCAATAAAATTACACTCGGAGTAGAAGAAAATCGATTTCAAAGTGATTACTACTACATTTTTTAGTGTAAACTACGATTAAACATGGAAAATCTTCAGAAATGTGTGAAATTGGGTAAGGTTAGATTTTTTCGGATCAACATTTTTTTAAACAGAAACCAGTGTAATATTGATTTCTCGAGTACTAGAATCAAATACAAATTATAATACGGAATACTTCGACAAATTTTCAAGGACACATTTTGCATCGTGCGGACACTGTCATGATACACTGTCAGTGTGACAATGTACTTTAACGAGTTTTCTATAAAACTAGCAACACTGAAGGGTAAGAACAAATTCACCATGGTTACTGTTTATTGTAGTGAAAAATAAACTTGAACTATGTTGTTGTGTATGAGATATGGTTATTCCATATCGGATTTTGTTTTTTGTCCTCCTTGGCTTTTCAGAAATTTGTTCCTTGGCTTTTCGGAAATTGCTCAGTATTATATGTTAGAATGTCTCGGCACTGTTCACCGAATCGTTATGGTAGCCATCCGTATTCTCATTGCAAATCACTCCCGTCAGAGGAGTAGCAATTTTTCCAACATCTGCTAAATGCGGGGAACCTTTACGTCATAATACTAATAGAAAATAATTCAATTAATAAGTTTATCCATCGTGAGAGGAAAACTGCTGTGTTTGCCACCGTTCGGGCTATAATCAATTTGTCTGGGTCACGCATAGATGAGTGACTATTGGGAAAACGCATACACAGCTTGCATTTGTTTCTCTTTTAACTTTTATTTTATCGTGTAGAGCGCTAATCGCTGTTTCCGTGGTACGTATACGAATCGTACCCATGTTCCACGCAAGGCCCGTTTATGAAACAAAGTCCCATCACTGCCAAAATATATCGCAATTCTTCATCCATCGATTAGCTGGAGTGTACCTTTGAATTTGTTGCAATACAGCAACGGAAAACATAAACAAACAAACTTGTTTTGCGCCGTAGCAACTAGCATAAAGCGTTGCCAGAAACGATCTCCTTCCACATTTTCAAACTATCGCAACGAAAGGGAGTAATTCGCTAGGCTTACTTGTTCAGGCTGTAAACCAGACATTGGTGGTTCGTTTGTATGGGACTTAGGGGTATTATTATTTGTATTTGCTAGAATACTATTTATTTTGGATACCTTATTTTTTATTTCCAGGCATTTGAAAAATGGTATCAAACCAAGTTTAATGCTCTATTCTGAATAAACGGTAGATTTCGCACAATGAACTAAGATCAACATTACCACCTCAGAGTAAAAACTTTTTTCTTCAACTTCTACTATTATTTTTCAAATGAATTTGCCCGTTTTAATAAGAAATCGTTGAAAAGGTGGAATAATTAGAAATTTTCCTACCGATTTGACAGCTCTTGCTGAAAGTATCATCTCTAAACAAGCAGCGCCTCTACATCTCAGTTTTGCGACAATATACCAATTGCTTGCAAATCGACAGTCCCATGCAACGTTGCCAGGTATACCGATATCTCGGTATTTATACCGATTTTTGACCTCTATACCCTATACCGCAATACAGATACCTACTTGTACGCGAGGGGCAGATTTCCCCCCAGACGACTGGCTATGTCTGCCAGAATTTCGGCCATAGTCTGGCAACAATGCAACAACCGTTTCCGGCAGAGAATTTCGCCTAGTGGTTATTAGAGTTCTGTTGATTCGGTTCTACATTTTTAGCGTCTTGGTTTTATTTTTTCAATAATAAGTACATATGAAAGGCAATAAGCTATTGCCCTTCATATATACTAATTATGCTATCTCACTACCAAACATACCCATACTTCAATCTAATTTACCTCGTCTCATGATTCGTTCTTTTGTATATACATGCGGGATTACCGAATATTTAAAGAAGTCGAATAAAAAAAAAAAGAAAGGGAGAAATAAACAAGACACGTGCGGCGAGATAATGACGCAATTTCGCCTGGACAATTTTGACAGCAGCCGGAATGCAGCCAGCCTTCTGACGGTTGCCAGAATTCCTCACTAGCGGGTATGTGCTCCCAAAATACCGATAATTCACGGATCATACAGATAAATACCGATTTCGGTTTTTAGTTTGGATAGATATGAGAAAAGGTTGTTTTTTGCTCACCAAAATGAGTTTTGGTAATAATTTCCTGGTACTTATGTAGAAGAGATTTTGATACAGATATGGTACATATAGATTTTTGCATCCAATACAGATTTTTGGAAAAAAAATACGTGGCAACGCTGCCCGCGACAAAAGGGCCTAAATGTAAACGACAGTTTCTCTTTGTTTACTTTTGCTTTCACGATTTACCGGATTGATTTTATATTTGACGCGTTACTCTTCGCAAAACTTTTTGATCACGACAACTACAAGCTTTCGATTTTTATTAGAAATTTTCAAGAAGTTGCAATGTTTGCTCCGTAATAATCAAAAGAGAAAGTAAACAAAAAGAGGCTCTCATCCAACAATATTTATTCACAAATTAATTATTAAAAATCACCTTCTCTACTCCACAAATATGTTGGTAAATGTTGCATATCGTGAAACACATGGAAGGACAATTTTGAAGCAAAATGAATTTTGAATCAAAATGAATGTTCCACAGAACAATTTTGAAGCAAAATGAAATTAATAAACACATCCATCAGTGTGTAAAGTTGTTTAAATGGTTTGCATTGATATTGATATCATAATACGAAACGAAGAGGAACGTTTTGAAATATTGAGGCTGTGACCGAGGCGAACAGTCGAGTAGGTGGCAGTAGTGAGCCCAACGTCTTGAGTAGCAGTAGCAGTGAGCCCAAAGTACTGGTAGCAGTAGTGAGTCCAACGTATACTGAAGTTGGGATTTATTTGTAAATAATTATGATTTCCACATGGAATTCCGAATGAAAATTTCTCGCCTATTCGGAATTCATTCGGAACTGATAATGTGGGTACGATCTGGCCGATATCGATGATCGGATTGATGCGGGTCGACAATATCGACTGGGTTGAAACTATCAGGGAGTTATTAGAGAACCCAAAAGTCCTTATTTCGTTTTCACCGTGTATTGAGCTCCAGGTTGGTTATTTTTTCAAAAATCTTTCGATATTAAAAAATTGATTTGTCTGGGTCTACTATATACAAGAAAATTTTTCAGTGAGCAAAAAAAAGGTCTCCCCACCTATCGTATAGAGGCCAAAACCGTAGAGATCTAGCGAGATCTGACAAAATCTAAGAAAATTTAGAAAATCTGAGAAAATTAGGAAAATCTGGCAAAAGATCTGGTTAGTTTGAGTGTCTGACGAGGCGAAAAATATGTGGCATTTGGCAGACAAATCTGGTAACCTGGCAACGCTGCTAGTGTGGCACTCAATATTTTTTCAATTTCGCTTTGGTTCATCTTGTTGTCATTGTTGAATAGCCGGTAGCCCACGAAGAATAAACTTTGAAGCGACATCTGTCGAACGTTGAGCTGGATTTCGCAGAGGTAGACTAACGTTTGTCAGATCATCGATCAATGTGAGTAGTGGTGTTCGTACAGCAAGATTTTCTGGCTTGTAACGTCATTCGTATTTCAGTTTCCTTGCTAGGCGAAGGCTATTTTCGGAGCGTCTGGGTAGTTTTCTGTGAAAATTAGGGAAGTGATCAATTTTGTTACAAATTACTTTTCTAGGTAAGTGAAACTAAATTATTAAGGTACAGTTTCTCTTTACATTGTGTTAAATAGGTTAAACTAGTGAAAATGGGTTTCTTAATATGTACGCCTCGTTTAAGAAATATTATCGAATCCATGTAGTTTTAATATACAATTTGATCTTCAGTGAATACGTTGTGATTTTGTGATATGACCATGGCCGTTTTGTGTGGTTAACAATGATTTGGATATGCATTATTTGATTTTTCATGATTTTAAGAATCGACGCCATTTTGTTCAACGATTATCACCTCAGTGTAGTTCGTGAATTGGGATCTCTTCATGAATTTATGCCATTTAATTATGGATGAACACTAGAGTTGTTAAAGTAGTTCACTCTTGTGTGTTGTACGCCTACGGTTTTTTGTAAGTTATGGCGTTTTCGTTTCTAATTTGCACCACACCGGTGCAGTGCTACACTGAGGCATGAATAAACGAACAAAAATGACGAAAACATAAACAGTAACCATTGTCTACAATAAACGATTCCATTGCACAGAGCTACACCAAACTTTTGATGAGTGCTACACCAGTGGCATCGGTGCAGAAAAAGTGTAGCACTGGTGTAGTGCAATTGGTAAAAACGAACGGTTTCAGTGCATCTTTCGCTACACCGGTGTAGTGGAATTTAAAAACGAAAACGACATTAGTGAACGAAATTTCGCCTCATCTGCATACCGTTGTAGCACTAGTGAAAATACCGAAAAGATTTATTGTAACATTTAAAAATAGTAAACGATTGTTTTGTGCGTTTTGATAATGTTATTGATAGTAACGTCGTAGTATCGATTCGTTTCATAGTACAATGTATTTATTTGATTTTTGTAGATTTTGGGTTTTCACTTTGTTTATTATTGATGATTATTCTGTTGATAAAAAAGTACTAAATTATAGCGTTTTTTTTTCTCTAGATTCCCACATCTGTTTTGAGAATACACACAGACCACGCTGGAGTTGGCCAGTTTTGATGAGGACGGCTAATGAGTAGCATCCGGTCAGGCGACAGAGATCGTATTACTGTGAAGATACGTAACATGAAACGTAGTGTCTCGCGTGATTCTCCACCAAGATCAAAGAGGCGCGGAAGCATTGGACGTTACGAAGGTAGCTCAGACGAACGTATTACCCCAGATAGAATGCGACGACGTGTAGCAAGATCACCAAGCCCCCGTGTAGCAAGCGCTCGCTATGCATCTCCTCATCGGGAGGAGTATTCTCGTAGTGCACGTGAAAGTGCAAGTGAACGTTATTCTTATAAGGTACTATGTGTAAGTGCGCTCCATCCGAAAGCATCGGACGAGGTTATAAAAGAAACATTATATCGCGAGTACAAGAAATTTGGAGACTTTAGCATTCGCATTTCGCATGATTTAGACGAACGTGTAGCGTATGTTTGCTTCCGTACGTCGGAAGATGCCCGGGACGCGAAACATGCCAAATCTCGGATCGTCTTGTACGATAAAGTAGCTCTGGTTGAACCAGTATATGAATCGGCGAAGGCCGAATCATATCGCAGACCACGTTCTTCTTCGCCGCAGGAATATGAGCGTCATTATTACGCGCGTTCCCCTGGAGTACCCCCTCCTGAGCGAAGACGTCCAGAACATCACCCGTACGAAGGATATGGTCCTCCACCAGGTCGTATGCATCATCCAGATTTCCGTCCTCCGATGCATCATGAATATATGCCACGAGGACCTCCAATGCATCACCATGGACCTCCTCATATGCATCCAGGGCCACCGCATCACCATTACATGCCTCGTCCATATATGCCAAGACCACGAGTACCTTTTGAAAAACCAGACCATAAGAAAGACAAGTTTCCGAACTATCTGCACCATATTCAGCCGGAAGATGATCCTTTAGCTACCAGAACTCTATTTGCTGGGAATTTGGAAATAAATATATCCGATGATGAGCTGCGCCGTATCTTTGGAAAATATGGTATTGTGGAAGACATTGACATTAAGCGGCCTCCGCCAGGAACGGGAAATGCCTTTGCTTTTGTGCGTTATCAAACCTTGGACATGGCTCATCGCGCGAAAGTTGAGCTATCCGGTCAGTATATTGGAAAATTTCAGTGTAAGATTGGGTACGGCAAAGCTACTCCGACTACTAGAATTTGGGTCGGAGGGCTTGGTGCGTGGACTTCGGTTACACAGTTAGAACGAGAGTTTGATCGGTTTGGGGCTATCAAAAAAATTGAATACAGTAAGGGCGACACTCAGGCTTTTCTTTTATATGATTCGATCGATGCTGCCACCGCAGCTGTAAAAGAAATGCGAGGATTTCCACTCGGAGCGCCTGACCGTCGAATTCGTATTGATTTTGCTGATAATGGTACCACACCTCCTTTTCCAAAACGTGGGGGATTTGAAGAAGGTGGTGAATATCGACGTGGTCCAGAATTTGACTTCGTTGAAGGAGCCCCATCTTACGACGACACACCTAGTTATGGAGGATATGGTGGACGACCATTCCGTGGTCGTGGCGGATTCCGAGGTCGCGGCGGCTTCCGTGGCGGGTTTCATCATAGAGATGGTCCTCCTCATCATCATCACCACGGTGAAGGGGATGAATGGCGTCGTCCTGCAGGCGATGTAGATTATGAGGCACGTCGGCGTTCAGGATCTCGGGAACCTGGTATTGATAGATCTCGTTCACGTTCACCTCGTCGTCGCAGTCCTGTAGATTCAGATTCAGACTCTTCTTCTCGCAGAACTGGAATGTTGTCCAACGCAAGAACTCTCCCGGAAGTCGCACGAAAATCGACTACTGTTTGGCAAGGAGCTCTTATTTTGAAAAGCTCTCTGTTCCCTGCAAAATTCCATCTCACAGACGGAGACAATGAAATTGTTGAAAGTTTAATGAAAGACGAAGAAGGCAAACACCACCTTCGAATCACTCAGCGTCTCCGTCTCGATCAACCCAAGCTGGAGGATGTACAAAAAAGGATCTCGACATCATCTTCGCACGCAATATTCCTGGGTCTGCCGGGGTCCACTTCTTCTGTAGCATCGTCCGATGATACTAGCGTCCAGACTCGTCCCTTGCGCAATTTGGTTTCCTATTTGAAGCAAAAGGAGGCAGCAGGAGTAATATCCCTATTGAACAAGGAAACGGAAGCCACCGGTGTGTTGTACTCCTTCCCTCCGTGTGATTTCTCAACAGAGCTGTTGAAACGCACTTGTCACAATTTGACGGAGGAGGGACTTAAGGAAGATCATCTAGTCATCGTGGTGGTTCGAGGTGGAACCGCCTGAGTGACCATGGAGGACAACACTAGTGGATAAGGTAAAGTTATCCTTTAATTATATGCATGTTCGATATGGAGTCTGGTGGTGTTGATGTAATTTATTCTTATACATGTGTGTTTATTGGTGTACCTTCTTTATATCTGTGATAGTTAAACTCAGGCAAGAAATACAGCGAATTTCATACAAATTTACTATGATTTTGTCTTAAAAATCGTCTAATGAAATTGCACAAAGGTTTAATTAGAACAGTGTTTAAATTTATTGCGGGATTTTCAGAAATACATTTGAAAAGAAAACTATTCTCATATACAATATTCATGAATTTATAAATGTAAGGAAACGTGTTATAATTAGTTTTGGAAATTTTCTCTACATCTTGCTTGGGCGTAATCTTGTTGTTCCTGTAGGTATAATTATATTGCAACTGTTAACAGTTGATATGTATTTTTCTCTTTATGATTAATTTGGTTCACCCTGAAAAGTATTGAAAAGCTAGTGTGTTCCTAAATTTTATACTACACTCTTGTCTTTTTTATGCGGTGGAAAGTAGTACATAAAAATATCACTAAAAACGCGTAACTTCGGAATTTCGCATTAGAAAAAAATTCATGAAACGTCGAGATCTGATTGTATCTTGAAAAGCAAAAAATATTGAAATAAATTTTCCAGCAAAGTTTTGCCATTTTGAGATTTACACGCAATCTCTACGTTTCATGCATTTTTAATACAACCGGGGTAAAAAAATCGGTTTTGTTCCACTCGGCTCCAAACGGTCAAAAGCGAGGCTAAATGAACGTTCAACATGCAAATTTCGGTTTCGGCAAGCTCAAAAAGTCTCATAGAGTCGACAACGCACAGGTTCGAAAACTTGCATGAGCAAAACCGCATAACTTAGAAAATTTGCATTAAAACTATAACTTTAAAAACTTGCATAAAAAACCGCATAAAAAAAATGTAGTGTTTAAACTTGAACATTGAATTATTTTGAAAACCTACTTCAAAAAGTTCGAGCAGGCCCAAAGTTCTGGAATTAGAATAAATAATGCAAATTATATTAGTAAATAGCTGGTTTGTCAAACATAAACATTTCAATTAGAAAATTATCTCAAATTATTTTACTGTTTCAATAGAATGCTTAGCTTTTCATATAATCTATATCTATGAATTTATGGCAACTTAATTCTCTAATTGGCATAAAAGTCATTAGGGATAAATTTAGGTACTTATCAGTTAGCCGGCCACCAATAAAAAATTTACTTATATAGTTTTGACACATCGTTCTGACTCGTGTGTTGCTGATATTCCTATCGCCTTTTCGGACTTTGCTTAGCTTTGAGTAAACTGTGCAAAAATCTACAACAAAATAGAGAACATGCCACTTGAGCTAATTTGTTCTGCTTTCCAGTAACTCTGAGCAAACGAGGTTTGTATGCAAGCGACCGTCGCTTCCGATTGGTTATTGGTCGACTTGGACTGCCACAAAGCCTTCCAGTTCACCTTGTCCTCGCGATATGAAAATTTTCCATTCGGAAATTTTAACCTAAGAATTTAAACCGAACTAAACAATAGTAACTAGTTTTGAGAAGATCGAATAATAATAATAACAGTAGATTGAAATACATCTAGGGCTAATGTACCAATAGTCATCTCATTAATAACGTCACCATGTAAATTTACCGATTATTTGACTTTCAATCAATAAATTGTGATCAAATCGAATACACTGAGATCTTTTTTTATGCGGTCTTTTTTATGCAGTTTTTTTACGCGACTTTTTTTATGCGAAGTTTCAGAGTTATACGTTTTTTTTATGCGAATTTTCAGAGTTATACGTTTTTTTTTATGCGAATTTTCAGAGTTAAGCGTTTTTTTATGCGAATTTTCAGAGTTATGCTGTTTTTTTATGCGGTACGTAAATTCGCATAAAAAAAGACTTCAGTGTACAATATCTTTGCATCGGTTCTAAGAAGCAATACCGCAGAAAAAGTAGTTCGCAAATTGTTCAATGATACTGGTATGGTGATGCGAAAATTCGTAGCGAATGTTTCTAATTTCATCTTACTCTCGGAGTCAATCTAACAGAGACAACATCTCACTCTAACTAATGGTTTTCGTATATTAGATGACTAATGGAGCTGAAATGAATGACGTTATTCTAATTCTTATTTTGAATGAGTATTTATTTTGTTCTGACTTTTGAGCCAAACAACCATTATTCCGAATGAGTTATCTTAAACGGCCATTTAATAATACACAGTAAATTTGATGGCAAATGGAAAGTAGGACAAATAATAGCATTCTGCCAACATATGTTTTACTAAACACGCTATCTTAGGTATGGAATATCTAATGTTTCTAAAAGTTAATGCTTCAAACAGCAGTCCAGATATTTTGCATGAATATGTTGTGGATCTTATTAATATAAAGCCTGTTGATTAAATATACACGTTTGAAAGAATCACACATTTAGTAGTGTTTTTAGGCTTATTTCGCGAACACTCACGCAATCAGTAGAATGCTAGATTTGTTGAACAAGACTAGATAGCTCATTTCGCTCGAAATAAAATGCAACTAACGGGTTTCAATAATTCCAGGTATATATTTACTTTGTTTTAGATCAAGCTATTCATAACAGACACGCAACTGAACACCAGTTCCAAACATTCATAGTTAAAAACCCATTGGATACAAATGACCTGCAATCATGATTGCTTCCCTTCCATCAGTGCTCAATAGAATCTCGCAGAAGAAATAAAAAGATCAAACAAACAGAACATGTCGAGCTTCCGGTTGCTCCATTTGCGCCGCTGATTCGATGGAAAGCATAAAAACGCGAAATTGAATCCGGAACGTCCGAGTGGTGATGATAATGATGATGATGATAATATTGAAGTGCGGCAGAGAATTTTGTGTATTGAAGTGCCAGTCAGCGCGGTGAAGTGGAGTGGCAAGTGCTTGTGGATGTTCGGATGAAAAAAAAAATAAGAAAGAAACAGCAACAGATACAGATAGACGTGATGTGCGCACAGACAGACACCGAACCGGAGCGCACCGACAATTGTCTGCAGCGAGTGATTAGTGGAAGTGTAACAGCTAGCGGTATATTGTAATTTTCATTAGTAAGAAATATGCTAAACTGATTTGTAATTCATCACCACTAGGGTGAGAGAGTCATCTTCCCTTTCCCACTGAGTTTGCTGAATGTATAATTATTACATTAAATTCTTTGTCGTAGGCTTTTCTCTGCGATTTTATGCATTCAATAATGTTTTAGGACCAGAGGGGAAGGTGTTCTTTCTCAAGTTCCCATTTCCAACAATAACGATGAAAGTGATTGTAAAAATTGACGTATGCATTTAAAATGTTCGAAAGTGGCAGCATAGATTAAAATGAAGATGACAATGATTTTAAACGAAAAACATGTGAGACTTTTGCTACTTCTTGTTGTAACACTGGTGTTTAGCAGTAGTTCATCTTAAGCACTTGATAACTAAATAATCGAATAATACATGCTTACACTAAAAGTATATAGAATTGTATCAAGTAACATAATTAACAGTTTTGTGAAATAATTGAAAAAAATACACAAAAGTTAGGAAATTTGTGCTGAGTGTTCATCCACTGAAAATGGATCAATATGATGTTATACAATACTGAAGTTCATTGTTTAGTAGGAGTGATACGGATATGTATAAATCCGGAGTTCTAGCCAATGTTCAGTTTTGGTCTTCAATTGTGACAAGTTTCCCACCTAATACAATTATGACCGCAATGGCATTGATTTACAAGTTAAGTGTATGTTTTTATCAGAAAAAAAACGTGGGAGATTGGTGAGAAAGTGACCATCCTAATGGCGATTTCATGGAAAATTTCGCATAATCAGAAAGTTTGCTACATTTGTGCGGTGCAAACTATTTCGATGCACAATCGAATCCAGTATGGTATCGAGTGCTTTTAAATTTCTCTTTCCTAAATTGGTGGTGCCAGTTGTGTGCTGAGTTTAGTAGTCTTGTGTTTTGTGCTTTTGTTGTGTTTCTTCCTCAAGTTGAATGAATATTGAAAGTTTTTTTTGTGTTTCGTATCTATTTGGCCCCTCATTTATCGGTGTACTAGAAAAACAGTGCATTTTGCTGGTATAAGGGCTTAGAATCTGTATAGTGACTGTTTGTAGTTGCAGTTAAAGATTAACCATGTTTGAAGTGTGGTTTGTGCGGGTATGACTTCTTGACATTTTCAAATATTCAGTGCTTTTTGTTGTGATATCAAATGTGAACTTCATTATATGGATTTCGCCCTCTCGAGGAATGTGTCTAAAGTGGGATCGAGGTCGCCTCCAGTTCGGAATCCGTGCTTTCTAGTATGCTAGCACAGTCCGGCTGATGGGATGTACATAGCGCTGAGAATAGAATGTAGCATTTGTTGTTAAAATTCTGATTTTGAAATTGGTTTTACAAATGTTACCTTGTATTAGAAGGCGCATTTTCACAAACAGCAGTGGGATGCTACAATTTTTTTCACCTGTTATCGATGAAGTGAAAGAAACACATGAAAAAGTTATCAGTTTATTTTGTTCAGTTTAGTTTGGTTCAATTTCTGGCGTACGAAATGAAGATCAGTAATTGTGACAGTGGCATTGAGTGGTCTCGATAATAAGAACTCAGATATCAAGTATCGGTAATGCAATGTTCGGATGATATATGACAAAGTACTATTAACTTTTTTTCCCTGAAATAATAGTTATTCTATAAAGAGATTCAAATGTATTGAATAAATTATCAAATAAAATGCGTGCATCAAAAAATTGTGCGTTTCGACATGTTTGAACTTAGTGTAAATTTGTGGTGATCACCGAAAGTCTTGGTGATGACAATTTTGTCTTGCAAAGAGCCAGTGCAGGATGTTTTTCAAGTTCTGATAGGAATGCAAAACAATTGTGTTATTGGAAATAATAATGCAAAGCAATGGTGTTATTGAAAACTGCTTGATTCGAACATAAATAATATCACATTTCAAGAGTAGAAATATATTTATTTTTTTTCGTCCGAATATCCTTTCTTAAGTAATAAGTAATTTGCCTGTATTAGTTCATAGATATTTTATTTGCTAAATTGATAATTTTTTGTCCATGTTGTGTGATCATTTATTACGCTAAAATGTGTGTGAAGACCAATCAGCAAATCCGCAACTTTCATAGCTCGGCAGTTGATGTGGATTATTCCAAGGCAGTCGACGGAGAACAAAACGAGCGTATTTACGCTGTATCGATTGTAGAATACTATATGAGCTCCATGACCTGATGAACGACCATAATTGGGTTAAAGCCGGTAAAGGTAAAGTAGGACGAACGAGTCACTAGTATATGGTCTTTAGGAAGTAAATATCAGTAAAGTGCTATCCTCGTCACGAATCCCGAGCATCGAGATGATTGAGCAACAATGTAGCTAATGGGCTGTTTGAAAGAAAGAAAGAAACACCCTTGACGCATGTTGATCTGTAATCATAAATCCAGGGTTGTTTTGAATTTCGCGGTTTTCGCGTATTTCACGATTTTCGCGATTTTTTTGAATTTAGGGCGATTTATGCCCTATGGATGGGCGGTCATGAATAGATTTTGTCAATAAATAACCTTTTCCACTGAAGATAATGGTTTATGTTATGTTAAGCATTATCAAATATCTTTGATTTTCGCAAGCTTTCACTATTTTTACTATTAGGGACATTTGTCAGTTTGACTGAAAAAAAAGTTCGAAAAAATGTGCATTTTTTCTTTTGATTTGATTGACAAAAACTAATGGTCTGTAAGTTGTTACACATTTATATCACTGAAAAAGATTATTTTCTTGATAATGATACTTAATTGAAATTTATACATAAAGGAGAGACTTTACTGACTCTGGAAGAGATTATATTTTCTGGGGAGGAATTTTTATAATATCGGTTACTAAAGGATCTGAGTTCAGTAGTAGTCTGAAGTAAATCTGTGTTTGTTGCTGTTCTTGAATTTTTTTAGTGTAGTCTTGTCTAAAATCTTTAATATTCTTGTTATTTGTTTCAGTGGCCTTTTCAGATAATTCACCAATGGATATTAAAGCGTTATCAATGTCATCTGAACCATGAACCAATACTTTGTGAACTCTTGGCGGTAAATTAACACTCCAAATACCAAGCCTAAAAATAGTTGGAACGGTAACTTTGAGCTGTCATAGCTCAGCTGTTATTCAACGAATATCAATAAATTTTACACCCTCGATTTTTGTGAAGTTCGTAGATTGATTCCAAAACTTTGTAGCAGACGATTGCTAAAGGAAAACCAATGAAAATTTGATTTTTCCCGTTCCAAGTTTTTTTCACGCGCCCAATATGCCCTATCTGTTTTCCAATTTTCTTTCCTTTGGCATACTCGTCGCATAGAAAATATTGAATACTTCAACTTTACCGAGTCATAACTTTGTTTTTAGTCAACCGATCTTCAAAATTTGTTCACCATTGGAAAGGTAATACTTTCAGAAATAAAATGCACTGAAAAAACGAAAAATAGGGTTGTCTACCCAAAGTTGTAATGAAAACTCTAGATAGATGACCTAAGAAAAGATGAGACTTTTCACAATGATCGTAAATATCTCGAAATTCAAAGTAATGACCTATATATTTTTACACATCATTCGATTGCTAGTGATACCAGCTACAATTTTCGCTCAACTACCATTCCTGCACAATCAAAAGAAAACATTAAACAATCCATGAATTTATAAATATATATGAATCTTTCATTTTTTTCCCATGTTTGTACATAACTCAAAAATTAAAGCGACGACATGTACATTTTTTTGATTCAAAATATTGGAATCATTACCAGAAACAATGTGTTGATGATCAAAATTATATATCCGTTCAAAGAATCTTGAGAAATTTGGTACAAATACAGAGAATTTCTATTATTGGGAAAATTTTGCAAAAAAAAAAAACAAATCAAAACTTTGGAATTTTATGACATATATTTTTTATTATTTTAGTTAGAAATTCACTATAAACAAAATTTACAAAAAAACTGAAACTTATATAAAAAATGTTTTCTTCAAACAGTTTTGTTTGATTTTTGAAAAACATGAAAGCTAGTGCATGAACTAGTGTAACCTACAAAATGAAACAGTTCTCAAATCGGTTAAGCCATTTTTCTCAGTGAAGTGAGTTCCACTATTTCAGGTACTTATGAAACTGGAATCGCCCGGAATATTGGCTTTGCAGCAGCCTTTGCGATTAGCACCAACCAACCAATCTATTTGCAGCTTACAGTTGTCTTCGTCTCGAAAAAACAACCTCTTCGTTTGAATGCTTTTTACTGAATGAAACCCTGCATCTATGTTATCAGAACTAATTGGCTCAAGTAGCATGTTCCCCCGAAGAATGCAGAACGATTTCTTCCCGAATATGCACTTGAATTAATTTGACACTTTAGAAGACAAAAATACCTTTTTTCCATATACAGCTAATAAATGACTTACATGATATGAATATTTTTCAATGAAAAAACCCAATGTTTGAACATAATTTAAAAAAATTTTAAAAAATATCTCCTCCGCCTTTTTTTATAAACATGCTCGAAAATATTTTCTGTCAAATACAAGAAACGGTTTTTTTTTCGTTTGCCACAATGTTAGATATAGCAGTTTAAAAATAACCTGTTTTTGAACTAGTTTTGCTCTTAACTTAGGTTCAGAAAACGCTACCTGAATACGCCAGTCATTAAAAAATTGGTTTTAACAAACTCCAAAAGATGTTCAAAGATACCGATACGAAAAGAGAAAAATATAAATGCTAGAGCAAAAAATCTGATTTTGTGAGGAACACCCTAAGTTGCTCTTCAAAAATAGCTGTAACCCTAAAACCGTAACTATGGGTCCTCAGCAAAGCTGCTCGATATAAGTTTATCTACAATTTTGCCGAAGAATGCAGTCCTCTATCTCAATACATCCGGAAAATAAGTTTTGGATCACCTTAATAATAAGAGCCACCCTAATACCATGTACATCGACATTTGGCTTATCTTCACTGATCATTTGTTTAGAAGACATCATAGCTCTAAAGTATAAGGTTAAGCCACAAATGTTTTTGTCCCCCCAAAAATGGTGGATCCGGACCACTGTGCAATGCAATTTAACTCGGAAATTTTAAAACAAAATCAGAATTTTAGTAGTTATCAATTGCGTTTGGATTGTGCATAAAAATTGTTTAGATCGTTTGTCCAGTACAAAAATATAACTATTTTTAGAGTTTTAGGTTATTTACTAAAATTTTTAAAATTTTCAGTGAAATCCAAGTTTCAGTTTTTTTTTGTAAATTTTGTTCATAATAAATTTCTAACTAAAATAATAAAAAAATTTATGTCATACAATTTAAAAGTTTTAATTTGATTTTGTTTTCCAAAATTTTCCAATAATAGAAATTCTCTGTATTTGTAACAAATTTCTTGAGATTCTTTGAACGGATATAGAATTTTGATAAACAACACATGGTTTCTGGTAATGATTCCAATATTTCGAATCAAAAAAATGTCATCGCTTATTTTTTTGAGTTATACACAAACATGTCAGAAAAATTCAGATATATTTATCAATTTATCGATTTTTTAATGTTTTCTTTTGATTGTGCAGGAATGGTAGTTGAGCGAAAATTGTAGCTGGTATCACAAGCAATCGAATGATATGTAAAAATATATAGGTCATCGCTTTGATTTTCGAGATATTTACGATCATTATAAAAAGTCTCACCTTTTCTTAGGTCATCTATCTACAGTTTTCTTTATAGCTTTGGGTAGACAACCCTATTTTTCGTTTCTTTTAGTGCATTTTATTTCTGGAAGTAGTAACTTTCCAATGGTGAACAAATTTTGAAGATCGGTTGACTAAAAACAAAGTTATGACTCGGTAAAGTTGAAGTTCTCAATATCCGATTCGCGATACCGGAGTCGCATAAATGCAGATAGGGCACATTTTAGGCTTGAAAAAAAACTTGGAACTGGAAAAACAGATTTTCATTAGTTTAATATACTTAAAATAATCTACACACTTCACAAAATTCGAGGGTGTAAAATCGAAATTGTTCAAGTAACAACTACCATAGTAGCTCAAAGTTACCGTTCCAACTCTTTTTGAGGCTTGGTGCTTCGCGTAACTTTTTTAGGCTTGGTATTAGGAGTGTTAAATTGACATAACATGGTATTAGGAGTGTTAAATTGACATCTTGACAGAATCTTCTAGTGATGTTTTTGAAAATATAAATGATATGAGAAAGGCATCATTACACCACTAGGTGGATTAAAAAGGGTTTTGTCGTGAATACGACTTACTTTACTATGGGGCGCCTTTTCAAAATTTACCCTCTGAGAGAGTGATAAGTTTTTGATCGTGAATATCTTCTGTTGTATCTAATGAATCAACATAATTCTTGCAACATGCCATCGGAAATATGATCACAATTTAATGATAAAATTTTCAGTTGTGTGACATAATCTTAAATAGTTCAAAATTAAACTTTTCTTAAATGTTTGGTACAAACGAGTGTCAAAGAGGATAATTCATATGGCGCGTTTGCCTTTCTCGTATTTTGGAAGCTCATAGCTCAGTGATCTGTAGAAGGATTTATATAATCTAACTACCAATAGAATCGAAAATCTTCAACTTGAACGTGTATTACAACAATATTGAAGTTTTTCAATAGTACACTATTGAAAAACCTGTTTGATTTAACCCATGACAGCACCAGCCAATCAGAACGCGAGATGTCTGCATCTATACAAGAGCATCCATATAAAAGTTGAGTGCTTCATTTTTCCTACCATTTGCTGAGCATCTGTTCCCGAAACAAGACACACGAGAGCAACATCGTGGACCTGTCGTCTCACTGTTTCCCGTTCTGCGTACAGGAAAGGAATTCTAACAAAGGTGATGTGAAAAATAGCGGCAGTTAAGTTAAAGCACGAGTGTCAGCACGATGACAGCGAGAATCGGATGAAAGGCAGCCGAAAATTCCAGCAAATTCAAATAGCACTTTTAAGTGCTAAAAATAATCATAAAGAATTAGTTGAATTTTATCGCTTTCCTACCATTTTCCGAGCAACTGTTGCCGAAACAAGGCACACACGAGAAGTTAAATTAATTTGCACCGTCACTAACACATTCAATTACGAACGGCAATGCGAAAGTGGAAGTGATGATGTTGAATACATCTTTATACTAGTACACAAATATGCCGTGCGAAAGAGTTGCATTCTTTAGTATGGGGCGCTTTTTGATCATGATATCTAACACATTCAATTACGGCAGGACAGTAACGCTGTCTCGCAATACGAAACAGAAAATTTTGATTTAGAAACATCTTTATACTAGTATACTTTATACAAATTATTAGAACAAATGTTTTCACTTGATTTGCGCATTCTACTTTCCAGGCGTATCAGAACTGGCTAAATTTAAAGCAATCCTAAATATTTCTTTATCACAGTTATGTGGTCGTCCTGAAAAGGACGGGGTTTTCAACTCCTCGTCGTTACGGATGGACAGCTGCAGATGGCGAGGGATGATTTTCGTTTTCTTGTTGTCGCGGGCTGCATTACCGGCCAATTCCAACACTTCGGCAGCCAAGTACTCCATCACTGCCGCCAGATAGACCGGTGCACCGGCACCGACACGCTCTGCGTAGTTTCCCTTCCGGAGCAGACGACGGATTTTGCCAACTGGGAACTGCAGACCAGCACGGTTCGAGCGGGACTTTGCCTTGCCCTTAATTGTTCCTCCTGTGTGCGTGTTTCCGCGTGAAAATTCCACAAGAAGCTGTTAACCGTTAGGCAGCCAATTCAGTATTACTGACTGCCGCTCTACTAACTCTCTCTTTTATATCGTCTCACTGTTTCCCGTTCTGCGAAGGGGAGGTCCGTACACCGCTACCAGTATAAATTGAAATGTGATGTGAGAAATAGCGTCATTTGAGTTAAAGCAGCTACTCTGTATGTACGAGACACCGTCAGAACGATGGCACCGAAACAGGTAGAAAAGCAGATTTGTACCGTCACTAACACATTCAATTACGAACGGCAATGCGAAAGCGAATGTTGAACACATTTTTATACTAGTATGGGGCCATGTAAAAATATGCCATGCGAAACAGGGTTGCCATATAAACAGGTTAATCTGTTTTATTATTAATATTATTATTATTATTATTATTATTATTATTATTATTATTATTATTATTATTAATATTAATATTATTATTATTAATATTATTATTACTATCATTATTATTATTAGAATGACTCTTGCATACCGAAGATCGTCGATACATTTCAGACCAGCCCATTGCAATTGTCTCGTACTGAAATTTCGAGAAGAATCAGATATCTTCGAACTTTGTAGCATCAATAAAACTAAACTACAAATTTGTCGTACCTAGCCTGCTATATTAGCAAATTATAAAAGAATTGTTTCAAGTTTGGAATATATAGTTGTAGAATAGTAGCTGTTTAATGTAACTAATCTGTATTTTAATGTAGGTACATCGCTTCAAACTCTATTAGTGAAAAAGAGGAAATCTTGCACAATTCATACAATCAATCAACTAACTGATATTCGGAAAAGTGATGGGAGCGTATCAGTTTTTTCGTATTCACGACATCCAGTTATGTCTCTGACATTACCCACCCACCTTTTTTCATTGGAATAGTCATAACAGATAATCGGGTTTGATACAAATATTGCTGCTTGAAACTACAAAACATGATAAATAATTTTCTCAGTGGACTAGATAGTTTCAATCGATATTTTGATAAAAACAACAAACATTTAACTAACGTTCCTGTCAATTCAGATAAGGTCATAATTTTAGCGCTTCAAAATTACAAACTTTTCAGTTGAAATAAATGACCTTAAATTTAGTTATTTCAGCTAACGCTTTTATTTAATAAAATAATACATTTTGGTTTGTCTTTCAAAATAAAACGATTTCTTTTAATCTAATTTGCAAGGTAATTTTTGATACTTCTTTCATTTCGATTTGTAATCGTTCCAGTTTCTGAGTTAGAGTGTGAATAGAACAAAATTTTTATTTTCATCAGTGTTTTGTAATAAGGGATCTGTGCTGTTCGGATGCAATGGACTGTATCGTTACAAAAATCAAAAAATCGCGTGTGCTCTCGGAGCAGTCAAACTTATAACTAACTTTATTCAGATCGATTACAATGGTATGTGTATGAGAATGAACTGGAATCACGGTGTTTCATTTCTTTGATGGTTGTCGCGTCTTCGTGGATCGAGTTGCCAACCTAACATTCTCCCGCGCGTTGAAATGGACCATTTCAAGAAGGGATGGCTGGTTCTTCTCCTTCACCATCCAACGGAAGTAAACAGATCTTCTTGATTGCTCTCGTCGTTGTTTTGCCGTTAGGTAAACGCAGACCAACCACACGTGTGTGGCCGTCTCTTCCTGGAATCAACTCAGTGATACGGGCAAGCATCCATTGCAAAGGAGGTACGTTGTCGTCGACGACCAATACTAACGCACCAATCTTGAACGTGGTGATTTTGAAATCCTTCTGGCGTTGCTGAAGCTCGTGAAGATAGTGGGTCATCCACAGGTTCCAGAATTTTTGCTTTAAATCTTGGACGAACTGCCACTTGGACAGCCGACCAGGATGAATTTGCTGATATGAAGGCTCTGGGATCGCTTGAAACTCCCGACCGATTAGAAAATGGGCCGGAGTGATAGCACGAACATCGCTTGGATCGTCTGAAGTAGGTGTTAATGGCCGCGAGTTTAAAATCGCCTCTATCTGGGTAAGCACTGTTGAGAATTGCTCGAAGGAAAGATTATGCTCGGCCAAAATTCGCATGAGGTGCCGTTTAACGGATTTGACACCCGCTTCCCAAATCCCCCCGAAGTGTGGGCTTCGTGGCGGAATGAAGGACCACTTGATACCTCGCTGTGTACAAAACGTATCAAGATCACGACAATGTTGCTCATCACGAAACAGTTCAGCTAGATGACGTAGTTCATTGTTAGCGCCTTCAAAATTGGTTGCATTGTCGGAGTACAAATTCTCGATCAGACCTCGACGACTGACAAACCGTTGCAGGGCCCCGAGAAAGGCTTCCGACGTCAAGTCTGAAACCGCTTCCAGATGAAGGGCACGAGTTGCCATGCACACAAATACACAGATGTAACCTTTCGTAATCTGCGCGTTTCGTAGTTTGTGGTTGCCACGAATATTGAATGGACCGGCGAAATCCAGCCCGGTGCGTGTGAACGGAAACGACGGCTGGACTCGATAGTCGGGTAGATCTCCCATGAGTTGCGTAGATGTAGTTGGTTTTAACCGATAGCATGGTATACACTGATGTATAACCTTTCTGATGATGTTTTTTGCTCGTAGAGGCCAATATCGCTGTCTTACTATAGCTAGCAAGCTTCTTTGACTGGGGTGAAGATTGGTTTGATGCAAGTATCGTATCAATGTTGTTGTCAAGGGATGTCTATCCGGGAGTAACGCTTGATGCTTGTACTCATAAGGAACTTGGGCGTTCCTCAAACGGCCTCCGACTCGCAGAATTGCATCATTTGGATCGATGAAAGGATGCAAGCTCCGGAAGGGAACTTTCAAATTGGGGTTCTTCGTTCGCAATAACTTCAACTCAGTAGCAAATGCTTCAGTTTGCACTAATCGCATGATCAGTGCGTGAGATAGTGAAATCTCATCCGTCGTAGGTAAACCCTTAGTGAGTTTCTTCCTACCACTACGCAAAAAATCACAAAAACGCACCACATATGCCATAGCACGCAGAATAATTGAAAAGCGGCTAATTCGATCGAAAAGCGGTAGCCGTGCTTCTGTGATCGCTGTTACTAACACTGTCTTCTTCACTTCAGGAATATCTTCGTCCACCAGTGCAGGCGGCACAACAATGATTGGATCTGCAATACGGAGCATTGTTGGTCCAGTCCACCAGAGCGAATGAGACTCCATGTTCTTCGGGGCGATTCCACGCGATAAACAATCAGCAGGGTTCTCCTTCGTTGGGATGTATTTCCATTGAAATCCCTCAGTCGTATTTTGAATTTCTCGGACTCGATTGCTAACGTACGTTTTCAGCTCACTAGGTGACTTCCGAATCCAGCACAAGACAATTTGCGAGTCACTCCACATAGTCACACAACCAAATTGTATATCGAACGCAGCTAGTATCTTCACAGTTAACCGTGATAATAGCACTGCCGCCAATAATTCGGCACGTGGTGTGGTGATTTGCTTCTGTTCCTTTGTTTTCCTGGGTAACACTCTTGACTTGCTGCATACTAACTTCATCTCCGCTGTACCGTCAGTTCGTTTCAATCGTGTATAGATGCAGGCGCCGTATGCGAGCTCTGAAGCGTCAGCAAACCCATGGAGCTCGATGTCACTGGTTTCTTCGCTCAAAATCCATCACGGAATTTTGATATTGTTTAGAGTTTGTAACTGTTGGTAATACTCTATCCACAACTGCGCCATATCTGCAGGAACCGTTTGATCCCACTCCAGGTTCAATTACCACAGCTCACGCATAATTAATTTAGCAGCAGTTACCGCCGGACCTACAAAGCCCAACGGATCGAATATCTTTGCAATTTGACTCAAAATTGTTCGTTTTGTGTGAACAGCGTACTTTTTTTTTAAGACTTTTTTTTTTATTTAAAAGATATTTTATTCAGGCCTATTTGCGTACAAGCTTTACGTGGCCGATTTAGCTGAGTTTTTAAATAAAAGATTTTTTTTTGTATTGGATCTCGTTGTCACCCTTTTTCTAGGGGGAGAGGAGCTTCCATTTTCCTCCTGCGAGGATAGAGGGGCACTTCGTTCGTGGTTCGTCTCGTCATCCATTGCCGCATCGGTGGTATTGTTGTTGATTTCGTTGCTGGTTGCTGTAGATGCGCTTTGTTGTACATTGTTTGCAGTTGCTGGTTGGTTGGATGGTAAGCTGTTAACTGCAGCTGGTGTACTTTGTTCTATAGGGGATACGTTGGATGGTTTCGTTGAAGAGGATGCTTCACTGTTGTTGGTGACTGTCACACAGAGATGTCTATCTCCTCTGTGTGACGAAGAGCAAGCAAAATTTCTCCCCTCGCACTGACAACTTCAACGAGAGCTCTTCTCTTTCACATTTATACACCACTGTTGTGTAAAGTGTACACGCATCATGAGTGCGTTTGTTTATTTCCTTTTACCTCTTCCACTGAATCGCACCAAAGTGCTAGAGCATTAGCTAATAAATTCTCTGAGGTGGATGCAGATACTTTCACAGAGGTGTACACGCCGGTGAGCACTCTGCTGTATGGTTTGCGTAGATGAAGCGTGGACACGCAAAATCAGCAAAATAAAACAATTTATCGTAAAATTTTCGGTTTTCCTTGCAAATTTTTCATAGCAAGGGCAGATCTACTCTCTATTAATTGAAGTTCACAGAAGTGTTCGCTCACTATCACGCGCCAGTGGTCACTTGGGTGTATTTAGACGAGAGCGCGTGTGAGCGATTCATGTGAAGAGAATGTGTTTCACTCGCGCCAGCTGCTTTAACCACAAGCACACACTCAAATGCTGTCTATTCGAAACTGAGAAGAAGTGCGCTTTCCGCTTTGTGCGGTGCTTCGTTTTTTTCATCCTCGGTGTGGCAAAAATCTGACTCTAGCGTGTATCTCTCTGGTGAAATGCCATCTCTGCTGTCACAGGTGTACTGGGGTTGCTTGGGGTTGATGTGAAGGAAGCACCGTTGTCCTTTGGTATAGTTGTCTCCTTGTCCGGTTTATCACATGGCTTACCGTAGTGAACAGCTTTTTGGCAATATTGACATGTGGCCATCTGATTGTCATAGGTAACAAGTGATTTGCACGGTATTCTTGTATCCTGACCGAATGTCACATAAGAAGGTATAGGCCTCCTCAAGCGCATGCGTAACAAACGTACGCCATTTAGAATACCGGGGAAAAAATTCCTCCACCTTTCATCTTCTATAGAGAGAATCTCTCCGTATTGGGACATAGTTTTGCGAATATAAGAACCGTTGACGCTTGAGGGAAGATCATGCACACGCACTTCTATAGCACTATCTTCCATATATACTGGAATGTTGTACTTGATATTTTCATGCTCCACATAGTGCACATTATTATTGTCTTTAGCGAATTGAATTGCATCCAACTCTTTATAGAACTGGATATAAACAACATTATTGGTCTTATTGCATTGGAGTAAATGCACACGTTTAATGTCAAGATTCATTTGCTCCTTAAGCAAACCTTCAAGTTCTCGTATCGAAGGTCGAATTTTGCACTGTCTGAAGTCAACAATAATTGTATTCTTTCGTACCGACGGTAGCTTCTGTTCGTTTGGTTCACTCATTTTCGAGGTCTATTGTTCACTACACAATACTGTACTTGGTTTCTTCTGTCCCCAACGTAAGCGGTTTTGTTTGTCGACTGACTTGGATGAGATGTAAACCCGAACTGAACAGCGTACTTGTCGACTGGATGTGTAGAGAGCACTACTGTAAACTCATCTTTGACAGGGATCCACGCCACACCCAGTGTTTTCATAATTGTGTTGATACTTGTATCCTTGATTTCAATACCACGTTCTCGTTGGACTTCTGGGATGTCCATCAGTAGTTCTTGGGAATTCGAGGCAAATTTGTGTACACAAAAACAACCCTTTGCCAAAAGAGCTACGGTCTGATTCTTCAATTCAATGATTTCCGGTAATGCATCAGCTCCAAAGAGTGCATCATCCATATAGCAAGATTTCTGGATCGCCTTCGAGGATAATGAATACTGTACTCCTTCATCTTCAGTCAATTGACGGAGAGACATCGTCGCAAGAAATGGCGATGAAGCTAAGCCGTACGTTACGGTTTGCAAGTCGTACGTTTTCAATGGTTCATTCTGGGTTTTCCTCCACAAGATTCTCTGATATCTTCGGTCGTCTTCGTGTACCGCGACTTGCCGGTACATTTTAGAGATGTCGGCTGTAAACACAAATCTATGGATACGGAAATTCAGAAGAATCGAGACCAAATCATTTTGTACAATTGGCCCGATCAATTGGGTTTCATTGATTGAAATCCCCGTATCTGACGCTGCTGATCCATCGAAAACCACACGTAACTTTGTAGTAGAACTAGTGGGTTTCAGGACATAGTGGTGTGGTAAATAGAAACCCTGTGAATTATCGGGCTTCGGATTCTCGATCATGTGACCAAGTGTTTCGTACTCCCGCAGGAAGTCACTATACTGTTGCTTCAGCTCAGGAACGCCGTTCAGACGTTTTTCCAATCCATAAAATCGTTTTTCGGCCATGCGCCTCGAATCTCCCAGTAGGATCTTCCTATCATTGAACGGTAAACGCACCAAATATCTGCCGTTTGCCATTCGCTGATGCGTTCTTTCGAAATGTTGCACGCATTCTTCTTCAATAGTAGAATTTATTCCTTCGATATCGCCGAACGACTCAATTTCCCAAAATTTTTTCACCAATGTATCCACGCTTTCTTCGGAGGCAGTAGCGGAGAAGGAATGAACGACTCGAGAATCTTCGTTCGGAACTGGTCCACTCAAAACCCATCCAAACTGAGTTTCTTGTAGTAAAGCACCACTTCTTGGTAGTTGTAGTCGACCTATCATCAGCATATCAAAAAATACATCTGCTCCCAACAACATGTTGATCTTGTAGGGGACATGGAATCTTGGATCTGCGAGTTCAATTCCGCTTGGGAGAGACAAGGTACTAATATCCACCTTACTACTTGGCAGAACTCTCGTGATTTTGGGAACCACAAGCAGTTCCAAGCAAACCGTGTAGTCGTTGACACGAGACGTCACTTGGATATGGATCTTGAGACGAACTTTGGTCTGAGTATCGTTCAAACAGCTGATGTGCACGTTTGTTGGATGCTTCTTTAGCGCTAAAACAGTCGCGAACTGCTCGGTCACAAAGCTCGTATGCGACCCAGAGTCCAGTAGTACTCGACAGGGATACTGTTGACCGCCCTTTCCGTGGACAAGAACGACTGCTGTAGAAAGAAGTATCTGCTTTCCCAAGTTTTTTGGTTGCGCGCAGAAATTAGATTGTTGCTCTACATCTGTTGTAGCTACAGTCGAACCGCTCGTTGGTGACTGCTCAAGAGTTTTCGTTTGCTCTGCCTTCTTTGCGGACGGTGACGACTTTTCAGACTCTTTCGCATTATCATCAGGATGGAGAATTGTGTGATGAGGTTTCCGACACTTTTTGCACGTATGTTTCGACGTGCAGTTGCTTAGTCTATGCCCTTTCTGTAGACAATTGAAGCAGGCACCAATGCGTCGCAGGGTATTGTACTTGTCGGATAAGTTTACGTTCTTGAACGTATCACATCTCCACAGCTCATGATTATTAGAACATTGCGGACACTTATCGGTAACAGTAAGTAAGGTACTCGTCTTTCCCTTCGCTTCTTGTACGTTGCGTACTGGTTTTTGGTTTTTCAGTACTTGCTTCACTGCAGGTTGAATCTTTTCCAATACCTTACATCTTTGCGAGTTTCGGTGTCTAATTTGAAAACAAGGCGATTTATCATCATGCACTCCCCTAATCCTTCTACAGGAAGACCAAGGTTCTTTAAAGCTTCAACATTTTTCGTGCATGTGTCAATAAAATTTCGGAGATCGGACGCATTTTCGCTCAGTAGTTTTGGAAGGTTGAAATAAGTATCAATATGTTTATCAATAATGAGCCTTTTGTCTTCGTATCGCTCAATCAACATCTTCCACGCAGCATTGTAATCATTATTGTTCATGATTTCTTGGTCAATAATACCTGCGGCTTTGCCCACTAACGAGTTTCGGAGATGGTAAAGCTTAATACCGGGAGCTTCAGAATTGTACCGCTGCATAATCGTCTCGAACATAGATCGAAAGGCGAACCAATTCTCATACGTCCCATCAAACGTGGGTAACGAAACCTTCAACGGTGGTAGGTGTAGCGCAACTTCGGATGTCCTATTCTGCATACTTTGTAGCGGCTGGATGGTGCGAGCAGCATCTTCCTCCATCTTAATGTTATCATCGATCAATTTAGAAATATAGATGAATAACTCACCGTATTGCTGCTCAAACCTAACATATGCTTCCTCAGCCTCCTCTCGTACCTCGTCTTCAACGTCCGCTTGAAAAACTCTCTGATGAAGCTGGGCGTATTCCGCAAAGGCACTCTCGATGGTTTTTAGCTGAAGCTGTAAGAACTGTTTACACTTCAGATTCGGGTTTGGAACGTCTTGGCTAGATTCCAAACTCGATCGCACTCTCATCAATTTGTTTCGCACGGAATCCATTCGGCTGTTCATCACCTTTATTGCTGCCATTGCTTTTTTCATTTCTTCTTTGGCTTTTTTCTTCACTTTTTGAGCACTCACTGATGGGGTTTGATTTTCTTCTTCGTCCTTTTCTGGTAATTCCAGCTTTCGTGGTTCACCTTTTTTAGCCCTCGGCATTGGCGTTTCGTTCGACATTTAACATTTACTAATCCGATTCGCGGCTCCTTCACGAAATTATTACGAGCACAACGAATTTACTTGTTTCATTTCATGTAACGCAATTATCACAACCACAATGTAGAACCAGTATTCATATAGTGTTCACAACTACAACTGAATCGGCGTTCCAAGCCGGTAGCCGAGTAAATTCACAAATGCACAATGTCTAGTACGAAATCGCTCACTGCACAATGGAACCGGTAACACAAATGCGTTGTTCCCGTATTCAACGTCGAACAATTAGTGATAAATCTAAACTATGTTAGACTTTCCGAATTCAACCACAATCGGTGGTGTCAGCAACAAATGGTTACTCAGGCACAATCACATCAATATTCCGGATTGCGCCTTCAGGGCTTCTTCTTTGCAATCACCATGTATGAAGGCAAGCTTATTTTCTATATGTCGAACCGTCGGTGGTCCGATTTCAAAATGGCGTCGTTTTCGAATGCTTCCCGCAGATAGCTTCTTCACGCAATGGCGTCACTTCGCACTGTCGTTTCCGCGATAACGAGTACACCAGTCGGTGTTCGGTTTCGAATAAAATCACTAGAATTCCAACATTTCCGCGAGAAAGTTGGTCAGAACTCCGTAACAGGATCGATCCGGTTCGAAGGACCAAAAAATGTGCTGTTCGGATGCAATGGACTGTATCGTTACAAAAATAAAAAAATCGCGTGTGCTCTCGGAGCAGTCAAACTTATAACTAACTTTATTCAGATCGATTACAATGGTATGTGTATGAGAATGAACTGGAATCACGGTATTTCATTTCTTTGATGGTTGTCGCGTCTTCGTGGATCGAGTTGCCAACCTAACAGGATCAAATAAAAAGGAGTGAATTTCTATAAATTTGTAAATCTTTCTAGTTTTAGAAGTCATTAGTTGATAAAAACCAATCCCTGAGCTCCGTAGGTGACTGTCAAAATTCAAGTGTATCCATTTTCCGGTAGCAGTATTATATGATGAATATTAAAAATTTCAAACCATCGTTTAAAGTGACAATGCAAAAAAGATGAAAGCTCTTCGAAACTGTGCTAAAGATTATTCCAACTTGTAGGTTTTGATAGTTTATGGTCAATGTTTCGGTTTCCGAAAGTAAAGAGCGATAAATTTCCTAATTTAAAAGGGATGTCTTACCGGATTTTCATAAAATTATATTTAAATAGAAGGTCTTATAACCCCACAGGTGATTGTTAAATTGTATCCGGATTCGATTTTCGGCTCCGGAATTTTTAGGGAAGTTACTTGGATTTCTCAGGCAAAGTTAAATCAGTTTTACAAATTTAGGATCACATGAATGGTCTCGTAAGTTACGACAAATTTTACAGACGGATCTTAATTCGTTTTAAAAAATTCAAGCCTTAGCTACACAGTTCGCTTTCTCATCTCATCCTAGTCAGTCGATAAAACAAAACCGCTTACGTTCGGGACAGAAGAAACCAAGTACAGTATTGTGTAGTGAACAATAGAACGACCTCGAAATGAGTAAACAAACGAACAAAAGCTACCGCCGACACGGAAGAATACAATTGTTGTTGACTTCAGACAGTGCAAAATTCGACCTTCGATACGAGAACTTGAAGGTTTGCTTAAGGAGCAAATGCATCTTGACATTAAACGTGTGCATTTACTTCAATGCAATAAGACCAATAATGTTGTTTATATCTAGTTCTATAAAGAGTTGGATGCAATTCAATTCGCTAAAGACAATAATAATGTGCACTATGTGGAGCATGAAAATATCAAGTACAACATTCCAGTATATATGGAAGATAGTGCTATAGAAGTGCGTGTACATGATCTTCCCTCAAGCGTCATCGATCCTTATTATTCGCAAAACTATGTCCCAATACGGAGAGATTCTCTCTATCGAAAAAGAAAAGTGGAAGAGTTTATTTCCCCAGTATTCTAAATGGCGTACGTTTGTTACTCATGCGCTTGAGGAGGCCTATACCTTCTTATGTGACATTCGGTCAGGATACAAGAATCCCGTGCAAATCACTTGTTACCTATGACAATCAGATGGTCACATGTCAATATTGCCAAAAAGCTGTTCACTACGGTAAGCCATGTGATAAACTGGACAAGGAGACAACTACACCAAAGGACAACGGTGCTTCCTTCACACAAACCCCTAGCAACCCCAGTACACCTGTGACAGTCACCAACAATAGTGAACCCCTTCAACGAAACAATCCAACGTATCCCCTACACAAAGTACACCAGCTGCAGTTACCAACTTACCATCCAACCAACCAGCAACTGCAAACAATGTACAACAAGAACGAAATCGACAACAATACCACCGATGCGGCAATGAATGACGAGACGATCCGCGAACAAACTGCCCCTCAATCCTCGCAGGAGGAAAATGGAAGCTCCTCTCCTCCTAGAAAAAGGGTGACAACGAGATCCAATACAAAAAAAATTATCTAAAAACTCAGCTAAATCGGCCACTGAAGCTTGTACGCAAATAGGCCTGAATAAAACATCTTTTAAATAAAAAAAGCCTTAGCTACAAATGGCGATGTTAAATAATCGTTTAAACTGTTCTAATATATCAAATTGGACAAGAGTAGTCAAAAAATTTGAATAGTTTTGCATCAATTTCTCACGAAAGAGATCATCACACAACAATGTTGAATAAAACATATTTTTGTATAGTTAACGAATTCAATCTTATTTAAGTTCAACTATTTGCAAGTCAGATTAATCAATTTTTGTGTTCCAGTAATATTTTAAATATGTTCAAAAATGATACCTTTTCTTTGTAATGAAAACTTTTCCCATGATTAAAATGATAAGATATCTCTTAGATCAATATTCAAACATCTTGAAATCAATTTTCAAATTGCTCTGCCACAGAAAGAGAAGAATCTGAACAGTGTGGACAACCACACATTCTACGTATGCTTTTCTACTGCTGGTACTGAGACAGAATAGAAAGTTTATTCACACCCGTCCAGTATTTGAGGTGAAGGTCGAACACCAGGAACATTCTTTTTAAGAAATTTCTCTTCTGAACCGGTTTAGATGATGATCCCATCTCGTCGTAGCTGTGAATACTGCCTATGATAATTGGCTGGACGTTTCGAGAGCTTATCGTATCGTTCTCATTTTATAGCGCTTTCTATACGAAAGATACTGTTTCATCGCGTACTGAGCCCGTTTCATTTCAATTTGAAGAATACTTGCACGAGAAGCAGCTTGATGAGCAAATTGCTCTCAACAGATGTTATACGTTAGTCATTATCGGCGTGCGGTTTCGTTGGGCCACTGCTCGGTACGCACACAATGGGATTATGAACGAAAAAGATCATTTTATCCGGCTACCTGGCCGACAAGTGCGGACTCTATCGTCGCGTTATAGGGTTGATCAGCTTGCTTTTTTAAATGTAACCACTTACGATGATCCAAAAATGGCTGTTGTTGGAGAAGTTTGGATATGAACAAAACAACTGTACAACTCTGTTTTCGTTTAGGAACATTGTAGAGTACAATCGCACGAAATTGCCTTCTCATTACAAAAAAGTTTAGTTAAAAAAAAGTAGCGGTGCGGTAAATCGCTTTTCTTTTGGTTTGAACATCGATGCTTAAAACTATTCAAAAATATCTGTGCATATTTCAATTTCGTGTTTTGAGCACAACCCGTTTTTAGCTTCACTTTGCCGCGTTGATAGATTCTCTAGCGAAGAATAATATGAGTACAGGAGTTGCGGAAAACACTAAATTACTCGTTGTTCTTTCTTGTTGAACATGGGATAAATTGTTACAACAGAGTTCAGTTATCTGATCATTAATCATTTCCATTTTTCGGTGAGATTTGGATTCATTAAAACATGCATTAACGAACGCATTTATAGGTGATTATGGCTTGACTATAGGAATCCCGTTGATGGTATCACAGTTAAGAATAAGTTTTTTGATTTTGTTTAGTGACCTTTCTTATCTTTTCTTTGTTCTAGTACAGAACAAATGATATCTTTAAAAGTTTTACATGACTGTTGAAGAATAATTGATTGTATGGTAGATTAAATACCGATTGCAATAGAATTGTCAAGAGTTCGATTATATGCATAAGATAAATACTAATATCGCCAAATATATACAAATATATAATATTTGTGACGAAAGAAATGTCTCAGGAAAAAATATTTGTTTCGTCCAAAACCATGATATACAACCGGAATTCGCTAGTTGGAGTATGACTGCACTCCATTTAGAAAATCGTGTTCACAGCTGGTTGTCTTTTTCGAAGGGAGCGTTAATCACAATTATTATTCCAAATCAGATTTGTGGAGAATATTTTGATGACGTTATAGTTGAGTACTATTTTATGATCTTTCAAAAAAAAAAAATGGTTCATAGGGTCAATAAGGTTGGTATGCTTTTCTATTGAAACAAGTATCTACGATCTACTGAAACAAGCATCGATTTTTTTCGGAATTTGCTTATAATATTATGTGACACTACATCTAATGGTTCTATAATTGTGAGTCTATGTAACTCATTTGTACTAAACCAGGGAGGACGCTTCAAAATCATTTTCAGAATTTTATTCTGAATCCTTTGAAGTGTTTGCTTCCTGGTGGAACAACAACTTGACCAAATTGGTACTGCATAAAGCATGGCTGGTCTGAAAATTTGTTAATAAATAACCAATTTGTTTTTTAGACAGAGTTTAGAATTTCTGTTTATAAGAGGATATAAACATTTAATATATTTATTACATTTTGCCAAGATTCCTTCAATGTGATCCTTGAAAGTGAGTTTTTTGTCATACGTTAAACCTAAGTATTTTGCTTGATCAGACCATGTCAATTCCAAGGGCAAAGGTTTGTTGTTTTCATCTAACGTTCGATTATTTTGGAAAAGTATTCTCGCTTCAAGCATATGTTTTACCACATACACCTTACCCCAGAACAACAGTATTTCGCCGAAGAAATCCATTTTGATAAGATTTATTACAACAGTTCGTCTATAATTTGCTCGGAGACTTTGTCCATCAGGCATAAAACCTCCTCATCTTTCATATCAACAGATTCATATGAGTGGTTTTCATATACCTAATACCACATAGAACAGACATCCAAGTAGAGATTTCAATGTGTGTAAGAAAATTAACGGTTGTTTTAAAAAGCAATCACCAAGTAGCAATTCTCCTGTAGAGGCGCTTCGAGTAGCTCAGTAATCCCTTATTGGCCGTTGCGTTCAAGCTTTCATACAATGGTAATTCATGCGTGCACAGTCGTGCGCAACGGTGATTTATAACGGATTTTTACTTGTATGCTTTACACAGCTATTTTGAAAAAGTTTGTACTAGTTTGGATATCTGTTCTCTGTGCTAATACTACCAAATGAAACTAACCTTATAAATAAGCCAAGCGCTTAAGAGCTAAAACCTTTTTTAATTCACCCATTGGTGTAGTGATGCCTTTCTCATATTACTTATACTTTCAAAAAACATCACTAGAAATTCTGTCAAGTTTCTTTTTTTGAAACTTGAATAAAATCAAAAACGGCGAAGCACAAGATACAGAGAACGGTACAGGAATCAATCTGGGTGCACGCTCAGCCGACGACAGATTCCCAGCCCCTGATCTGTCGGAGGTAAGTGAGGAGATCGGCAAGCTGAGGAACAACAAAACCGCGGGTAATGACCAGTTGCCAGGCGAGCTGCTCAAACATGGAGGAGATGCACTGGCTAGAGCGCTGCACTGGATGATTTCTAGGATTTGGGAGGAGGAGATTCTACCGCAGGAATGAATGGATTGAGTTGTATGTCCCGTCTACAAAAAGGCCGATAAGCTAGACTGTTGCATTTACCGCGCAATCACATTGCTGAACGCCGTCTACAAGGTACTCTCCCAAATCCTTTGCCGTCGTCTATCACCAATAGCTAAGGAATTCGTAGGGCCGTACCAAGCGGAATTTACTGGAGCCCGCTCCACTACGGATCACATATTCGCGATAAGACAAGTACTCCAGAAGTGTCGTGAATAAAACGTATCCACGCATCACCTATTCATTGACTTCAAAGCGGCATATGACACTATCGATCGAAAACAGCTATGGCAGATAATGCACGAATACGGTTTTCCGGATAAACTGACCGGCTGTTCAAAGCAACGATGGATAGAGTGATGTGCTACGTCCGAGTATCTGGGACGCTCTCGAGTCCCTTCGAATCTCGGAGAGGGCTACGTCAAGGTGATGGACTTTCTTGTATTTTGTTCAATATTGCCCTGGACGGAAACCTACATCGAACTGAAAGCTGAAGCTAGGCGTATCGGACTGGCCACAAATGCGTCGAAAACCAAATACATGAAAGGAAGAGGCTCTAGAGAAGAAACACTACGCCTCCCACCACGAATATTGATAGACGGTGACGATATCGAGGTGGTTGACGATTTCGTGTATTTGAGCTCACTGGTGACCGCCAATAATGACACCAACAGAGAAATTCAGAGACGTATTTTTGCAGGGAATCGTGCGTACTTTGGACTCAGAAAAATTCTCCGATCGAGAAAAGTACGCCACCGCACGAAATTGACCATCTACAAAACGCTCATTAGACCGATTGTTCTCTATGGTCACGAGACCTGGACTATGTTGGCAGAGGACCAACGCGCCCTCAGTGTTTTCGAAAGAAAGGTACTGATGACCATCTATGGCGGAGTGCAGATGGAAGACGGAACGTGGAGACGGCGTATGAATCACGAATTACAACAGCTGCTAGGAGAACCACCTATCGTACGGACAGCTAAAATCGGACGTCTACGATGGGCTGGGCATGTCATAAGGATGTCGGACGACAGCCCAGTGAAAATGGTTCTTGAATCTAATCCGACTGGTACAAGAAGAAGAGGAGCGCAGCGAGCAAGGTGGATCGATCAAGTGGAGGGTGATCTCAGAAGCATCCGTGCCTTGAGTGGCTGGCGACGAGCAGCCATGGACCGAGTTTTGTATGCTTGATACAGCAAAGGACACCATAAGGCCTATAGCTGTTAGGTAAGGTAGGTATAAAACCAAAAAGTTTCTTCGGTATAAACTACCGTCACCTTTTCAATTTGTAAACAGTTATGTCAAGTTAAAAAGACTTAAATGTGGCAACCCTGCACGCTATACAAAATTGAACAAAGCACGTTATGTGCTAGGCGGGTGCGTTTTCTTCTTCTTCCGTGCCAGCACGTACCGATGCGTACCGATTTAGCATCATTTTGTAGGACAGTTTGAAAGTTTTGATACTTATTGCCCTATAATTTTAGAACCGGGAGTCGGATCTGGATGAAATTGCAGTATCTTTTAAGACAATGAGAGCTTTAATTTGAATCATGATTTGTAAAAATCGGTTTTACCATTGCTGGAAAATCGAAGTGAGTTTCGTTTTTGGAGCTATTCTTCACTATTGCCGGGCACTAATAGTCCCAAAGTAGTTTTATATTGCCACCAACTAACAAGGTCTGTCAACTAGATGAATTTACCAGTGAATTTTATAAAAATGTGCACCTTGTATCGCCATCACTTGTGAAAAATGCTCATGAAATTGAATTTTTTTACTAATCTCACTGTGATACCAGAACCGGAAGTCGGATCTGGATCAACTTTTTGAGGACTCTTTGAAAAATCTCAAGACCTTTCATTTACATCTTAGTTTGTTATAATCGGTTGAGAAATTTCCGAGAAAATTGAATACGCATTTTCTCATAAATTTGCACATATTGCCTTGTAATTCCGGAACCGGAAGCCGGATAAAGATAGAATTTAATAGCGTTCTGTAGGACTATAAGACCTTTCGTTTGAATCTGGATACAGAATGCAAAATTCTGTATCTCGATTCGCATTTGATCGGAACACTCCGATTCGAACGAAATTCAGAATCGTGGTGATTGCTTCATCATGAAGTGACTAGTTTGATCAAAATTAGCCGTTCGTTGAGATCTACGCCTTTTTATTCTGTACACACACATACACTTTCTCAGTTTGCAAAGCTGAATCGATTGGTATATGATTCTCGGACCGGACCGGTTGAGAATTTTTTTCCAAAGTTATTGAAATTTAATACCTACATTAAAGCCAATCTTTGGATATTATTCAACTATAGATAATTCCGTTCCAATAAATCGCTCAACGCTGGATTGGCTCTGATTCAAATTTTGTCCAACAACTTACAGTTTTGTGATACTAATCTAATTATTAATTTTCTATTACCGAACCTAATAAAGCGTTTGTCCCGATCTTTTAGAACTAAATTATATTGTATAACTCGCTGGCAGTACATCCAGAACTCCATCTGGCCAGGTGGCAACATTCAGTAGCATGAGCTGTTGAAGTTTTTCAGGAGTGCGAGTGAAAGAGAGCTCGAAGAAAGGTGAACAGCCTACAAGAAATTTCTTCTTTTGCCATCTGCTTGTGGAGCCCGTCGTGCGCTAGAAAAACAGTGCTCTTTCAGATTTCGAGCCGAACGCAACTCGCTGCGCGTTGATCGTGCGTTGTTTCGCGGGAAAATCCTTTTCCTAAAAGTGTAATCAAGTCTCCCCAACAGCTAACTAGCACTCCTAAGGATTAAATGGCTAAAATGAATTGCATAGTATTTCTGGTAAGCACAGTAACCTAAAAAATGTTGTGTTGCATATTTGACAGTCGTTACTATTTATTCAACGGTATTCCGCATGCAACGGTTATTTGGAACCCCGGAACATTTTTTTTTCAAATACGTATGCAAATCGCGTTCCACTTTCATTAGACATTCCAGTGAAACCTATTTTACTGTGCTTCCTCTAGACTTGTTCTGCGAAATAAGTCAATGTATACGTCAAGAGTGAGAGAAATAGTGAAATAGACTACATGGCACATACGATGTATGACAATCTTGTCTGTAGTGAAATGTGTTTCTGGGTCATGCCAAGTGAGAAACTGTTATTTTGAATTGATTCGATTTTGCTGCATCAAACGAGACGAAAAATAAAACTGATTCGTCGATCAACCAATAACGTTGGTAACCTGTATCTAAATTAATCGCATTGGAGAACGTCATATAAAAGGAATGCTGAAAAAAAAATTCGGAAAAGTGAAATTTAATTCATTCCTATCGGACTTTTAACCGCAATAAAACCAGTTTGCAAGGGTTCGTCACTTGCCGATTGAGATCTTTCGTTGCAAATTGCGGGATAAGTACTGAGACGGCTGTTGAAAGTGGTTTGTAGTGGCTTGTTTAGTTGTCCGTTGTCGGTCAACATAATGATCACTAGGACTTCTGACAGGTTATCGGCGGCCAACGAGGAGTGCTTTTGGAATGTGCACTTTCTCGAATCCTTATCAAGGCCTAAACTAGTTGATAGATGTTCATGGAACAGAAGTACTGTTGCTATTGATTGTTTTGAGCTGTTCCAAATTGTATCATGTGAATCGAGTAAGCATAGCTAATATGTTACGCTGATCATTTTTACAGAACAAACACTGCTGTTGGTTGATTAATTTTTATCGCTTAAAATATCAAACATTTCGATTTCATAGTTGGGCGTATCTTCTCTTTGGTTTAGATCAATTCATTATGTGCATATTGACAATCGTGACTATATCTTAAGAGTAAAACCGTTAAAATGAATTAAAAAACTAGATTATCTCTCACTTTGAGGTTTTTGATTGTGAGTTAATGTTGTGAGTTAATGTTGATAATATATATCATCCTTTTCATATTCCAAAACCACTTTGTGTTGGTTCAAAAGGTAAGATGAAAATTAGTACATTCATTCCGAATTTTCGCTTCGCTAAAATATTAAATTTGCCGAACAAATTTTTTCATCACATTGCTTCTTAGAGCCGAAGCGAAGATATTGAATTCGATTTAATCGCAAATTGAAAGTCAACTAAACCGCATAATAAAATGGTGACTCTACTAAGAGAAGACTATTGGTACAGTAACCTTATTTAAAAAGATTTTCTCTGCAACAAAACACGATGCACAAACGTAAAAGTCAACTTTCATATTATCATATTATCTACTCTTGATATGTTGTCGGAGAATTGAAACTGAAACGAACATAGGGACGAACGTTCATGAACCACGTAGACCAAAATCTGGTACTGTTTAACACCCTCATCCCTTCTCATTAACTTTCGAAGACTTTGAAATAGTGGGGCTGCGTGCAGTAGCTTAATATTTAGTTTCTGTGCATAATGATCCATCGTTGCACCATGATCGATAGAAAATTGTTCAATGTGTCCAAGCTAAGAAAAATAACAAACAAGCTAACTATGCTTCGTCCGCAGCGCCATTCGAAAAAAAAACATGTGTTATAGCAGAACCGGATAAAAATTTGATCAGTATCAAACGTGGAAAAAACAGATTGAAAAAATGAAATGCAAATGCAACTATGCGATGAAAACCGCAAAAATGTTTCCACAGAGACGAGACTCGAACCCGTAGTTAACTTCTAGTTTTTGTATGGTATCCGATTTTTGCATTTAAAGGTTTTTTGTTCTGTTCTTGCAAAAAAGATGCCTTTCATGAAGCCTATCTTGGGTAGATTCCCAGCTCCGAGCATAGGATCAGACTGTTTTTCTGTCCCGAAGAGGTGAATGACCTTAAGGTTAAAACCTCAATAATCGAAATAAAAAAACTATTTTGTTATTATTCACCATCCAAAGAAATGTTTTTTAGACAATCTTTTAGTAATATTTATGAAAACATGAGTTGTATGACTCTTATGATTTCCTTCAGCTTCGCCGGACTACGTTCAGGGGGTGCTAGTGCTCCTCTCGTAGGCATCACCCCATCACCACCATCCTGTAGGCATCACCCCATGGGTTGCAGTTGGCATACTGACACAGGTTATCAAAGCAGGCTTTTTTGCATGCGCGTATAGCCTTGTTCAGAGCAAGCTTGGCCGCTTTGAACGCTTCGTTTCGTACTGCTCTTGTATCCGATGATCTAGCTCTTTGCATACTTCTCCTGGCCCTTAAGCAGGTCGCTCGAAGGTCTGCAATTTGCTCGTTCCACCAGTAGACCGGTCGTCTGTTGTTCCACGGTCGTGCCTTCCTTGGCATTGTCGCGTCGCACGCCCGTGTCAGGACGGCTACCAACTCTTCTCCATCTAGGTTCGCTGTGTGGTTCTCCAGTGCGAGAGCTGCATTAGACGTTACAAGGTCGAAGTTGGCAACCTTCTACGCTCGGGTTCCGGAGGCATTTCCCCTACTGCTGTACCTCGCTAGGCTACATATCGTGTAGCGTATGGCTAGGTGGTCGCTATGGGTATAGCCATCTTCCACTCTCCAGTTTAAGTCTCCGGCCAGGCCGGGACTGCAGAAAGTCACGTCGATAAACGACTCAACTCCGTTCCGCTGGAAGGTACTTTTGGCACCGTCGTTCCTTAGTACCACATCTAGCTTGGCGAGGGCCTCTAGCAGCGTGTGCCCTCTCTGGTTAGTGTGGCGGCTACTTCACGCCGTTGTCCATGTGTTGAAATCTCCTGCTATCACGACTGGTTTTTTACCCAACAGGTCTACGGTCAGCCTGTCGACCAGTTGGGTGAACTGATCTATTGGCCACCGCGGTGGGGCGTAGCAGCTGCAATAGTTTACGCCATTTGTCTTCGTAACGGTTACTCCCTCGGCTTGCGTTGTCACCACTTCCTGAATTGGATAATGACCTGTGGTGCAGATGGCCGCTGACCCGGATCTCTCCGCAACCCAGTTCCCATTGTCGACGGAGATGCGATAGGGGTCCGAGAGGATTACGACGTCTGTGCTCCATTCTACAACCGACTGATGCAGAAATTGCTGCGCAGCTGCACAGTGGTTGAGGTTTAGCTGCGCTACGTTCAGGCTATCTTATTACCTCCGCCGAAGGGGCAGAGGGGGCCGCCCATGACGTGATTTTGAGCCTTCTTCTTGCCCGCGTAGATCACACATCGTGGTGTTTTGTTGCAAGTAAACGCCTTGTGGCCTTCGCCACCGCAACGCTTACATAGGTTGCTCTGGTGTGGGCCTTTGTAGTCCCAGGACTTGTGGCCAGGTTCGAAACACCTGAAGCACATATCCACCACCGGCGGCTGGTATGCAGTCACTGGGCAAACCGACCAACCAACTTTTAGTTTACTCACTTTTAGGACCTTGTTAGCATCCATGACTGATAGTTTGAACGTGGCTATCTGAGTGCCTTGGGGTCCTTTTCTCATGCGGATGGATTCCGGTGGGACGTCCACCCATCCTTGCTCCTTATTGGCCGTAGTAAGCTGTTCGGCGCTCGCGATCTCATCCAGCCGTTTACACTGAAGTGTCACCTCGTTTTGCAAGGCTCTAACTTCGACTTCGTCGCCTAGAACTTGCTGGGCTAGTGCCCCGAGTTCTGGTCAGACCGATTGTGCTCCTTTTTTTAGCACTAGCTGTATCTCGCCAGCTCTAGTACGTCTAATAGAGCGAACCTCCGTTCCAAGGTCGGCAAGCCATGCCTCGCTCCGCATTGCATTGAGGACGTCGGTGTATTTCTCCTTGTTTGTTTTGACTGTCCCTAGCCCTTCTCTCGCGTTCTATGGAGACTTTCTTCTTTTTCCTCCTGGTAACCTTGAGCCAGGGCCGCTCCATGTCTGGTCGGTCCTTGTCAGGATTCTCCTTATCCTGTCGATCCTTCTCACCAGGCGCGTGTTCGGTGTCTTTACTCGGGTTCGGGGACCGAGTAACCCGTTTGGGATTGAGACCTCTGTCGCAATCCTTCTCCCTGCCGTCAGTGACCAGTCCCTTACGCCTTTTGGTCGCGCTTTTGTGACCTGGTGAGTCCCTGGCCCGTTTCCTACGCACTTCGTTCCTCTCCATTGTTAGGCGGAGTGCGTAGTCGATCGTCGCCTGACTCGGGCTACTCTGGAATGAGAAGGGCTCCGTTTGGGAGCACTTATCCGTCCTTTCGCCTCCCTTCGTTCGGGCTATTAGAGCCTCCTGATCCCTCTTGGCCACATTTACGGCTTGCTCTACGACCGCCGTCATACTCGATAGAGCTTCAACAGACCCAGACTCCAGGGTCTTTGGTTGGTCCACTGATTCGACGAGCGCATTGCTGTCGCTTGTTTCATCGGCTACCACTGTTCCTTCCTCCTTCGCACCCGGTTTAACGGGTGGAGATCTCATCAAACCATTTTCGCAAAGGGGTTTACCTCCTCTCCTACCTTGTTTGTGTTTTGTTTAGTCAATTCCATTTTTGATCCCACGAGTAGAGCGTTTATTCAGTACCCTCTTGCCCGGATTCCCCCGACCGAGCAGGATTAGACTCTAGTCATTTCTAGTCGAAATAATGAAGGTCATCACTCCTTTTTGTAAATGGAAATACATTGGAGACACAATTTTCCGAAGTCCTCTTACACAATAAAGAGCAATGACTTTTCCAAAACTATGCTGTTGCAGCGTTTTGCATTGTGCTTCAATGAAATAAATGCATTTCTCAATGAAAAAAGTATTAATCACTTTGAATTAAAGAATGACGAATGGTTGCAAAAATTTTGCTTTCGGCAAATATTTACCGTTCGTTCATTAGTTCGAAAATTGAATTGATTACAATGCGTTTGGTAATAAAATTTTCGTCGATCTGTCAAAATCTACTCAGCAGCTCTGTAAACACAATGAACTTTAACGGATGTTTCGTTGAATTGTATGTCCATTCCATACCAAATTCAAAGAGTATTCGGTTTATTTATAATTTATAATTTCTCCACTTCTGTGCAAAAAATTGCAATAAAAATATGTGGAATGATATTGAAGACTTTTCAACTGGTTCACTCAAATTTCACCCTTTTCAAATTTATAAAGTGGTCGTAGTTTTACAATTTACTGTCATTGATTATCAAATTAACAGAAGTTATATAATTGTTATATAATTATATACTTAATGCTGTATTTGTACCGTACTCGGTGATTATCCAGATTTACCGTTCTATTTGAATTTTTATTTAAACAAGTTCTTTGAGCCACCGTGTGCTCGTCTGATCGCTCTGTAAAAACTCGCATAATTTCTGTAAAACATCATGATTTTTTCTTTCATTTCCCAAAAGTTTTTGTCGAAAAGATACCGAACAGCTAAATGGAATCAAAGTGGCTAAATCTAAAGAGCTGAATCAATTGTCTTAACCAGCTTCAACTCCAAATGAAATCAGAACAAATTGGCTCAAGTAGCACACTGTTCTGGTTATTTGGAGATTTGTACCATATATTTGATAGCAATTGCACTCAGAACTGGGATGGGTTTTGCTCCAAGCGACAACCCAGTAAAACTGTAAGCACAGAGTACCCAGTCAATTTTTTGACACAAGAATTGGTTTGCTTTGAAGAATTATTCAATTGTTTTGAAGAAGAATTCAGAGCGATAAATTATTTAATATTCAATTTCTGAAGCACTATTGCGATAAGCTCAGTGCATCTGTTGAAACGAATTACTTCAGTACTGTTATAGAAAAATTGAAAATGAATTTGTTGACCGATTTCAGTAATTCAAAGTTAACAGAACAACTCTGACACTCGAACTCTATAATAAATCCTGTTAACACAAATAGTAACAATATCCATTTCGAGCCATTTAGATTAGTTTCTTATAAAAGAAAAATATTATTTATTCAAGTACTATTTATTGTTGTTATGGAAAGATTTGTGGCTCTTTAAAAAGTTTGGATTTTTTGCACTAGGTGAATTGAAACAGGTTTTTTTATGTATGTTTTGCTATCTAAATATTCGTCTTTACTATTGATCACTAATGTCATACATTTACTACATAGTATATAGGATGTGATAACGAATTATAGGATATGATTTCGAGCTTAGTTTTGGCTTTCCATTAATGTCTGCCACCATTTCAGCAGTATTCAAGGTGGCGTTATTGCGGAAATATATTCGTACATTCGTTCAAGTTTGCGGTCGTGGAAATTGGGTCACTTTGTTTCACTTCCCAAAAGGTGGTTCTTTGTTGTTTTGAACTGTTATGTGAAACAAGTTTTTTGTATTTACATTTTAGTGTGTGACGATACTTGCTTTTGATATCACTATTACTTTACACACATGACAAATTCAAGAGTAGATAAAATGCTATTTAAAATTAAAGTTGGGATCAATTAATCCTAATAGAAATGTGCAAAAAGTGTTAGAAATGCAACTGTATAAGTGCAATGTACATAACCCCAATTTAAGCAATGTAGAGGAAACCGCAAAAGTTTTGGTAATAAGTGAGAAAGAAAAGTGAAAAGAAATTTGTGAAACGGAATTGAACTCTTGTGAAGATTTATCTCGCAGAAAGTAACTGGTCACTCAAAATGTGCGAACTCTCTTGAACTTTTCGGAATAGCTGAACAATGGACAACGATTTCCACCAGAGAAGCAGCCAGTGCGTATAAAATGCTGATATATTAGCAAAGCAAATCAACCACAAAAATTAAGGTGTTGAAAGAATCAGACAACGCCAATCTCAACCGAAAGTCTGACGAGCTCTCAGGATATGACGAGAGAAGATTCGGACAGTTGAGATGCATTTTATTTTAATTTATACATTGAATAGCTCTTGCAGTGATCTTCCACATGCGTCAGCAACTAGAGAAGATTATTGAAACGGGAGAAATCTAATAACGAGTCAGCGGAAAAATGGGGTCATAAATATTACGTGCCATCATCCTCCTGGATCAGGTGTGCGCATCAGTGGTTTATATTCGCAACTAGCGAGCAAGTCAAGTTGAACGTCTGAACCAGAGCAAAATATTTAGCGTTGTGCATGTGAATATTCAAACAGTAATCTGTTATGCGCTGTATAACCGGGATAAGCATTTATGAACGAACTATTCCGCATTTCTGATATCACTGGGTATCGGTGATGGTTGGATGCAAGTTTCTCATTTTACCGTTTGAACTAGTTCACAACTTCTACGCCAACTGGTTTCTTCGTGTTAGATTGAGAGCAGATCCAGGCGTTTGTTCATTTATTATATAGAACATGGCTGGCGTGTTAATACTCGAGAATTTCAAAAGGCTGTTAAAGAAACACGTTACTTTGAAGAAACCGGAGAGACTTTTGCTTTTGCGTGTAGAAGCATTTTCATTGAACAAATTTGCAGGATTTTAGTTACGTTGATCGTAACGGTAATTAGTTGCTCATTACGAACGGAAATGAGTCGAACAAACTAAAATTATACCTCTAATGCAATAAGTTAAGTTGTCTGCTTAACAAAATCAGTGTAAGGAAATAAAAAACAAAAGTGGAAGCAGAGTCAGCAGTGTATAGGGTAATTCCATGACACGGTACGATCCTACTGACACTTCAAATCCTTTCTGGTTGAAGCTCTAACATAATTAAACTAACAACAGTTTTTATCACATCACAGGAAAGTGGATCGTTTAGTACGAAGAGAAGTACTGCAGTAATATTTCTAAGCAAGCCTAAACGCCAACTTCAATCACCGAAATCAGACATCCAAGCTCACAGCATTTTGTTTAAAAAACCTGTATAAATTATTTATTGAAAATCTCTGTTGCGCGCAATTTTACACGCATGAATTACCATTGTATCCAAGAGCCCATTAACGATGGCTGAGTTCCTGTATAGGCAAATTGGTACTTGGTGATCACTTTACCAAACAACCGTTAAATTTCTGACACATGTTGAGATCTTTACTTGGATGTCTGTTCTCTGTGCCTCATTACGGTTGCATACAATTGCATTTCGGAGAGGTGTACAATATTCTTCTAATTTAAAAGCTATATTTCAGCACGGTTAGATTTTAGTAACATAGCGAAGACCGAAGCTTAACCGGACACGGGGCTAAATCGGATAGCTTAAACATCTTATACATTTTTTCGATCCATCGATTGACTTCGTAAACGAGCTTAGTTGTGACTAGCGGACGTCAGTTTGTTAGATCACGTTGAGTCAACTCAGTTTGGCGTTAATCGTGTTCATGTCTAGACGTGCACGTCCTTTACTGATTTGTTTTAAAAGTTTGCTTATTTTTCGAGTTTGTTTGATTTCTATACATTGTAACGAAGGTATGATTAATGCTTTTGAAAGTTCATATCGTGCTGAATCCAGTGATTATTGAGTAGTTATTTGGATTTGGTACCGGTTTTGTGCTAAGAGCACATAACTAATTTCCCTTTTTTACGTTTCAATTCCGGTTCATCAGTGCGTCATCAGTTTATGTTGAACTGCTGACGCGACCTAACGGTTCAACATAAACCACTGAGCAGACGTAAAGTTAGTGCTATTTGCAAAACATTTATGGCACCGAAGTGCCATGTCTTTTATTACTAATGTACCGACAGAGAACGAAACTAAGTGACTACGTTCTGGCCGCCAACAGATCGTAGTTATTTGGATTTGGTATGTTGAACCGTTAGGTGGCGTTAGCAGTTCAACATAAACTGCCTGACGCACTGATGAGCCGAAGGCGAAACGTAAAAAGTGATTATTGAGTGTTTTCGTTTACGTGGAAAATTAAATTATTATTGCTTTTTTTCATAAATATGTTTGTTGCTTAATGTAATATACATCAGTTTTTCTTCGCCGTAGCTTCCACCATATATAGTAATAATCTTATATATTTCGAATATAAAACATAACAGCCACCCAAAAAATTTTTTTTCATTTAACTATTTTCTTTCGGTAAAGAACTCGAATATATTCGAACCGCAGTTTTTTATTTCAATATGGAACGTGGAACTTTCGAGATATGATTTTTTGAAGTTTCGCGTTCACAAAAAAAGCCTTATTTCAACAACCTCTTTTCCTTAGCTTTCAAATAAGCGATTTCATAAAACAACTTTTAAAGTTAATTTAATGAAAAACGTTAAAAATAATAAATAAATCAAAAAAAAAAATTAAAACTTGGGCCTAATTTCTATTCTTTTTTTAGTTGAAAAAAAAGCCTTAGGGGTTTAACTCAATCTTGGCAAAGTTTCAGAGTGGAAAGATTGATACTTTCGGAGCAGTGAATTTTTCAACCACGACCCGCACGCGCGGAGCGTACCGCAGCGCAACTCGCTTGAATACGAGCTTAACTTATCGACATATGTCGCGCCACTGATCGAATCCTAACTTTGACAGTTTATTGTTAGCAACGTTTTTGTTAAGATTGCGCTGTAAAACTAAATTCAAAAATCAAAAACATTCGTTGAGTCCAGTTTCTTCTTCCCTTCTTGAGAAATTCGATTTTTTGCAAGCAAATGATGTTTTGTGTGCACCGTGTAGGCAGAAATCGATTTAAAATTGGGACAAAGGATTTACGTGAGTATTAAAAAGTTGCGAAATGATGCAATTTTCACTATTCAGCTGTGAGGGAAAATTCTGCTGATGCAATAGCGATCACAGATTCTGCATTCCCTGAGACTGATGACAATGTGTCTATATTCAGCGACTATACAGAAGTAGTTCTTACATTTACTTACATTGTAACATTGCATTTCACAAATTTTAAAATATCGATTGCCTTTTCAGAATGAATCATATTTGCCTTCCGGTTATCTCACGGAATTGAAACAAAAATTTCATGCAAAAGATGCAACTAAATCCGAGAATGAGGATTTTAACTGTTTTGCCAAGAAACTGGAGTATTCGTAAGACAGCAAATACGATGAACACATCAAGATGTTTTGTTACGAAATAAAACAACGTGGAAAAAAACGATTATTGCGATTCAGGGAACAAAAAGTAAAAACTAATTGTTTTATCAAACTTTTGATGTCTTTATATTAAAAATCACGAATATTTATCTTTACAGAAAAACAATTTCTTCTGAAATAACAATTAAAGTCAAGCAGGGAAACTCAAAAAACCCAACGCAACGATTTTTTTTTATTTTTGCTAACATGAGTCTTAATGTTAAACGAATTGCAGTAACCCAAGTAACAATTTTTGTTACGCTAGCTTGTTTGTGACTAGTTTGCAACCAGATATTTGAGTGATTGTTGCTACGCGTAACCACTTGCATGACTCAAAAAGCGCAGTTTCTACTAGTTGTTAAGTCGGTTAAAAATAAGTTGTCGTTACGTTGTAATGCCATACTGAAATAACTTATCTTTTCATAACTTGAAAATTACTTGTTTTCAAGTAAACTAGTTGAAACTTAGTCACCATCGACATTATAAACATTGAATGAATCCAGAATACTTCTCTATCATCAATAAAAAGGCAGAAGAGTACTTTAAATCACAAACTTGATACAAGGTACAAATTTCACAACGATTTTAAAACTATCGAGCGGAATTTAATATTACCTAACTATTTTTCACGCGCCTTCAATCAAAATCAGTTTATAAAGATATAAAAAATAAACAACCAAATAACCCTATGTTCAGAATGCTTAAAATTATTTCAAGTAGAGTGATTTCTCATCATTTCAAATTCATATATCATGAGAATTATAATATTATCACAATCGATGTTCAATCCCTCTATTATTTTCTTCGTGTTTATGACAGTGCGTAGAGCAAAAATGTCTATTCTGCCTTACACTATTTTCGCAAAAAGTAGTTTTGAAAAAAGTAATATGATGGTTTTATTTATGTTTCATACACTTCTTGAGACTTCATATTGTGTTCGCCATATTCAAGCCAACAAAAGTTTTTTGTTTGCCTTTTCGTTATCATAACGTTGGGAAAACCTACCAAAAACTATATGAATCAATGAAGAAATTATATGTAATAATTTTATAATATCTACGTTATTGCAATATCTATTCATAGTAACGATTCACATATACGCTAACGTATTTATAATGGTTTCGCAACGGAAAATAAACCTTTTTCAACTAGTAGCTAAAAGCAGAGCGGTGATTAAAGATATGTTAGAATCAAGTAACGAGAACTTACAAATTATAGTTAGTTCAATGTTTACGTTATAAAGAAACACCGCTGTCACCTTGTTTTAACCAGTATAACATAAAAAATCATGTTCGTTCTCTTGTTGCAACACAGTTGGGTTAAGTGGTATCAAAACTAGTTACGGGTTGCTACTATTGAAGTCAAATAAACTTATTTTCAACTAGTAGCTAGAAGCATTGTTGTGAATTAAGATATGTTTGGATGAAGTAACGATAGCTTATAAATTATATTTAATAAATTATATTAAATTTGACACAAAGATGTTATGATTGGAAACCTAAATAACTATTTCGTAACTAGTTATGTTATGATGAAACATTGCTGTCACCATGTTTTAACCAGTATAACATGAAAAACATATTCGTGCTCTTTTTGCAACATAGTTTGGACTTTGTCGTATCAGAACTAGTTGCGAATTGCTACTTGGGAACTGTAACGTTGCTAACAATAAACTGTCAAAGTTAGGATTCGATCAGTGGCGCAACATATGTCGGTTAGTTAAGCTCGTATTCGAGCCAGTTGCGCTGCGGTACGCTCCGCGCGTGCGGGTCGTGATTGAAATATTCACTGCTCCGAAAGAATCAATCTCTCCACTCTGAAACTTTGCCAAGATTGAGTTGAACCCCTAAGGTTTCTTTTTTCAACTAAAAAAATCAGGCCCAAGTTTGAATTTATTTTATTTGTTTAATAATTTTTAACTTTTTTCATTAAATTAACTTTAAAGGTTGTTTTATGAAATCGACTATTTGAAAACTAAGGAAAATACGCACATTTCATATCTTGGACGAATTTTTGTATCTTTATTAGAAAATTCCCCGTACCATATTGAAATAACAAAATACGTGTCGAATATTTTCGAGTTCTTTACCGAAAAAAAAGTACGACTTGCGGTTCTGGAGTAAAGGCGTAAAATACACAAAAAGATGTAAAAAAGTAAACTCTTTACAAAGAGGTCAAGATGTCAGAGATGGCTGGACCGATTTTTATCAAACTAGTTGCCAATTAAAGATCTCCTCTGCGGCTTGAACGCTATTGAATATTTTTGAGATAGGATGTTTACTTTCGAGTTACATGATGTTTAATACTGTTGCATACAATTGTTTCTAATGTCGGCAACATATTCGTTCGAATATGATATATGTATTAGAAAGATAGCAGTATTTTCGAATTCAAATGACGAAATGACGGCTCAAAGTATTTCTGCATATGTGCGCTTAGACCGTACTTTTAAAAATGCTTCATTTTGTCTTTGCGCAACTTGTATGCAGCGCATATTGGAAGATCATGAGGACTCACTGCAATAGATTCATTTTTCAATTTATTTATTTCAATCATTATCTGGATGGGGCCCTTCACATTTAATATATTTCTTTTTATTAGTACAGTAAGTAGCTGTGTCGCCTATTTTTTACAGTTCGTGTAATTCATAACATGATGTATGGAAAAATCGAACAGGAATGCGAACTCTATCGATTTGGACATGGCTAGGCAACGCAGACCCGGCGAATGTCACTCGAATGAATCTGAAGCATGATAAGTCTTGTTTCCTACTTCAAAAGATACTGAGTACAATTGCTTCCACTAGAGCGTCCTCACTCCCTCAAGCATAGAGTTTTTAAAACGACCAACTCCATGCTCAAGCAATTCATCATCTGAAAGACCGTCAACGTCTTTCGAAGGAATGAATACATGATAATCGCGAGTAGATAATTCACATGTAACAATCTCATCAGTCTGCTGCTACTAGTGCGCGGATCTTGCCTTCAATGATTATCTCTTTGGTAGCGGGGAATCGCAATGTCAAGTCTTTAGAAATCTGGAATAAATTTAATGGCTTCAATTTGTACCGAAAATACTCGTAGACTATACATGGACCCACAGAAGTTTCGTTGTACAACTTCGTGTTTTGCGAATTAGGAATCGTTCTTAAATTTTCGCCTGGTGGCAAAGATGGAGCATCTAGTTTCTCATCCATGAGATCTTCCATTGAATAAATATGCTTAAATTACACCTATTTGCCTTTGCACCCCTGTGTCTCCGCACTTCTGTGTCTCAGCACTTCTGCACTGTGCGTATGAATGGGAGGGCCTTCCTTGCCTATTTTCGAGTCCGAAACGCTCCGAATATTGGCTGTGCACCAGCCTTTGCTTGCGCCGCAGCGTTTTGCGATTGGCACCGACAGGTTTTTTACCTGCATCTAGAGTTGTCTTCGTCTCGGCAGCAGCCGTTAACTTACAAGCCAGTAATAACGAAACACAACCTCTTTGCTTCAATGCTTTTTGATGAATGAATTATTATTGCTTTTCGAGCGAGAATCTCCCGAAATCAAAAACAGAAACAAACAAGAATTTTGATACGAAGCGAACAGTGTCAAAACTAAATAAAATGGAGGTTAAATCCGGACCACAACAAACGACAATAATAATAAGACACTGAATTGTACTGGATGACTGGAAAGAGAAAGTGTGCGAGCTTACCAAGGTTCTGCAGATGAGAAAGAAGCTTGGGTAAGGTTCTGCAGATGAGAAAGATATTCTGCCGCTGGATCTCGCACATAGTTATTTAGGACTAAAAAGACGAACGCAAGTGTACTTCGAGTACATATTTGACTGGATCCATTATTATACGCCAGATAATACAATGATTACCCGACAATGGACTGAAGTCGTTCTTCGAAGCGACACGATTGCCTGGAAGAGAAGGGAGGCTTCAGATGTCGGTTTTCTGAGATTGTCATGATATATAAAGGGTCCTACATGAAGCACATGAGCAACCATAACCAATGGTTTAGGGTTCCAATTACTTACCCATCTACCTTGTTCACCTGATTTGGCCTCCTCGAGCTATTATCTGTTCCCCTGAAGTCATCTCTGAGAAATCGATGTGAGTTTCGTTATAAAGTTTTGAACCGCCACTTTCGGAACCTGATACCGAAACCTAAAGTAAGTTTATATGGTCATCAACTAATATGATCTACACATTTAAAAGATGTTTTACTTTCTCCAGGAATCGAAGTAAGGGAGCTATCTCCGCTTATGTACATAAGCAATCGTCAGTAACATTATTTTGTTATCTGAGGGCCCCTCCCGAAACGAAATTCGGGGTACGGGCCTGCCATCTAGTGTTGTGATAATGCCATCGCTGGTCATTTAAGTGGTCTCATAATTACATAATTACAAACCTAATATCAGGAATCAGAATTAATTGGCTCAAGTGGCACGTTACCTATTTATCGAAGTTTGTTGATTATATTCGAAAAGTTTAACATATGCCAATGAGAAAATTACAATTAGTCGTTTACGTTACTTATACAGGGTGATTTTTTAAGAGCTTGAGAACTTTTTTAAACAATAAAACGCATAAAATTTGCAAAATCTCATCGGTTCTTTATTTTAAACGTTGGATTGGTACATGACATTTACTTTTTGAAGATAATTTCATTTAAATGTTGACCGCGGCTGCGTCTTAGGTGGTCCATTCGGAAAGTCCAATTTTGGGCAACTTTTTCGAGCATTTCGGCCGGAATAGCCCGAATTTCTTCGGAAATGTTGTCTTCCAAAGCTGGAATAGTTACTGGCTTATTTCTGTAGACTTTAGACTTGACGTAGCCCCACAAAAAATAGTCTAAAGGCGTCAAATCGCATGATCTTGGTGGCCAACTTACCGGTCCATTTCTTGAGATGAATTGTTCTCCGAAGTTTTCCCTCAAAATGGCCATAGAATCGCGAGCTGTGTGGCATGTAGCGCCATCTTGTTGAAACCACATGTCAACCAAGTTCAGTTCTTCCATTTTTGGCAACAAAAAGTTTGTTAGCATCGAACGATAGCGATCGCCATTCACTGTAACGTTGCGTCCAACAGCATCTTTGAAAAAATACGGTCCAATGATTCCACCAGCGTACAAACCACACCAAACAGTGCATTTTTCGGGATGCATGGGCAGTTCTTGAACGGCTTCTGGTTGCTCTTCACTCCAAATGCGGCAATTTTGCTTATTTACGTAGCCATTCAACCAGAAATGAGCCTCATCGCTGAACAAAATTTGTCGATAAAAAAGCGGATTTTCTGCCAACTTTTCTAGGGCCCATTCACTGATTTGCAAGCGTTGCTCGTTAGTAAGTCTATTCATGATGAAATGTCAGAGCATACTGAGCAAATAATAATGCATGAAAATCATAACCTCAAAAAATCTGAGCAAATACTAATGCATGAAAATCCTAACCTCAAAAAAATCACCTTTTACCATCATATCTCCGCAGCCAGAAGCCACTAGATCTTCGAACTTCATCAACAGTAACTTTCAAATAAGGCTAAGGTTGTCAAAATCGGTTCAGCCATCTACGAGAAAATTGAGCGTTAAAAATATTTGTTGAAAGGTGCGCGCACATACACACATACACACACTTTCACACATACACACATGCACACACTTTCACACATACACACATGCACACACATATATCTTCCGATCTTTTCGAGCTGAGTCATAAAACACTATGGGTCTCCGAGGTTCCGTTCGAAAGTCGGGTTTTCTACCAATTCTATTGTCTTTCTATAGAGAAAGGCAAGACGCTAATTGTATATGTTATTTTAACGATTTTCGTGGTGTTTCGATAACGTGTACTATATGTTTTTATATTTTTCTAGGAAATGTAGACTTTTGCCTTTCTTGTACAGAAAGGCCAAACTCGAATCCAATTTTACAATTACAATTTCATTGGAGTGGAGTTTGTGAAAATCAGAGTTTGTCATCGAGACGGGTGGGGTAGTGAGATGTTGACTGTATCTTCCCAAATTTACTTAGATTTTTATTTATTTCGAAATTTTAGAAGATGTTTCACTTCGAGCCCAAAATATATCCAGTTTGTTTATTGGTACAAAAATAATTTCACAATTTAACAATTTATTGAACAGTAAATTCTGCAGGTTCACTCAAACTATTGCTTTGAGCCTGAATGTATTATATTTTACTCATCGCTGAGGACAAATTTTAGTGCAGTATGCTAAAAGAGGCTTCCAATGCGTTTTTTTTAATTTTTACTGCTACTGAAAAGTATACCTACGTAGATGCCTGGAATATGGGGCATTCGAAAAAATCTAAACGAAAAAACAACGATAGAAATCTTGAAATCGTGTCGATTCCTGGAAATCTCAGATGTATATTTTTCTGAAACTTATATGATTTAATATGTTTTAGATACAATTAGTGGAAATATCATGAAAATCATTAAACAATTAGAAGCGAACTTTGAGAAAATTAATCGATTTAAAGTAATATTAGTCGAGGTTACTTTTGGCAACTTTTAATAGAAGACAATTTGTAATGGATTTCAAAAAGTGACAATGGACACGAAAGAAACCTAGTTTACACACATCACGTGTGGCTGTGGATGCTGATCTTGATGAATAGGCCTAACAAATAATGATACGCGATGAAAGCGTGTTTTTCGGAATACCTCATCTCTTATGAATCCGGCAGCATCTTTGTAAGATGAAAATAAGAGTTGTATGCATATCAGGCAGCACTTTCGATTGCTACACCTCGCACTAATTATAGAGTACCGAAACATGTTTGTCATGTAAGCCACAGATTAACACTCATTTCGCTGCGATATCAGTACCGTATATCTTTGTGCAAGTGTCGTGCATTAGCTACGCTTGAGTTTCGGAAATTTTCTCTTTCCGTAACAAATTACATTGTTTGGAATCAGTCACTTCCACAATAGGTGGAATCTAACATTCAATTTAGATACAAGAGAGGGTTATTTCGATCTCCTTTCTAATCTGCAGACACGCCAGGAACATATAGTTTACGCATACATTGAATATAGGTTTTTTTTCGGTTTCAAGTGTTTTTTAATATTATATTGAAAGAAATCTACATACACCGGTGAACGACCGAACAAGGTTAAAACCGGGTATAAGTGAACAATGTAAATTAATTACAATTACATCTACATCTACATACAGTTCTTTATTAGAGTTCTCATTATTCTTCCGAACTATAATATTACGACTTCATCAGTTAATTAGTTTCTGATGAGTATTTTTTATTTTATTATTTACTTCGATAGGAATTTGATATAGCTGCAGTTTGCTTTCACCAACTTATTACTTCTCAGCATCCTTATTTATCTTGTGAATTTCATTCTGATTCTTCTGGATAATATCTAAATATCTCACAATATGATAGAACAAAATTAAACTGTCCCGGGTTAGTGGTTCAATGTTTCGAGCACTGATCTTACAATCCAGTTGTCGTATGTTCGAGCCTCGACCTCGAAGGATTCTTAATGTTAATGCGATCGTAGCACCAACCTAGCAATGGCTCTGTATGCTAGGTTTCAAGAACTGTTGAAACAGAAGGTAAAATTCCACAAAAGGAATGTAATACTAAGGATTGGGTTTTTAAATGGTACTATTGGATAGCTACCACTTTGTCATGGTATTACTACGGTGCTTGCCGGCTCTAGTGGAAGCTGGTAAAATTTGATTGCGCTTTCCAGATATCTATTTTTTTTTTATTTAAAATACATTTTTATTCAGGCATATTTACGTACAAGCTTTACGTGGCCGATTGAGCCGATTTTTTAAATAATTTTTTTTTTGTATTCGATCTTGTTGTCACCCTTTTTCTAGGGGGAGAAGAGCTTCCATTTTCCTCCGGCGAGGATTGAGGGGCACTTTTTTCGTGGCTCGTCTCGTCGTCCGTATTATTCATTTCCGTTTTCTTTTCGTATTCCTTGTTACTCGCAGTCTTGATCTCGTTGCTAGTTACTGTAGAGGCGCCTTGTTGTACATTGGTTGCAGTTGCTGGTTGGTTAGATGGTGAAGGTGTTTTTGAAGCATGAGCACTGCATTCACTAGTTTCCGTTGTTGAGCGGTTGTCCTTGTTTTTGTTTGTTTTCGCAGTTTTAGTGCAAGGTTTGCCGTAGTGTGCAGGTTGTTCACAAAACTGACATGTAACCAGTTGACTTTCATACGTAATCAGCGTTTTACACGGATGTATTCCATCCTGACCACAAACGATGTAAGATGGAATTGCTTTACGTAGTTGCATACGTACCACTTGCACGCCATTCCGGATACCCGGGAAAAAATTCCGCCATACTTCCCTTTCGATGGAAAGAACTTCACCGTACTGCGACATGTTTTCCCGAACGAGCCCATCGCTGGTCTGCGGGGGAAGGTCATGCACGCGTACTTCTATTGCATTGTTCACCATGTACACAGGGATTTTGTATTGTATTGTCATGATCAACACTATGCACCTCGTTGTTAACCGAATCGAATGCAATTGCATCTCTTTCTCGTTTGAACATAATGTACACACAGTTAGACGCTTTGTTGAATTGAATTTCACTTACATTATTAACGTCTAGATCGGGGGTTCCCAAACTATTTTGGGTCATGGACCCCTTTACTACAATTAACTTAGGCCTCAGACCTCCATCGACAAATTCCTTTAAAAATTCAATTTCTTGCTTTTTTAATAATGATGTAAAATACTTACCAATTTCTGCGGATGGTCAAATAAACACAACTTTTATCATTAAAAATGCCTTACTCTTCACTATACGGGGCCGGGGGTCAATTAAAAGTTTCACAAATAGCCGCGTAACCTTTTTGCGTCAAAATTTTGAACGTTAATAACTCAGCCATTTGTTGATGGATTGACATAATTTAACAACCAATCGATTAAGAAACTTTTAATTTGAACATGTATGACAACGTTGTTTCAGTATTTCAATTGGTTCATCCACCAATCCCAGCTGACCAAATTGACGTCATTTTCTTGTTCGGCATAGGAGGCTTTGCGTCATGCATAAAAACACTGCATCATTCAGCGTAGTGTGAAGCGGAATCTATAAATACATGCTGCAAATCATTTCTTGATTTCAGTTGATGTTTGACTGCGAATGAAACAAGTAGCTCGTCCAGCGAGGTAATGACTAGATTGTATATGCGTTCGCTCGTTGGATTGTCGCTTTTGCTAACTCTTCACTTTACGAGGCTGGGTGGCAATTTAAAAAATGCAAAACTAACCGCGTAACCTTATTCTGTCATAATTTTAAACGCTTATAACTCAGTCATTTGTTGATGAATTTATATAATTTAACTACCAATCGATTCGAAAACATTTAACTTAAACTTATGCGGTAACGTCATTTAAGTATTTCAATTGCATACCATTGAAAAATTTGATTGAGTTTCCACGAGCCAATGACAGTCGCAGTAAATGATGTCAAACTCTCGTCCGATTTGCGCAGTATGAACTATAGCACAAAAGGGAGTCTATAAATATATGCCCGAATACATTTCTGCTTTAGTTTACCCATGGCTTATCTTGATTCTCCGGTAACTAGCAGGCCAACTTAGAATTATCGGCGATAGATTTTTCGAACCTAATTTGAAGCGGTTGTATCTCTGTGAAAGTTGTGTTATGATGATAATCATAGATAATTCTTTTTCATTAAATGTGGCTAAATACAAAGAACTATCTTTCAGCATAATCCCTCAGATCCTATTATTAAACCAAACAATAATCGTGTAACCTAATTGAATAGTTAGAAATTGATTTAGTCGTATAAAGCATAATAATTTGGTCTAATCTTTCTTCCAAGAATCTTAGACTAAGTGTAGCAAAAATAGTGCAATACAAATCGTTATGCAGTATCGACTTGAACAACCCACCAGGAATAAAACGCTTCAAAAGATTCGGAACTTAGTACAAATAAGTTGCACAGATTCACATATATAAAATTATCAGATGCAATAAAATGTAGTACTAGAGATAAATTCAAGATAAGATGATCTGCGATTTTACATGTATCATTTAAATCCTTACTAAACTCGGGTTACCGCCAGTTTCAGTAAATTATCATTTACATCAAAACAACAAGTGTCTTATCATAAAATATATAAAATCTTCTCTAATCGCTGTTTATAAAATGAATAAGTTTGTACGTTTCTGTCTTGAAAATTATTCTGATATAAAATCGTTTCTTTTGTCCAGATTTATATCTTGAAGTTGTTCGTATCCAATCTTTTAAGTCTTTTAATGGCTGAGGCCAGTAGGTCGCGTATACCCACGTGGCTCGCTCTGCGTATTACGCAAATGTGCGAAATAACTCTCGATATGGCCGAGTGGCCAAGAAAGTTTAGATATTTTCGGTTACAAGTTTGACTAACAGATCGGCTGAAAAGTTCGTATCGTTTCTATGAGAGGGCGTCACTAGAATTAAATCCATACCATTTTCAGTTAGTACCAACCTTCAAAAGATACGTGTATAAATTTGACAGCTGTCTGATTATTAGTTTGTGAGATATTGCATTTTTAGTGAAGATACTTTTGTTATTGTGAAAAAAATGGAAAAAAAGGAATTTCGTGTGTTGATGAAACACTACTTTTTGATGAAAAAAGTGCCGCCGATACCAAAAAATGGCTTGATGAGTGTTATCCAGAGTCTGCACCGGGCGAAGCAACAATTCGTAAGTGGTTTGCAAAATTTCGTACTGGGCATATGAGCACCGAAGACGATGAACGCAGTGGACGTCCAAAAGAGGCTGTTACCGATGAAAACGTGAAAAAAATCCACAAAATGATTTTCAATGACCGTAAACAACAACGAAAAACCATGCTGAAATTGAACGAATTGGGCTTCGAATTGCTCCCTCATCCACCGTATTCTCCAGATTTGGCCCCCAGTGACTTTTTCCTGTTCTCAGACCTCAAGAGAATGCTCGCTGGTAAAAAATTTAGAAGCAATGAAGAGGTAATCGCTGAAACTGAGGCCTATTTTGAGACAAAGGACAAATCGTACTACAAAAATGGTATCGAAAAGTTGGAAGATCGCTATAATCGCTGTATCGCCTCTGATGGCAATTATGTTGAATAATAAAAACGAATTTTGGCAAAAAAATGTGTGTTTCTATTAAACGATACGAACTTTTCAGTCGAACTGTTACATCACATAAAATCCAAGAAAGCTGCCGCTTTGTTTGGCAGCCTTTTTGAGCCGATTTAATTTCTCTCTCATGTTTCGTTTCGTTACCAGGGAACTAAAATGGCGCCGACATAGAAATCGACTAACATTTACAAAAATAACATTCACTTCATTTTTATCGCGACAAAATATATGTTTTATGCACTAATCGCATCTAAATTAAATTATCTAGACATTGTCAGGATAGATTTTTGATACATGCTTTTGAAGGCGAGATATTCAATGAACAAGTTGAAATTTGCCGTTTTCAGCTATGCAATTCTTTCTTCAGAAAAAAGACTTTCCCGACCGCTAAAGTAAATGAATCATTCTGAAATTTTCACAGAATAATTTAAACTAATTTTCTAAGAGATTGTCAGTTGGGTTTTTTATATTCGTCATCGTTTCTGAGCAAATCAGATTTGAAGCGTGAAAATAGTCTGGCCTCATCCCTTAAGTAACTTTGAAATCATCATAATTGACTTTCATTTGAAGGATATTTTGAAAAATTTTGAAATGAAAAATTAGAGCAAGTTTGTAATTTGTCGCTGCTTAGTGCATCCACCATCGTCTTTATTTTTGTATTTATTATGGATACCTTAGAATTATTTAATTTTTAATGTAATCGTGCTCGGTCGTGTCTTGCATACAACCCTTTAATTTTTTTAGCATGCATATTTCAAACAACAACTTATATCACACAATAGAGGGTCGATTTCTAGACCTCGTCGACTCCCATAGTCAGTTTTCGTTAACATCGACCCCGCAAAAAGGATATCGACCACTTTGGGAACCCCTGTTATAGATGCATTCGTTCTTTAAGTAAGATTTCAATTTCATTTGCTGCTGGTCTAACTTTGCAGCGCTTGAAATCAATACAAATTGGATTTGGTCTTGTAGGCCAAGTTTCAGGCTTTGTTAAATCGTATTTGCCCATTTCGTACACTCTATTGTTCACTACACTGTATTGTCTTTGTTTCTGTTGTCTCGACCGTAAACGATTTGCGACTGTGTCGTATGAGATGCGAGCACGAACTGATCCAGATCTCTATTGATAGAATGCGTTCATTTTTTCAGATTTATTTTAAGACCTAACATTTGCTTCATTTGTCTGACCCGCATTATGCATACATTTAATTTCTATTGCAGTTACTATTTGGATGCCATCTGGTTGCCAGAGCCGATGATTTGCTTGATTCAGAAGAGCCACCTGAGGGGTAATATATTCATCCAGCTTTAATTTTACCAAACGTCATTTGAAGATCGATTTGCATATTCGTAGGTACTATGCCTTCATAGAATCACCTTCTGCAGTTCCTCCAAAAGTTCGTTCACCACCGTACACGCATATAAACATGGATTGTAAAGATGCCGCTAATGCGAAGCCCTATGTTTCTGCCAATAATCTGTGTGGAGATCTAAACAAGGGCAAAATTCCTCGTAATCCCATGCGGCAGAGTGTTCTGGGAGAACCTTATCCATTGTAAGTAGTCACTACATCGTCCACATGCATATATGTGCGTCATTTCCTTATGTGTTATGTTCTTTGTATTCTTCAGTGAACTCATCAGAAATCAAACTCTTAAGTTTTTGTCGAAAACCCTGCCAGTTCTGAAGGCTGATGATACGCTCCCGAAGGTAACACAGATCTTACCAGAAGATCCTGTGGACCAGTTCGATAATAACGGGTAGTAAAAGCTAGTTTATTTAAATTTTGGTCGTTGTTAATTAAATATTTTGTTTTGCAGCATTGGTCGTCGGATGGGTAGAGCTATGCGTGCGAACGAAGAGCGTAAAGATGAAGAAGAACCGCGTATAGCTAGAAAGTTTTGCGATGGAGGTGGTGTCTTTTGTGCACTGTATCGTGCCATTCAAGGAGAACCTATCAGCAGTAAACTGGTTGCCGAACGCCGTGAAGAAATTCCCAGTGCTTATCCGCCTCCTCCACGATACGAAGGACCCCCAACGCCATGTCCCGCTAAGGTGGAATATGCAACTCCAGTATTTGCTAAGAACTATCAAGGTTCTTGGCGATACGTTGTTCAAATTCCGTATGAAGGATACTTTACGCAAACCGTTGAAGTGACCCGTTGTCTTCAAGCTCGTTGCCATTACCTAGATGGTGGTTGTTTGTCTTCACCACGTTGGGTTAGTTTATTGGTTGCGGAAATTTTCTATCCTAACGCCGACGATTATACAACTTCGACCTCTACAACCACTGCCCCCTCGATCCAAGACTTCCAAGCGTACCAACAGTATTTGCAAAAACGAGCTGGTCTCCCGACGGCGTCCGATGGTGGTTCTTATGAAAATACAAGCAATCACGCTACTCGAAAACAGGACCAGCACTGTGACGGTCACGATGAGATTGGATGCTTCCAAGTTCGATTGTACTATGATTGGTTCCTGATACCTGGATCGTGCAAGTGCTGGAGACCAGACTACTTTGCGAAGTATGTACGAAAGCGACCCACTCCTGAGTTGTAGAGAGCCGATTTCGGTGCCCGTCGCGGAGCTGTGAACGAGTGTGAAATGGACTGCAACTATATTTATTTATTTATTTTATTTTAGCTGTATAAAAGATAGAACGGTAATCGATACTCAAGTTGGAGCTTTTCCGGGTATAGTTTGGGAAAGCACACATTCGACACATCATCCTCTTGCGTGGCTCGGAGTGTGTTATCCTCTTTATTTCTATTCAGTAACGCCTTTGTCCTATCTCAATTTTCTTCGCCGGTTTTGGGTTTATGGGAAAGTCAATCATCACAGGTCGTTTTCGCAAGCGTCCCATTGAGTCGGATTTATTTTTAATTCTAAAGTGATCCAGCGGTACTGATGGCCGCCGATCAGAAACACGCTATGCGTTCTTTATAAGATGGTATACAATAAGCTATGCTAGTTTATTATGAAAAGTGCTTTAGAGAGTATTTAAAATGAGTATGATTGAAAAGTAATAAAATTAACTTGTAAATATATACATTTTTAAAAATTTATTCCCGTGTTTGTTTTCTTAATGCAATCATGATGAGTCCGTACTTTTGAGTTTTAATGTTGACTGAAACTCAATTATAATCTTCGTACGCCAACGGCGAGTTCCAGTAAATGTTGGATGTTGACTATTTTAATGGTGATATAGAATTGGTCGTTAATGGTTTCATTTAATCCGTAATGTATCATTTTCATGAGTATTTGTTTGACATTTTAAAGATTGCATTATGTTAGGTAATTGCTTCAATGAAATTTTAATGATTATTGGAAAATGCTCTTGCCTTTCTCATTAGGAAAGGATAAGCAATCACTGGGAAAAACGACCTTTTAACCGAGGGATGAAAGACCGAGTGTCATATACCCCTTCGAATCAGTGACTCAGTGACATATTCAAATTATGAAGAAATATGCATTCAATTCACTCAGAGATAGCTACATCGATTTTCATACGGTTATATTCAAATGAAAGGACTTAGTATCCCTTGGAAAATTCCTGAAAATTTAAGGGTGATCAGTCCGAAAAAGTTGAATAATTATAAATTTATATAGTTTGTAGACCTTAGTAGTTGACTAACACAGCTCAATTCAGTTATACCGTTTATCAATTTTCGGTACCGGAAGTAACAGGAATAGTGGTCGAAACTATAAAATGAAACGCACTCCGATTTCTCAAAGATAATTAGACTGACCTGTACAAATTTAGATCATATGAAAGGTCTTACAGTTTCGTAAATTGTTGTCGAATTTCATCCGGATCCGACTTCCGGTTCCGTAATTATAGAGTGATGAATATTAAAATTTCAAACCGTCGGATTGATTTATTTATTTATTTATTTGTCGTCAATCAAAAGTAGACCATAAGGATAATTACAATAATCGTCTTAAATTAGTAAACTATTCTAAATAGATCACTAAATAATGTATAATTTATTATGAGTTAAATAATTATAATTGTCTTACCGAATAGAACTGAAATATTGCTTTAGTTTGTTTTTTGACATAGTGAAATCGACTGCTTCTGAATGCTTGTTGTATACATCCATCAATTGATTTATTGGCCCATTTTTTGCATAGTTTGTTCGCTGGTGGTTTGTAATAAAAATATTTCGATTTCTTAAAGGCCGAGATGGTATGTAAAAATTTAGTTCGGACAGGAGTCTACGCGATTCGAGACAATGTCATTTACAAATGAGACCATTGAAAATTCTCTGCGTTCTTTTAATGTTTGAATACTGATCAGCATACAGCGGGCTTTATCGGGCGGAAGAGGAAGTCTTGTCCAAACTAATTTACGAAGTGCAAATAACAAAAATTGTTTTTGAACTGATTCAATTCGATCTTCCCAAGTGATTAAGTAAGGTGACCAAACTAAGCTACAGTATTCTAGTACTGACCGAACATAGGCAATGTATAATGTTTTAATTGTATACGGATCGGGAAAACAGTAACAAAATCGTTTTATGAATCCTAGCATGTTATTGGCTCTGTTTATGATTGTATTATAATGGTCAACAAAAGTCATTTTAGAATCTAGTATTATTCCTAAGTCCCTAATTCTTTCGTATTTTTGAACTGTTTGACTTCCAAGAGTAAGTATCAAGTCAGGTATATTTCGTTTTTTAATGAATGTTATTCTACTGCATTTTTTCACATTTAGTTGAAGAAGACTTTTGTTACACCATGTATAAAAAGAAAGAATTTCTTCTTGATAAACCTTGGCATCCTCACTTTTCTCTATTTCTAAAAATAGTTTTATATCGTCTGCGTATATTAGAATTTTTATTTTTATTAAAAGAAAGGAAATGTCGTTAACAAACAAGATAAATAAAAGAGGACCTAAATGAGATCCCTGGGGGACCCCGGAACTCCATGATTGCCGATGCAAAGAACGTAACTTCCGAAACTGTGCTAGACGGTTCCACTTTTTAGTTTTTTAATGATCAAACGAGCCGAATTTGGCTATACCGGTACCCAGTTTTTGTTTCCGGCAATTGCACAAATTTTTAGAATTTTCTTGTTATCGATTATAAGGAAGGCATGATTACACCACTAGGTGGATTGAAACAGACACCCTTAGAATCCTTTATATTTATCAGTTAGTTTGTTTTTCAATTGTGTATGTATGATTCACCGCTGTAAAAAATGCTCAAGGATCTCTACTAGCAAGATTTCAATTAATTAGAAGATTAAAGTCATGCTTGAAATATCCATTCATTTGACGAATTACGTGTTTGTAATTTGCGTAAGATGTGGAATTGCGCCACTTGACTCTCTTCCATTCACAATAAAGGGTGGTACTATGAAAAATTGTCAACTTGGACAACGTTTTTTTTCATCGAGCATGAAATCAACCTAGTGGTGTAATGATTCCTTTTTATATCACTCAAAATTCTTCTCTTTGACACTTGAATAAAATCAGGAAAGTTTGTTTGGGTATCAAATCACAAGAAACAAGGGAATGGGAGCAGTATAATATTCAATAGTAATCTCCTGGACCATGAGACGTTCCATTTGAATCTACATTTTTGACTGTCGATCCAGTCATCCCTGAGAAAACGACGTGAATTTTAGAGGTTTTTAATCACATTTTCCGAAACTGGGCACTGGGATAGAATCTAATGGAAATCAATTTGTGATAAAATTGTACAAAATGCTAAATCGTCAGTGACCCTATGCTTGCAAAATGCATCAGTTTTAGATAGACAAAATTTAATTCATATTGAAAAATGTGTTTTTTTAGTGAATCGACTTCAAATTTTGCAAATTTTAGTGTAGAATTTTGCTAGACGAATTGTGAAAATTTGACCGAGCATGAGCATCACTAGTACAACATTTTTGTAGGATTTGTCATTTTTCGATTATAACTATTGGGAAAATATGAAAACTTTAACCCTTTCAAAAGACAGTGCAAGTGTTGATAATTGAAATGTACAGAAAGATTTACCTTATGATCAAAAAAGAACCGGAATTTTCATTTTAAAATTCCCGCGATTGTCCAATCTCTAAACTTTTATTCTCTCAACGTTGGCAATACTTTCATACACATTCTGTCAAATTTTGACGCATATCGTACGATTAGTTTTTGTTTGGCGTCTATACAAAGAAGTTGAAAAATTTTCGTGTGGCGATTTTTATAATGGATGAAAATTTAGAACAATGGCTCGCCTTCGAAGCGCCATTCGGTCGATTGTTGTGCGGTTTCGACGTCATATTCATAGATCCACCTACAAAGTCCGCCGCAGTAAAGCGTCGGTTGAAGGTTTCTTGCGTAAGAAATCCGATAGACTCGCTCATTTCGTTTACGGAGCGGCTGGCATCCAGATGTTCTGGAAGTGTAGGGTAACCCTTAGTAAAAGCTAAAGTAATTTTTATAGAAACTTAAAAGTTCCTTGAGACCGGAATCGGTCTGCATAGCGACTAATCGTGAGTGTATTCGAATTCCAGTGAACAAAGCGCTCGTCCAACGGGCGGTTTATATTGGACTGAGGTTCTTGGACCAGCGGACTATCTATTCTCTACGCGTGACGGAGAATCCCCGAGGCTCGTGTGCCCGCCATTTTGGTAGTCAAACGGAGTGGTTGGTAAGTTCGCATATTTCGTAGCGAAATTCTCACAGCGGCCACCAATTACCGCTTGTGTATTCGAGAGCAGGCACTCGGGCTGTACGTTGTCAATTGCGTACCGAGTTGCCTGGTCTGAAGCGGAAGTTCATTCCGTTCTGAGGTGGTCAGCAGCGGAAGTTTAGTAAGCGAAGGCCATCCAGAGCACGTTGGCTTTCGTGAAGGACCTTCCCGGGAAAACGTGCGCCGCTTGTGACGCTACGTCCGCTCTCGCAAAACAAAGAAAATCGGAAGCTTCCGTCCAGCCGCGCCACCCTCCGCATCTTTAATTCGGCCATATCGCACACGAGTCCTGTTACGAGTCGCCTTCCCGCCGTCTCGCCGCCATCGTTCCGGCAGCGTCACCAGTCGCCATTACGCCAGGCGGCATCTGCAGCCATCACCATTGACCGTCGCCCATCTTCGTCAGCAAAAACCCTGCGCGCTAAAAGCGTTTAGAGCTAAGCTGTCCAATACGAATGAACGCAATGAGTCAATAAGAGAATTTGAATTTCCAATTATTGAGTGTTAATACATCCTTTCCGTTTCTTCCGTTACCTTGAATAAAGTCTTTCTTAATCTCCTCACACGACTTGCGTTATGTTTTATTCGAAAGCTCTATACGTGTCGGCCCATGTTTACCAGATGGCGAAGGCGAAGATTGTCATTAACGTTTACAATAGCCGTTCGGGTCGTTCCCTGAGATTCTCAAACCAGAGTCGACCGGTGACCTCCCGATTGCGGGAGTGGCGCATAAGTCACCGAGTTTTCCTAAATTTTGTGGCTCGAAGCACGAACGGTTACATCACCAGTTATGATGCATTCGATGAATGTGGGGCCACTATCTGCGTTGGAAATCATCTCTTTGGCCACATCAACACGACGCTGTTTTTGAATGAAATTCAGCTTTTTTGGCACCAGCCGAGAAGCGACGCGTTTCAAACCCAAAACATCAGTTAAAATGTGTTCGGCTGATCCATAAGAGATGCTCAACAACACACCAATCTCTCTAATCGGTACAGAACGATTTTGCAACACGATTTACTTCGCCGATTCAATGTTTTCTTCAGCAACAGATGTTGTTGGGCGGCCAAGGATCTCATCATGATCCAAGCTTGTACGACCACCTTTGAAGCGTTTATACCACTCGTATGCCTGTGTTTTTCCTAGACACGATTCACCAAAGGCATTTTCTAACATTTTCAACGTTTCGGAACACTTAAATCCATTTGCAACACAAAAACTAATCGTACGATATGCGTCAAAATTTGACAGAATGTGTATAAAAGTGTTGCCAATGTTGAGAGAATAAAAGTTTACCGATTGGACAAGCGCGGGAATTTTAAAATGAAAAGGTATTCAAGTATGAGAGAGTGCTGCCAAAACATTTGTTCGAGTTGGTGTGAAATTCGTTAATAACGTTCTTGGGGACCATAAGAGCTTTCATAAAAATCTATTTGTGTAAAAATCGGTTTAGCCATCATCGAGAAAATCAAGTGCTAATTTTGTCATACAAGCATACGGACCGATTTCCGACCTCGACGAATTGCGCCGAATGGTATATAACGCTCGTTATTTTTTATATCGTATTTATACCTGGCTTTAACCTAATTTTGGTCGTTCGCCGGGTTTGTATCCAAAAGTGTGGGGGGTGTGAAATCATGGGGAGAGAGGGAGGGAAGGTATTTGTAAATTACAATGTGTTATTTTACAATTAATATTTATCAGAGGTTCTAGAGTTTTGATGGCCGCGGAGGAACATCCTCGGGGGGTCCGGCCCCCGGTGGATGGCCGCAGACTAAGTCCGTCCAGATCTAGTTCGCTGTGTTATTCCGACCTTCGTTTGGATTGGTATGGCTTGTTTCAACGGGTTGTTCCAACTGTCGGCCGCGGACAACATCCCCGGGGGCATGACGCTCGATCATTCGGAAGTTGATTGAAAAGACGGCTATCACAGTGATTGCATAGCCTTCGTATATCTGAAAGGCGAAACAAACCAGACTGGCAACTTCCAAGAAAGTGATAATTTTAAATTGTGTTGATAAGCAAAGCAAGTCAGTCAGAGTACGATCATGGAAGCTGTATATGAAGATGCTGACGAAACTTCTCATCCATCTGTCAAAATATTCCTTCCAAGTAAGATTTGATTTGTATGTAGCTCAACGTTAAATTTCGAAACAAGACAAGAAGTATTAGTATACCATTGTATTGGAATTTACCAAGGAGGCTGTGCAATACTTTCATTAGAAATTATTTTCTACGATTTGTGTTTTAGTCTTTGTTAAGACGAAGAGCCATCTTGAGCTAGCTTTAAATATGATCAGCATCTAGAGGGGAAAACAGATTGAAAAAATGACATGCGAATGCAATTATGTTATGAATACCGCGAAAATGTTACCGCAGAGACGGAACTCGAACCCGTAGTTAACTCCTAATCGGAGAAATTGTTTTACCAATTAAAATACCCTGCACATTTTCTGTATGGACTGATTTGAACCTGAAAAAGATTTGATATTTTGATAAAAAGTAGACTGTAGCACTATTTATCCGGTGCTTGGATAAAGCAGATGCTATCTCTACATTCTTTTGGTGATTCCGGAAATAGTGGCTAGTGTATGAATCGATTCTAGAAAAGTTAAGCTTAATGATTTCAATATACAAGATGATTGGTGGAGCAATAATTCAATGATGTAAGGATGCTTTCTCCTAAACGCAGTCCTTTTTATATTGGAGAATAAAACGTCTCATCTCGTTATCAATGGATCCGAATCGTGTTAAATCATCAATTAAAACCGACTAAATCGTCATAAGAAAAGAACACTTCCAATCTTTCAGCAGTATAAATTCATCTCTTTTGGCAAAATAAATGAAGCAAACATTTATATTATTTCTATTACGGAACGAAATAAGCATAGGTATTTACAACTGCCTCGTAAACTAGAATCTCAATCAGAATGCGACGATTGACTTATCAAGTGCTACACACACTTAGATGAACCGGTTTAGAAGAATCCTGTCGTTTCACCCCATCTTCGTTCATTTAACTCCTATTATGTTTTCAGCCGGGAGCGTACCACAGATCAATCTCTCATTTTGCTTGGTCAACAGGTATATTGGAAGCGCAGGTACAGTGTGGTATGTGAATAGTGATCATTAGAGAGATTATTAACAGTATACCTTCTATCTAATATAGTTAAGGAAATATGGAAACAGTTGAATACAGCATCATTCAAGAGATACCGGTAACGCCGCTAGTTTTCCCCAACAGCACCAGTGAGCAAGGCAAGTTACCGTTCGAGTTAGAAGTCAGAGAAGTTATTCGCAACAATATTGTGTTCAAAGTGCATTCGCTTATCTACACGTGCAGTGTATGTGATCGTAAATTTAATAACACCGGAAATTTCGAACGTCATTTGCAAGTTCACAAAGGCCGGCGAAATATATATGCTTGTGATGAGTGTCCCAAAACATTCACCATTCACATGAAATATGTGCAGCACAGGGAATCACACCGTTCACAATGCGTTATTTGTGGTCAAGGGTTCACAACGGTTTCTCAACTGATGATTCATAAACACAAAGAACACAATGAGGACCGGCCGTTCCAGTGCGATCAATGTGGAAAACGTTTTCTGGCCCAAAGGATACTTAAACAACACAAGCGTAGTCATCTAGAAGCTTCCCATTCTTGCGAGTTTTGTTCTAAGGCATATAAACGGAAAGAAGATCTACTCAAACATTACGAAACGCACTGATGAGCTATGCGTAAACATGATATGCATGAAGAATTAGGAAAACAATAAACATACATGCTGGGGTACGATTATCAGGTACCAGCCCCAACAGTTGAAAATTTTATGAGATAGCATTTTGTACCTCGCAATCAATGTTCACACATAAACTTACTGGAAAATATTGATTTTGATTTTATCCATGATATTTATAAATATAATCTATCACCATAGTTGGTCCATTTACCTATCATATTTGTTTTTTGTTTAGTGTTTGGTTGAAGAAGAGAAAAATAATTGCATTTACATAATCATGTTAATTTTATTTGTTCACGTTTCGTCTCCGATGCATCGAAGTGTTATCAGTTTGTATTGAGCTGTTAGAGCGGCTTAACAGCTTAACATAAACCGCTAAGCAGATGTTATCCCAAGTAGCAAATGTAACTTATTGAAATTTCAAGATGTTCTGCAATTGTTTTAGAATTATTATTTATGTTTGATATGTTTAGAAAGATTTTCAAATATATTAAAATTGGTTGTGCTACTTATAACTGCTAAGCTTCACAATACTACTGGAAATCACTGTAGAATAACTTTAAGTACATCTAGTTACAGTTTAAGTAATCGTCATGTTAAATGAACGTAACTATAACAAATGTACAACTTATCAAAAAAATTCGAGACGGCTGTCTTAATTGTATCGATCACAATATACGTCGAAATTGCTATAAATCTTTTGTGGATGAAAAATTAGCGAAATGATGATCTCTTCAAGACAAAAATGAAAAGCCGAATTGAAAACCTTGCTGTAAGAAATATTTTTTTTGCTGGGTCCGCATAGTTTTGGCATAGTTACTCTCATAGTTATATATTACCGCTTGAGCAACATGTTTTTGCTATTCCAGCACATGGGCTTACCAAAATAATATCTACAGTGCGTATCACAAAGGTCGGGTCCGCTAAGATGAATGACCATACTGTATTGTTGTTTAATTCAACTAAAAGATTTAAACTGACAGAAAAACAAAACGTAGAGCATTTCTTTCCGAAATATTAACATGTTAATGTTTGCCTGTTATTTAGATAATATAAGTCATTACGTTGCGTGAACCATTTTCTACTCAACTCACTGTTACCATCGATGCCATATTTGAAGAAATCATTTTGAGATTTTTCAGGTTCAAAAAAACATTAATTTGATCAAGATCGTCTGAAAATTTCAAGAATGTTTGAATATACGCATTTTAAAAACAATTCTAATGGCCGTTATTCGCAACAATATTGTGTTCAAAGTGCATTCGCTTATCTACACGTGCAGTGTATGTGATCGTAAATTTAATAACACCGGAAATTTCGAACGTCATTTGCAAGTTCACAAAGGCCGGCGAAATATATATGCTTGTGATGAGTGTCCCAAAACATTCACCATTCACATGAAATATGTGCAGCATAGGGAATCACACCGTTCACAATGCGTTATTTGTGGTCAAGGGTTCACAACGGTTTCTCAGCTGATGATTCATAAACACAAAGAACACAATGAGGACCGGCCGTTCCAGTGCGATCAATGTGGAAAACGTTTTCTGGCCCAAAGGATACTTAAACAACACAAGCGTAGTCATCTAGAAGCTTCCCATTCTTGCGAGTTTTGTTCTAAGGCCTATAAACGGAAAGAAGATCTACTCAAACATTACGAAACGCACTGATGAGCTATGCGTAAACATGATATGCATGAAGAATTAGGAAAACAATAAACATACATGCTGGGGTACGATTATCAGGTACCAGCCCCAACAGTTGAAAATTTTATGAGATAGCATTTTGTACCTCGCAATCAATGTTCACACATAAACTTACTGGAAAATATTGATTTTGATTTTATCCATGATATTTATAAATATAATCTATCACCATAGTTGGTCCATTTACCTATCATATTTGTTTTTTGTTTAGTGTTTGGTTGAAGAAGAGAAAAATAATTGCATTAACATAATCATGTTAATTTTATTTGTTCACGTTTCGTCTCCGATGCATCGAAGTGTTATCAGTTTGTATTGAGCTGTTAGAGCGGCTTAACAGCTTAACATAAACCGCTAAGCAGATGTTATCCCAAGTAGCAAATGTAACTTATTGAAATTTCAAGATGTTCTGCAATTGTTTTAGAATTATTATTTATGTTTGATATGTTTAGAAAGATTTTCAAATATATTAAAATTGGTTGTGCTACTTATAACTGCTAAGCTTCACAACACTACTGGAAATCACTGTAGAATAACTTTAAGTACATCTAGTTACAGTTTAAGTAATCGTCATGTTAAATGAACGTAACTATAACAAATGTACAACTTATCAAAAAAATTCGAAACGGCTGTCTTAATTGTATCGATCACAATATACGTCGAAATTGCTATAAATCTTTTGTGGATGAAAAATTAGCGAAATGATGATCTCTTCAAGACAAAAATGAAAAGCCGAATTGAAAACCTTGCTGTAAGAAATATTTTTTTTGCTGGGTCCGCATAGTTTTGGCATAGTTACTCTCATAGTTATATATTACCGCTTGAGCAACATGTTTTTGCTATTCCAGCACATGGGCTTACCAAAATAATATCTACAGTGCGTATCACAAAGGTCGGGTCCGCTAAGATGAATGACCATACTGTATTGTTGTTTAATTCAACTAAAAGATTTAAACTGACAGAAAAACAAAACGTAGAGCATTTCTTTCCGAAATATTAACATGTTAATGTTTGCCTGTTATTTAGATAATATAAGTCATTACGTTGCGTGAACCATTTTCTACTCAACTCACTGTTACCATCGATGCCATATTTGAAGAAATCATTTTGAGATTTTTCAGGTTCAAAAAAACATTAATTTGATCAAGATCGTCTGAAAATTTCAAGAATGTTTGAATATACGCATTTTAAAAACAATTCTAATGGCCGTTATTTTCACAGAAATTGATGTACAATCATCAAAACACGTTAATTCAAAGGCGCTTGAAAATTTCAGGCGTACGAACTCATGAAAATGCAGTTCGTTTTCGATTTTTCACATATTGGACAATTGATCACAAAAGATCAATCCTCCAATAAGTAGCATTATCATTTTTCATGTGGAAGGTTTTGTAACAACAAATCATATTGTTTTTCTGCAATATTTTTTATTCGGGCTTACACGAGAAATATTAATGTCATTTTAAATAATGGCATTCCAAATTTGTATGGAGAATGAATCATTATTGACCTCACACGCTCATAAAAATGACAATAATTTTGCAGTTATCACACTTTTAATGATCATTTAAGGGCTTCGTATGAATAGTCGATTTTTACTACACAGTACACACTTAAATTTTATTGCTGAATCTCGATGTGCACAGCCGAGAGATCGGTAATCATCTCGGCAAATAATAATTACTGAGAATCTCGGCAATACCAAATTTGTTAACTGTCAATTATTGCCGAACTTCAATTTTGCTGTTAGCTCGGCAAAAGCGATTATGATCGAATAATGAAATGCCGAGTCATCAGTAATCGAACGTAGAATGGATTTTTCTTTTTAGTATTGTATGAAATAAATATCACAAAAGCTAAAATTGGGGAAAAAGGGTGTTTTATTGATGCCCAATTTAATGCCGTATACAAAAAAGCAAAACAAACCTCAAATAAAATCCTGGAAATAAGAAGACTTTTGTAAGTATATATGAACAGCAGAATTTTTTATTTCACTTATCTTCTCAATAAATATAAGAATCTCATACCTTCATCCAATATATATTATATTCTCGTTCCACCAGCAATGGCTACGTGGTGTTTTGCACATTCGACAAGACATTAAAGGACTATTCACACATTTCAGTTCCCTGACGGTTCAGTGAAAGTACCTTCAGTGAGCCGTCAGTGTTCTTTTTTTGTCGGAACCCTCCGTTCTGTTTCCGTTCCGGCACAGCAAATGCAGTGACATACCGACTTTAGTGAAAATAAAAAAAATATCGGTGACGACGAATTTGAGTTTGCCGGACGGACGCTACACTGACGGCGAGCTGCACTGAAACGGCACGGTTCCGGATAGGTGTGAATGCGCGCATAGAGAACGAATGAAATAATATAAGTATCCGTGCACGGTGTCGTGCCGGCACTGAACCGGACCGGATATGTGTGAATAGTCCTTAAATGACAAGTGTTTCACCGAGTTTCAGTAAAAGCTAACACACTGTTCGAAATCTCGGCAATCATATTTGCTGATTTCGGTATATTTGTTTTTTACTGGCAAGTTCAGCATAATATTTTTCCAATACTTTTCGGCAAAAAAACCCGCTTTACCGAAATATCAGAATCATACATTAACGAATTTTGGAAAAGAGCATATGAATTACTGAACAATCACTAAAATGTCGTGTTGCCGATCTAATTCGGTATTTCATTATGCCGAGCTCAAGAATCTGTTTTAAGTGTGTATACACATTTTCAAAGTACCACCAGATTATATCAGAATTCCTATCTATATAGGACATTATTTATTATTCTTAAATTTTCACATGTTTATTTACACATCAATGTTATGTTTGTGACCTATCAATTTATTATTGCAGCATCAACCGCAGTAACCGTTTGAATGTTTTGAAAAAAAGTAGTCTCGAACCAAGGGGAGAGTCGCTTAACACAAACTATATTGTGCCTCTAAAAAACACGTGATATACCGTGAAACTAAGTGTGCCACGCTGTGCCCCATGAAACAGCTACTTGTCAAAACTGAGCCCTTTGTGCGCCGCAACTGTGCAACTGTATGAAAACGAAAGCGCCAATATTGATAAATGCACCAACGTATTGTGTTAATGTGTGATTGGCACATTGTTCTAAGCGTCCTCCCCTTGTCTCGAACCCATCCTTGAATGTTTTAAAAAGGATGATAATTTAATCATTCACTGGGACTCACCCACGATTTTTTGCGTTTAGGATTCTTGAAAAAAAGTAATTTTTCATCACTAGAGACAATCCGAAGTGTCATTTCTAATTTTAATAAATACTTGTAACAGTCATCAGTGTTGCATTATAAACAGTGTTTGGTTTATAATGACTTTAAAACAACTATAAGATCAGTTTTGCAATGACTGAGTGGATACATATATTGAAGAAGCCAAATGAATGAAGAATCTCATAGAAAAGATGATTTTTTGGAAAAAGATACGCTCAGAGATAAGACTCGAACCTGCGTTCTTATGCATTACGTGCATACGCGTTCATTTTGTTAATATTTTGCTTGATCATGTGTCATGTGGTTTTCGGAAGATTCCGAAAGTCTTTCTCTGCATGTAAAAATTTGCGGTTTTTGCAGTCATTTATGAAAACTAATTTTTGTAATCAATTGTCATCATGGTATAAATCCGCTTCATTGCGCCAAAACTTGCGCAGGTGTTCTGGAAATGAAAGATAAAAGTCAATTCTACTTCCTAGAACATGAAAATGGCGGCAATGAAGTTTTCCTCAATGCAAATTACACCTAACTAAAATCAAAGACATCATATTAACAAGATATCCAGCTCTCACATTTCCCGAACAAATCATTGGCAACATCCTTTTTTCGCGAGCATGTCGCCCCCAGACGAGCCCGCATCGAATCTTATACATAGAAGTGTCAAATTCGTGCGCGCCAAAATAGCAGGGTTGCGCACCCATACAGTTGACATGATATGTTGAATGTGATGCCGTGCGATGGCGTTGCTGAACTGAAGATTGACTTCGCTCCAAGCTGACAGGGTCTGCTAAAATGTAATAAATCATATAACCCACAGCAAATGTGTCATAAGTGTACTTCGAAACCATCGGAATTTGCTCTGAGTGAAACTGTTATCCAATAAATACACACATACATAAAACTAGTTTTGTGAAATACCTAAAATGAGTTGATTTTTAATTTGACGATACTACCATCTATAGCCCACTTGAATGGTACCATGCCAAAGTCGAACTAGTAGAGGAGACCGGGGTTAAACCGGACAATTTTTGGAATTAAAAAAGAATACCCAATACAATCCTCAATTTGCAATTTGGAAAAATATGCACTTCAGAAATCGCGAGGCTAAACCGAACACCCTATGGTACCAAATCGGATACTTTTTTGAAAATTGAAAAAAAAACACTGATTTCAACTAGGTTTTTACCCGAGTTATCTATACCCTTTTGTAGCTTCAGCCTTCAGCTACGACTCCCAGTTTGTCATTTGGAAAAATATGCATTAGTTTTCGTACCAAGTCGCGATGAAGTGACCAAACTAAAATCCGGACTGTAAAGTTTCACACAACAATATAGAACTAATACAGTAGAGCGCCAAATCTCAAGATACTTTAATGAGTATATTGACGAATATTTAAGTCAAAAACAATAACAGTACAATTTATTTTCGAGAAGAAATAATAATTTTTTCCCACGCAATCGAAAACACTCAATAATCACTAAATTCAGAACGACATAATCATTTGAAAGCACCTGCCAGACTGTCGTTATGATGTACAGAAATCACATATACCTAAAAAAATCAGGAAAGTTTCAGTAAAAAACGTGCTCGTTTTAGCATGAACACGATTCACGCAAAACTTAATTGACTCAATGCGTTTACAAAGGTAATCAATGGATCAAAATTATTGTCGGTCTATTCGTTGTCCAGAAGCTTTAATTACCGAAGAGTTGTGAGGATCGAAGGTTGGAATATAGTTGGTTTATAATAGGACGTTGAATACAAACTGGTGTATTGTAAAGATTCAACAATGTTATTTGAATATATGAAACTAAAAAATAAGCCATTGAATGAAAACATTGCATTGATACGGAGCTATCTGAGTCTAGGATTGAAGCTATTTGCATGTATAAACAAAACATAAAGAAATATTTTTTCTCTGTAAACCGCTGTCAGACAGTGTCTCTTTGAATAGGTTAAACATACACTTGTTGGTATAGTAATAAATTATGTTAATTTATAGTTGGTATATCAGCAAATTATAATTCATATAAGCGGTATAGTAACAAATTATATTTCAGTTCGTGCTCGCATCTCATCCGACACAGTCGAAAATTGCTTACAGTCGAGAGGATAAAAACAAAGACAATACAGTGTAGTGTACAATAGAGTGTACGAAATGGGCAAATACGATTTAACAAAGCCTGAAACTTGGCCTACAAGACCAAATTCAATTTGTATTGATTTCAAGCGCTGCAAAGTTAGACCAACAGCAACCTAAATTGAAATCTTGCTTAAGGAACGAATGCATCTAAACAATTTAACAAGGCGTCTAACTGTGTGTACATTATGTTCAAACGTGAAAGAGATGCAATTGCATTTGCTTTTTCCAGGTATCCGGAATGGCGTGCGAGTGGTACGTATGCAACTACGTAAAGCAATTCCATCTTACATCATTTGTGATCATGACGGGATACATCCGTGTAAAACGCTGATTACGTATGAAAATCAACTGGTTACATGTCAGTTTTGTGAACAACCTACACACAAACCTTACACTGAAACAGCGAAAAGGGCAAACAAAAACAAGGACAACCGCCCAACAACGGAACCTAGTGAACGCAGTACTCCTGTTACACCATCAAACAAACCAGCAAGGCAAATTAATGTACAACAAGGCGCGTCTACAGCAACTAACAACGAACCCAAGGAAAACGAAGAAAAAACGGAAACCAACAACGATACAACCGATACGGCAATGGATGTCGAGACGAGCCACAAACAAAGTGCCCCTCAATCATCGCAAGATAAAAATGAAAGCTCCTCTCCTGCTAGAAAAAGGGTGACAACGAGATCCAATGGTAGAAAAATTATTTTATCAATGGTAAAAAAAAGCTTGTAAATAAGATTGTGGTCTGTTAACTATTGGTTCAATGGATAAGAATTGTTTCTTGCGCTTAAATTTTTTTCGTCGCTATTATAAAGTTATTACATACTTTTTATACCTATTTTTTAATCATATAGTTTCATAGAATCGAAGAAAAAATATTGTCTACAAATATATTACAAGCCGTTGATTGTAGGCCGAGTAATCTGCAAAATCACCATCGAAATTTCTTAGAAAAAAATCTGCTAACATCATGCATGTACCTTTTTGGTGATTATTTTTTATACCCACGGAAAAGCCCATGATCGCAAAACTAGTAAAATATTAGCTATTTCTTTTAACTAGATTGTTTCAAATTTGGAACATGAAACGCTTCAATGAATTATTTTTGCTACAGTTTGCTGATGAACCTAATGCTAGTGTTACAATGAAGATGATTTGTGCTTTGCGCTTTGCTGTCTTCAGTTTCAGTCAACTGAAAGCATGAAAAAACTACAGGTAAAGAAATTCAACAGTTGTATTATTTAAATCAATAACATTTTAGTTCAAACTGCCAGGATAAGAAATAAATAATCGAAATCAACGTTCATTTCCTGTAAATCAACGAGTGTGCGGTGAAAATGCGCAAGTTAGGTGGCCTATTCAAATATGCACTGGTTCTATTCTGATCATGCGGGGAGACATTGTTATGCAGCATAACGCATCTTATTTTTCTGAATTTCGCTTCGTAACGCATAAAGACAAACAGGGGCCGATGATGTATGTTCAGTAACGTTATGTCGTAGTCAGCAGCGATGTCAGATCTACGGAAATCTCCGAAAATCCACGGATTCGAAATTTTTTACGGATGTATGGATCCGTAGATAAAATCTACGGAAATAGGAATATTTCTACGGATGTTGATATTTTCGAACGAAAAACTACGGAAACTGTTGGTCTGGCGAACAAAAAAAAGTTTGTTCCCTGCTATGCACCGCTGGAGTTTCCGAAGAAAATGACAATCTACGGAAATGACACTACAACAATTTGGCATCGCTGGTAGTCAGTAGTTAGTTGTCAAATGTATTCGAATGCAGAAGAGTAAAGTGCGGATTGAATCAATTGAATGTTCATCAACAATTCAATTTTTATTTTGAATTTAGTTTTCATGAAATGGAAATTGAAGTGAATAATGTGTAAGTAAACTAGTGTATTCGTGGGTTTGTTCTTATTTTTGGAAATATTTATATTAAGACCTAGCATTTTAATATAATTCTCCGACAATTTGATCAATAGGACTTATTTGTGCTCAACAAGAACCGTATTAGAATTTTTTACTACAATAATTACAAATTGATTTATTTACGAAGAAAATTTAACTTGTTTATGATAATTGAAAACAGTGAGATGCCTTAGGCCTGTAGGGAGCAATTTGGTAATCACTGATGTAGAGGAACATTTACTAAAAACTATCGAACAATGAAATACTATATGTATTTCGTTTCATGGTAAGAAAATATATATTTTGGTGTTAAAATGCTCAAAATCTAAACAGGACGACGGACGGGGAAGCATATTTTAAAATCTTATAGCATATTACAAGTTTTCATATCCAGGCGATATAGGGTTATTTTAGGATGGTTCAATGGACCGAGCGAGGACAATCGATCTCGTTCCAACTTATTGTTTGAGAATATGAGAGCTGAGATGAAAGGCATTTGTCTAACATATAATGCTAATACTAGCAAAACTTTTCTCAAGTCTAAAAATATCAAAGCCGAATAAATCTTTCAAGCCTAATAATATTTGAACGAAGCTTTTAATTCATTGAGAGTAATGACATACATTATATCTTTCAGTCCCAGCGAAGATCCCGGCAGCTACTGTCGCTTGTGTTTTTCTATAAGAAATCTGGTGTCACTTCTGCCCAATGGTGCTGACTCAGATCGATTGCTTCTGAACTTGATACCTCAATGCACAGGTATATTTATTGACCCCAATGACAATCCGGCTGTTTCAATATGCTGGAGATGTGCGGTAGCCTTGGAAGACTTTCAACAGTTCAGACAACGTAGCTTACGGTATGATACTATAATTCGGGAAAGCTATGCAATGAAATTTGAAACTAAACCATGCGAGAAATACGAAACGGCTTCTGTAGATGCAGTTGATGAACACGAAACTCAAGAAGAAGAATACGGTTTAGTTGAGTCACAAATCTCAAATGGTAATCCAGATTTACTCGAGGGTGAGTCATCTACAGCTGAATCTGAAACTATATGCCAAAATGATGATACCGATGTAACGATAAAGGCAGTGTCATGTCATTTGTGCAAAAAAAGATGCAGAACCGAAGACTTGCTGAGAATTCACGTCAAACACCAACACTCCGATGCTGGGCGGCCATTTCAATGCACAATTTGTCCTGCGTCATTCAAACGAAAAAATCATTTGGAAGGTCACATAGCGTCGCATAATGGGGATATGAGATATTCCTGTGATCAATGTGGTGCAAATTATGCTAAAACTAAATCATTAAGAATCCACCGTCAGCAAATGCATGGACTATCACCGACCCCTCCAGTTAGAAAGACTAGTGATATCACGCTTGTTTACGGACCTTTTCAATGTCCGTATTGTCCGAAATCTTTTAAACATCGTCCTTCGCTGAACTTTCATATCAAATCACACTACGAAATGTTGTCGTTTAAATGTGAATTCTGTAATGCTCGATTTGACAATGAAATAGGGAAACTTATCCACAAAGGAAAATATCATCCCTCCGAAGTTTCGAAAAAGCCTCCCTCTCCCAAGAAAATGTTCGAATGTGCCTTCTGCACACGTACGTTTGAGCAACAAAACTATTTAACACAGCATACTAAATATATGCACCATCGAAAGTTCGATCAGGCTGATCCAATAGGAGATAATGAACAAAACATCGAGGATGAAGAGGAGGAACCAATTACGGTTAAGTTCGAAGTCGACGAAGATATTTCTTCACAACCTAGATGGGATTGAGATGTCGGATTTGCTGCTGGGTAATTTTAGAAATTATTTGCATGAATGTAATTTGATACGGAAGTAAAGAAGATTTTATTTGTTGACTTAATTAAATTTCAGTCATTTGCTATTTAAAACTAAATATTTATTTCATATCAATTTCGGACTAAATAACATAATATTTCAAAAACTTGTGTTGATAAAAGAGATTACGATTTTTAACAGCAGCAAAATGGCGGTTTTTTCGTGAAAAATCGTAGTTTCACTTTGAATAACCACCAAAAATAAAAAAAAATTAAAAAAAATCAAACAGAAACCTTGGGTTCTAGAAAAACTTCTACTCTAACTATGTTGCGTTCATTTGTACACTCCCCTCCAATCCCCTCAATCAATCAACTAATTAGTGCCATTATCGGTATTCGGAAGTCTAATGTCGTCTTCGCTTGATGCCAAACCTAACCCAGTTTCCACCTTAACTGCTGTCAAACCGTTTGTTTGAAGCTAGTTTCGAACCTTGTTCCAACGTTGTTGAACTGAAAATAGAGTCAGTTTCGAACCTGGTATTTATATCAGGTTTGTTCAAACCCCCGTTGCTAAGTGCGAACCCAACACAGTTTCGTGAAAAGTGTTTGTTTGATGAAACTATCCTGGGTCAGTTTCAGTTTTCTCAAGCGAAAACGACATAAAGAAGCGTGGCAGTTCTGATTCGTATTCGCGTCATCCAGCTATGTCTCTAAAATCAACCACCCGCCTTTTTCTTTTCGCTGTTGCACTACTATCAGAAAGTTTTTATCTATAGGTAAAGTATATCGCACAGGTGAATTTTATGGTTCGATGTTTATGCACTTTTATGTGTAGTTGCTTTTTTTTACTAATGTTGCAGTTGGTTGCCACTGTTGGCTTTACTTTGTAGCCATGAGCGTTTTTGTTAACATTCCGGTTTTCAAAAATGTACATTTTTCAGAGTGTGGTTAGATTTATATTGGAAAAGCTAAATGAATGTCTAAGAAAAGATTTTGCGTTACAACAAAGGTTGAACGTTACGACTTGAAACGCTAATAACGTTGTAAGCTTTCAAGTATGTGAAAGAGCCAAAAAGTTTTATTGTCATCAGATTTGCATTGCAAGGAATGTTTGTAAGTTGAAAATGTCATATATTAGAACGATTGCGGACTAAGTCATAACATTGTCTAATTATTATTTGAACACCTAAGATGACGTTTGACGTTAACTTGATAATTGCAGCTAACAAAGCCGTAAAAGCTTTCAGTCAAGCTTTCATTAGGAGGTATAAGGGTATACTTTTACTCTGGAGGAGATTGAACCAAAACAAAGTGAGCGCGTGTGCGTGTGGTGGCCATGTTTAACCGATACAGTCGCATGTTGGGAGAAAGTAAAGCAAATAGAAATGAGAAACGGTGAAAAGCGGTTCTCGATTCGGACGAATCGAGGTACGAAACCGGGACAGAGGCCACAACCGAGTTAGTGTAAATTTTCGTTTAGAGTTGGATAGACATCTTGGGTTTTCGCGGGTTAGCTACCGATAGTTCGCAGGTTATTTTGCTATTGCTATTATAATTGTTGTGTGTTGTACGTGCATGTGTGTGTAAGGAGGGAGGACTATGATCATAAATACGGCAAAGAAGGAGTATCGACAAAAAAGGAACACGGTAGAGCGCGAGGGAAAAGGGATCGGCTTTGAGTGAACAGTTTTTAGGTTCGTTGTTACAGTCCATATCCCTTCCTCGATGGTGCAGATGTCGATGTGCATATATTTAGAAGTCATAAATAGAAGCTAGTAGCTGAATCGAATAACATAATTGATTTTTTAAAATATTTAATTGGGAGTTAAATGTTTCGTATCTATTATTTGGTCAATGAAAACGAGATTGTATCTTTATGAACTATGAGATAGCAGAAGTGCTGTACACTTACAATAGCTGACGTGAAAATAGCTGTGAAATTAGCCGAGCTTTTGCGTGCAACAAAGAAATAAAGTCGAAGGTGAAAGTGTGGTCTACATTGGATAAAATCTTAGGAAGCTCGTGAGATAAGACCAAGGCTTATCAGTACTGGGACGGGTGATAAGGTAAGCAGAAATATGACTGTAAATTGTTTAAGTTTAAATATCACTACTTCCCACTATCACCTCCAAAGTCCAAAAAATCGTTTCAAGTAGAAAAAACTGTTCGCATTAGTTCTTTATCTTCAATTTTACGTTTGTCTTTCGCTCTCTTCCTACTTGGTCTATTCTACTATGTGCTGTTCTTCTATGAGCGTATCGTGCATCGTATATCTACGACTCACTTTCCGCTCGTGTACACACAGCACTGTATTATTTTTCCTTCGTTCATGGCACTTTACCAACTTTTTCCACTAGCTCACCACGCATTCTTTGTAGGTAGTGTAAACACACACATTGCATATAGAAATGATTAAAGTGGAAAAAAGTCAGATGAAAAAAAAAACTAGCATGTTGCTAGTTCGAAGAAGAGACACCAACTTTTTTCCATGAAACAGCATAGAAAATGGCAGGATGTGTTTTAGTACTTTTGTAATGTAAATGGTTGTTACCGTTAGCTGTATGCCATCAGATAATAAAGGATCCGAAGGTTGATTTTTTATGCTTTAAGTCCATGATCAAATCTACTAACTGTAAGGATTGATGGACAGTTAGGGTAAAAGATCGTGAGAACATGACCATCAACGCATTATAAAATTTCCAGATCTGTGAAGAAAACTTGAATCACTACTTCAATAATATTTGAAACAGACTAACTTATCCAACAGTATTCTCAACATTTATTTTAGTTTATCCGAAGAATTTTCTAGGTATGTCAGAGTTTTGATATTTTTGGTTCAATTATTAGCTCATATTTGTCTCGACGTTTAACAATTAAATAAAACTTGTGCAAAATTTCTGCTTATTGGCCCGAGGTTAGCGGTTCAATGTATACGGCGCTGGTCTTACAAGCCAGTTGTCGAGCCCCGACCAGGAAGGATTCTTAGTGTCAGTAGGATCGTAGTACTAGCCATGCAATGATTTTGAACGTTAAGAATCGGCTGCGAAGTCTTTTGAAATAGAAAGGTCAAATTCCACAAAAGTAATGTAATGCCAAGATATTGCTTTGCTTGCAAAGTGTATTAAAATCAGGTTACAAATAACTTGTATAGACAAACAAAAAATTCATTCTGGGTCGGATATTTTTGAAATTTACAACGAACACTTGTTAGCTATGCTTGTACAAAGTTGGTTCATTAAACCTTCTCACTTATTCTAAAAGTCTGAACCTTAGACCTAAAACTTCCCATCAAAGCTTGTACAATCTTGTCCGCTCTTGCACACTTTCATTCTCTTTTCTGTAAATCCTTGTCATTTTTGAAGACCTTCGCTGTATTCCGAAGTTTGCCCTTCATAATCGCGTAGAGTTTATCTATTGGATGAAGATATGGCGATTTTGGAAGGTTTACCTTCTTTGGCACAAAAATATTCGCCTAATGATACGATGTTATGGCCGGCCAATGTCATTCTCGTGGGACTGGGAAAAGAAGTCTACCCTTGCAAGCACTTCTTGGAAAATTTGGTCGACTTTCTTCTTGGCAAATTTGTCGACTTTCTTCTTGCGGAACTTCTCCGGAAGTCCAGATGGAACGTGTTGGCGAAAAATTCCGAACCAAGGATTTGATTGATATCCGCTTTGGCATACGTCTCGTCTTACATTACTTCGCTTATCTTTCGATTGGTCTTCTTGAACGACTTTACCACACGAGACACGGTCCAACTGTCGGTTCCTTACTATTTACTGTGAGACTAGCCTGGCTTTCCCACTACCATAATTTTTTGTCGAAGCGCTTCCAGCTTGGAAGCCGTCCCGATAACTATTGGACAGATTGTGACGAAGTTTTGTTCATATAAATATTACACTGTAAACGTAAAATCAAATCAATGCTTACCATGCAATAAAAAGTTATAAGCTCAAGAAAGTGTTTCTTTTTGAATGCAATCGTTATTTCTAATCAGTGTGATGTTTCATATGGTGTTTTAGATATTCCAAATTTTATTTGTTTTCACTAAATATAACCTTTTCTTAAGCTTTAGTATAAGAATATACACTAAAAGAATATAGACTAGACTAGATCGATTTGCGTAGAAGTTTCTGTATAGCAAGCCTGCTTCGAGTCATATTACAGAGTAATATTTCATAATTTTCTTCATCGACACATAAATAGAAACAAGGAAGGTTGTAAGGGTATTACCGTACAAGACCTACAATTTGGAGCAGTTATGAGCTCAATACGTTTTTTACATCGCGGTTTTGAAATGCTTAATAATTATTATATTGTAATTCTAAAACCGGAAGACGGATCCGGATAAAATTCATTAGTAACCTGCCGCATAAGCCTTCTATTGTGCATATTTTCTTTACTGGGGGGCAATATAGTTGAATCCAGGAATACCGAACCCCAGCTTCCGGTTCCGATGTACCGGAAATAGTGATCAAGTACTCCAAATAGGAACTCACAAACTTAGATACAATTGAAAGGTCTTATAATCCCATGGGTTGTTATTGAATTCTAAATTTTGCTCACCCAAAAATTTTGAAATGAAACTTACATGATTTCTCATTGATAGCTAGAACGATTTCTATAAACTCGTATTCGATTCAAGGATTATTGGTTTCCACCAGACCGCAGCCGGCTTCCGGTCTTCAAATAATAACATAGGTCTTGATCCTCCAAAAACATTCTTGCTTCTATGCCAATGTCAAGGAAAGGCGTTCGACAGTAATATTTACACTACTAGGTGGAACGAATCGGGTTTTTTTTCTTCAAAATTAACAGTGAAATAGACTGCTACCAGAGATATCAGATGGTTTCATCAGTGACAGTTTGTAAGTTGTAATTATTGCTTGTTGTATTTGTAATTATTGCTTATACTCACAGTTTATAAAAAAATTCTGAAAATCTCCGAAGAATTTGAAGTTTTGTTCGTACTTTTGCTTTGTAAAGCATTTTACGCTCAACAACAAAAAATACATACATTAAATCAAAACTGAATGTTGTTAAACAAGTTTCTGCGATTAATATCGACCGACAAATTCAAAGTTTCGTGCCGAATCATCTAATTACGAAATGATCCATGCCGTACGAAACCATCAAACATCTTACCGGTTGCAATAAACGTTTTCGACAAAAACGACAAGACTGAAGTGAGTTCTGCATATACTAGACTAGTAAATCGCGTTTTCTTCGTATGCTTTCATATAACATTATGTACAAAAGATCTAGAATAAAAACATCAATTTACAAATTCCCTTGTAATTTGCCAATTGAAAAGTGACGTGTAAGCCTTGAAAAAAACAATCTTCCTGTCTTTACTATCACCTCAACTATACATTAATTTCGTATCAATCACTTTTCTATGAATGAAATTTAGTATAAAGTACTCATATAACTATATATCATTCGACTTAGTTTGTTACCGTATAATTCCGGAACCAGATGTCGGAGCCGGATGAAATTCAGGAATCCCGTACAAGACCACAGGACCTTCAATTAAAACCTAAGTTTGTGAAAATTGGTGAAACCATCACTGAGAAGAGTGAATGAGATCCATTTGAGAAAATATAACCACTATTTCCTGAGCCTCCGGAATCGGAAACTGGGAACCAGGATAATCGAAATCAGTTTATTTGGCCGTCTACTGGTAATGACTATTGAATGGAGTACTTTTGGGGTTAGTTTAGAATTTTTTGTTTTTTGTTTCGCCTCTCTAAGTGATGGTATAAAAGTTTTTACACACTTTAATTTATAATTCCGGAACCGAAAGTGAAATTGAAATTCAGAAGTTTTGTTACCTTAAGACAAACATTTGAATCATAGTTTGTTGAAATCGGTCACGCCATCTCTGAGAAAAACGATAAAGTAATTTTAAACTGGACTTTTTACCCAAATCACCTTATGATTCCGGAACCGGAAGTCGGATACAGATAAAATTCAGAAGTTTTGTGAAAGATCATGAGAACATCCATTTGAATCTAAGTTTGTCAAAATCGGTTACGCCATGTAAAAAAGGCTAAGTCCTCAAAACGGCCTAATAAATTATTAGAAAATGCAGAGCTTGTTAGCTGATGATTAGATAAAATCACTTCAGGAATCAGGAATCAGAACAAATTGGCTCAAATGGCACGTTCCCCTTGATATTTGGAGATTTGTGCCTTGCCATCAATTTGTTTTTAGCATCATTTTCCCGATATATAAGAGGGAAGGATTGAAAGGAAATGGTAAGGGTTGGACTAGGAGGATGGGAAAAATTGACGACACAAAAACACATAAAAGCAAAAGTAAATTCTGCACCCCTAAGGGATGCTGAACAATCTGCTGAGGATCACATTTAGTGGAAGCAGAAGGAAATTCTGAACCTCTACGAGGTCCCGAACAGTCTGCTGTTAATAAAACCTCCAACCCCCGAGAGGATTTAGAGATCTTACAAAAGCGACACCATTCTGCATTCCCGGAAGAATGCAGAACGACTCGCAGTATGTACGAGCAGAAGTAAATTCGGTACCCCCCAGAGGATGCCAAACAATCTGCCAAACCCTATTTAAGGTTAATACAGAAGGGATTCATTCACTCCATGAAGAACGATGAACCCTTCTGACTATAGCTCCTTACCACATTGGGTGAGAAACGAGAGAATATCCTTCAATTTTAGCTCCGCATACACAGACTCAACCATGTATGGAGAACCAAAAACCCGGATACGTAGCTGCCTCAATGCGGGACAGTTACATATCAGATGATATGAAGTACCATAATCGCATTCACACAAATCACACGAATAATACTCAGCACGTTGAATAGTAGCCATGTGATAATTGAGTTTGCAATGTCCAGTCAGAGCTCTGACCAGAACACTTCAATGATACTTGGAGAAATGCAGTAGACACTTTGACATTTTCAGATCTAAATCTGGTAGAAATGCTTTGTCTGAGCGCAAGTTTGCAAGCTGCGCCAGTAGCTGGCATGTTTGGATGCAGCCCAAGAACGTATCTTGTGCTTTATCCAACTAGTTGAAAGTGGTAAAGCTGGTTCAGGACCAACGAAATCATTCGTTGCACCAGCTCTAGCCAACTCATCAGCCCATTCATTTCCAGTAATACCAGAATGGCCGGGTACCCATAAGAAGTAAACAGCATTTGAAATGCTGAGGTCTTCAATTTGAGTTCGACATGCGATCACTAGATTCGACCGTGAGTCATTCGAACTGAGTGCTTTTAAGGCTGCCTGACTGTCGGAACAAAAATAAATACGTTTACCACAGATCCTCTGCTGAAGTGCCGATTGTACTCCACACAGAATTGCGTAGATTTCTGCTTGGAACACAGTACAGTATCTACCAAGTGAATGAGACTGCTCCAGCCTATTTCACGACAGTAGATACCAGCACCAGCACGACCATTCAACAGAGAACCGTCCGTAAAACAAACTATGTGTTCATCAAGTTGTCGTTCCAGACAACCAGACAATCATTCCTAACGAAGAGGATAGCTCACATTGAATGTTTTAAAAGGAAAACTGCATGTGAGAGTTAGGTCACTAGGAGCGAGTAAATACTCATCCCACGGAACCATTTGAGACCACAAGCGAGTGTGACTGGTAGCATATTCTAATGGGTTACTGTTCCAAAGCCCTGTAACCCTAAGACGGTATGCACAAGATAATGCTTCTTGTTTTAGGAACACATGTAGTGGTTTAATGCACAGTAGCGCCTCTAGAGCAGCAGTCGGAGTTGTCGTGAATGCTCCTGTCATCGCCATTAGGACCATCCTTTGGAGATGATTTAGCTTTGACTGAACTGTCGCGACTTCTCCTTTCTGCCACCATACAAGACATCCATATGCTAAAATTGGTCTAACGATAGTTGTGTAGATCCAATGAATATATCTGGGTTTGAGTCCCCATGATTTTCCAAAAGCTCGTCTGCATTGGCCGAAAGCCATGCAAGCTCTTTTAATCCTGAAATCAATGTGAGCAGACCAATTCAGTTTTGAGTCAAGAATAACCCCGACGTATTTAACTTGATCGACCACAGTGACTCCTGAACCAAAGAACTGCAACGGACGAGCTCCTGTAATTATCCTACGATGAGTGAAAAGCACCATTGATGTTTTGCCCGGATTAACAGATAATCCAAACCTGACAACACCATTGTTCAACAGATCGCAGGGCTTGCTGCATTAAATCAAAGAGAGTGTTAATGCTTATACCACCTTGAGGACACCCACAGACACTCAGCTTTCTAATCTCTGGCCTGCCGAATCGATGATCAAAGAAGTTGATTGCTAAGCATTGCGTGTATCCAGTAAGGGAAAAACCCAAGATATTCCGTTCACGACTGCAATGTTTAACCTCCTGCAGCCATTCAGCCATCGGCACGGAAATACACTTTGACTTAGGAGTTCCTATTTTTGTGGCCTTTTACGACATGGAATAGGAAACCAGTGGATCAATTCTTGGTAAAAAATAATTCCGCCGGATGCCACACGGCTTACCTGTTTGGTGGACTTATACCACCGGTACAGGTGGACCGTAGCGTTATTCTTAGCAGTTGGGAAACCGCTACCGACACTACACGGCTATCTAGGCTGCTCAGAGAGGGAAGTTAACATTGATGGTCAACTTCCATGGATGGCCGAACAGCCGGTGCAACCGTTTATTTGGCCGTCTACTGGTAATGACTATTGAATGGAGTACTTTTGGGGTTAGTTTAGAATTTTTTGTTTTTTGTTTCGCCTCTCTAAGTGATGGTATAAAAGTTTTTACACACTTTAATCTATAATTCCGGAACCGAAAGTGAAATTGAAATTCAGAAGTTTTGTTACCTTAAGACAAACATTTGAATCATAGTTTGTTGAAATCGGTCACGCCATCTCTGAGGAAAACGATAAAGTAATTTTAAACTGGACTTTTTACCCAAATCACCTTATGATTCCGGAACCGGAAGTCGTATACAGATAAAATTCAGAAGTTTTGTGAAAGATCATGAGAACATCCATTTGAATCTAAGTTTGTCAAAATCGGTTACGCCATGTAAAAAGAGGCTAAGTCCTCAAAACGGCCTAATAAATTATTAGAAAATGCAGAGCTTGTTAGCTGATGATTAGATAAAATCACTTATACAATATAGTTTCCCGGTTTCCGATTCCGAAAGTACCGAAAAATCTGATCAAAAGTTTAAAAATAAGAATCAAGTCGATTTCTCTTATTTCATAATTTTCAAATGAAATGTGATATGTGACTTAATTTAGTCCAGATCCGACTTTCGGTTCCGCAGTTCCAGGGTGATAAGTGATAAACACTTCATCTGCAGAACGATCAGTTTTTTTTTCAAATAAAATATTTTCCCTATTGTATTTTAAAGTGTGTGTTGCAAAAATGACCATGAAACAGCTTCAGTGCATACAATTACAGATTTTACATCAGAACATGTGGCAAACATTTATCATTCACTATGTAATTGATCTCTGCAGAACGGTAACAATTGTACAATTATTCACTAAACGAACCTGTTTGTTGCTTTCGATATTTTTCTTTTTCCAAACATCAACCTTTTCCCCGCGGTCACGATGATGCTCTGGACCGGTACACATATACAACACCGTCAAGATGTTCCGCAACTGGCAGGCCGACATAAACCTCTTCCAGCATCGTAGTGGTGCCGAAGCGGATGTGTACAAGAAACCGAACCGATACTATGGAGTGTATTCTTCACATACGGTTGCGTTGGAGCTACTGAGTAAGGGTCCCACTACATGCTGCGCATTTTTTTTATGCTGTCAATATGTTTTCAATGAGAAAGAGAGCCAATGAATTTCAGAGGAAAATTGAAATAATTTAATGCGATGTGGAAAAGAGAGAACACAAGGGTTCAGAAGAAAATAACTTTACTGGAGGATGAATGTTACACACCATCTGTTGTTTACGCTATATTTTAGTTTCTTTTATCACGTTTCTCCTTATTTCATCCAGTATTAAAACAATAACAAACATTTTCGCTTTGGTATCTCTTTCGCTACAACAAAGCTCGAGGCTTCCTTGAGTTAGGGTGCCGAGTAGCGATCTACCAGCCAGCCGTGCGAAATGCCATCGCCATCGACATCGCGTGGGGTGGCGAGCGATTGCAAGTTCTTCGAATCGATTGAAAAGTATTTGATAGATCAGTTGCAATCGTATGGGGAAATGTTCAACCAGGTGGTTGAATGCTAAATTGTGAGAGTAAATGTGAATGCAGATGACAACTTCGGTATTGTTTTTGTCCATTGAAACCCCATCACCAAGTTATTAATAACGCTATATAAAATCTATATTTTGATATTTCGGTAGGTCAGTTAGATCAGCACCTCCCAAATTCTATTGAATAAGTAGCTCGTTACGCTTTTATATTGTTTCCATTATTTGCATTGTGTTTTAGCCAATTAAGATACTCTATAATATTTTACTATAGTGTCTCAAATGCATTAGGGTTAATGTTGCCGGACTTTCTTTTTTAATTGAAAAAAAATCTGTCTTCGGTGAAAACTACTATCCTATTGCATATTCGACCCATTTTATATATGCTCTTCGCATAATTGTCCTATGTTACTGTTGGCCAATTTTGGCTTTTTGTCACTAACCAGTTCATATATACATATATTTCAAGAGAACTTAATAGAAACATGTAGGTTGTTTGAAGACTTTGTCTCATCGATAAAATTCTACGCATTAAATTCTCAAGGAAGAAGCAACAATATACATTTATATAGAAAATTAACTTTGTAGTGTATAGACAATGAACTTGACAACGTAAACACAACGTCGTTCGCGAGGGTTGTTTTCAAAAGAATAACAACAATGGAACTATTGAATAATATTCAAAGAACTTCGTATTTTTACAGACATTTCAGAAGAACAGTCCCAAATCTTCGATATGTTAGAATGAGAATGTTTGTATTAACAGGTCGGCTGAAAAGTTCGTATCGTTTCTATGAGAGGGCGTCACTAGAATTAAATCCATACCATTTTCAGTTAGTACCAACCTTCAAAAGATACGTGCATAAATTTGACAGCTGTCTGATTATTAGTTTGTGAGATATTGCATTTTGAGTGAAGCTACTTTTGTTATTGTTAAAAAAAATGTAAAAAAAGGAATTTCGTGTGTTGATGAAACACTACTTTTTGATGAAAAAAGTGCCGCCGATACCAAAAAAATGGCTTGATGAGTGTTATCCAGACTCTGCACCGGGTTTGCAAAATTTCGTACTGGTCATATGAGCACCGAAGACGATGAACGCAGTGGACGTCCAAAAGAGGCTGTTACCGATGAAAACGTGAAAAAAAATCCACAAAATGATTTTCAATGACCGTAAAGTGAAGTTGATCGAGATAGCTGACACCCTAAAGATATCAAAGGAACGTGTTGGACATATTATTCACGAATATTTGGATATGAGAAAGCTTTGTGCAAAATGGGTGCCGCGTGAGCTCACAATCGATCAAAAACAACAACGAATTGATGATTCTGAGCAGTGTTTGGAGCTGTTATATCGAAATAAAACCGATTTTTTTCGTCGATATATAACAATGGACGAAACATGGCTCATCACTTCACTCCGAAATTCCCACTTCACACACGAAATTCCTTTTTTTCCATTTTTTTCACAATAACAAAAGCAGCTACACTCAAAATGCAATATCTCACAAACTAATAATCAGACAGCTGTCACGTATCTTTTGAAGGTTGGTACTGAAAATGGTATGGATTTAATTCTAGTGGCGCCCTCTCATAGAAACGATACGAACTTTTCAGCCGAACTGTTATTTATAAGTTTCGTTCAAATTTATTCTATTGTACCATTTTTCAGCAAATAAGAATATTTTATACTTGGTTTTCAGCTGTATGCAGTTTGTTAGTTTTCATTATTAAGCGATTTTCACCTGGATGCTGGTTCGTAGATGCATGCTTTGGAACATGAACGTGCATAACAAAAACACTTCTAGAGTATTTGGTATTTCATCTTCCAATGAACTTTTGATCTCCTTTAAATTCGTTTAATTCATTTTATTTTCTTATTAAACTAATTCTAATTAGCTTCGTCAAAAAAAAGAGAATGACAGAGAATCAAATTCTTGATGATTTGATAAATATATTCTATGTATTTGAAAAACTATCTTCAAATTGGAACTTGTCTCGTCTTTAGAAAATGGATGATAGAAATTGGAATTTCTGCACTATCCTTTCAAGCCACAGTATCTCGTGTTGGAACGTTGATCTTCCGCGGGTTTGTAAGGAGGCCACTGTATAAAATCTGACATCATGATATTTAGAAATTACCCAAAAAAATGTAGATATACGACATATACCTAATGATTGAACAAGAGTCTAGACTCGACGCGAATTGACATTGGGTGGGAAATTTGGAATTTGTTTATTTCTGTAAGTCTTCATAGTTCTTAGATGGCGGAGTTTAATCCCACGCTACTAGCGTTTGAGAGAACGCAGGTTTGAATCCTGCTCGGGAGCATATCTTTTTTTTTTAATTCAATGCATATTCAAGAAGTTTTTAATTCTATAGTGTTTAAGTATACATATTTAAAAAAGTAGACTGCACTGCATGTCGTGACAGATGAAATTCAAATCTCAAATGAATCGAATAAATTGACCTGGTATCGATTCGATTCGATTGAATTTTTTGGGGTCAAAATGCATTTATTTTAAAATAAGAATTCAAAGATTAATAAAAGTATCGTCCATCGCTAGATAAAACTTCTTCTCACATCTCAGGCAATTTTCGAATTTCGTTTCGAAAAAATGTCTCATCGTTTGATGTGATCCAAGTTTGAAATCAATTTTCGGTTTCTGCCATAAGAAGTAAACCGATGACCTGCTAGATGGTTCTGCATTCGTCGAAACAACCACTAATCCGAAGGAGCGATGTCAGGGGAATACGGTAGGTGCGGCAAAATGTCCCACTTGAGCGTTTCCAAATATGTTTTCACGACTTTTGTGACATAAGGTCGAGCGTTGTCATGCAGGAGACTAACTTTATCATGTCTTTGCTAGTATTTCGGCTGATATTTTCGTAATGCACGGTTCAAACGCATCAATTGCAGCTTGTACCGATCGCCTGTTATAGTGTTGTCTGGTTTTAGCAGCTCATGGTACACAACACCCTTTTGGTCCCTTTAGATGCACAACATGACCCTCGAACTATGAATATTCGGCTTTGGTGTTGATGTTGTGGTCGATGGTCTGTCCAATTGACCGGGCATAGTTTGGTATTTTTCTTCTTGGAATTGCTTTTGAATCAGCTGCTTGCAAGTGAAAAATCGCCTTTCAATGTCTCTCGGTTTCAGTTCATAAGCCATCTAACTGTCTTGCTTTTGAATCATTCCCATGGATCTTAATCGTACAGACACTAATGCCTCTAACTGTTTGTCTTAGATTTTTTTTTGGTTGTCCAGAATGAGGAATATCTTCTTCATTCTTGAAACGGCGAAACCATTCCCTACATGATTTAGCAGTTGGAGCATTATCACCATAAACATTCACAAGCGCTTCAGCTGCACATTTTACCCAATTAAAACAGAAAACTAAAACTTCACGCAAATTGCCGTAATTTACACAGCAGAAAACCAAGTTTTTTTTTAACTCGAAGCAATATAAGCTAAATATTAATGACAGATGTCTATCCTCTTGAAGCTATCGACATCTGCTGTTATTGTTCAATGTTCATAACAGCCAGAGCCATCTTTTGAAAATGGATCTATCTAATTTGCAGTGTTGGTGATTGCCGAAAATTTGACAGAAGCTGCTATATTGCTATCTCTATTGTATACAACATTTTTAATCCGGTAGAAGATGCTACAAGAACTCGAGTCTCTCAATGCATGAACCGTGAGAGAATTTTTCTACATTTCTTCGCTCCACTTCATACCCTGAGTATTTCAGAGCCCTTAAAAATTTACAGTCTGATAATGATCGTTGCTGTGTGGAATTTCCCAAGATAGAATCCAAGTTGACAATTATCGCAGAAAATCGAATCGATGATTCAACCTGATGATTCTCCTACTAGGTTGCAATATTTCAAAACCCTTGTGTGGAACATTCACAGACATTTTCATAGACAGTTCATTGAGAGAAATTCGCTCTCGCACTGGTGTCTATTCTATGTTAAATGAGCTATGCCGGGTTTCTGTTGTTGCGATGATATCCGTCTCTCTTTGATGCCACTGATTCAATCGTGTGAAGAGTTGCTAGTGAACGTTCTTAGATACGATAAAAGTCATCATTGCTAATTTGTACTTATCGCTGAGAAATATTCAAGGACAACGAACGATAGAAAGTTTTCGGGAAGAAGATGTAAAAAAAATTAGCTGCCCTTTATTATTATTGTGTCGTGGTGTATTATGAAGTAATCTCTGCATGTCTGGAATGTCATGCATTAAATTTTATGTTGATACCGCTCACGACTATTCGATTCATCAATAACGTTTTCTAATATTACAGTTAACAACACTGACTGTGCCGAATTGTTGGGAAAACTGCAGTTTTATGCTCCACTAAGACACACTCGATCCGGGCAATTCTTTTGAATGCCAATTTGGACAAAACAACCTTTTTAAATGGATGTTGCCGTCTTTTACACGAAGTTTATGACAAATTCGATCTTAATGTTTCCAAAAAAGTATTTAGATTAAGGTTTAGTATATATGCCTATGCGATGTAATTTATCGAAGACCAAAGGATAAATCAAATTTAATATATTAATATACCACTTCTTTAAAATTTGGAAGGCAATTGAATTATTGATAAGATCAATGAGAATAGACAAAACTGTATCAAATACATTGGATATTTATTGAAACAAACAAATAAATAAATAAATTCAATAAATTGAAGTAATTTCCGATACACAGTGGTTTGTGCATCACTTGAAAAACTTGAAGTCATAAATTGGGTGAAAAATGAATTAGGCTTTCGTAGACAAAGATTCAATAATTTGTAGAGTTCATCATTTTGTAAGACACATCGGTAAACGTTCAGCGTTATTTGTTGTTTGAATGCTGTTTTTTTCTATAGCGGGACATAACATTTTTGAGTTTATAGAACTGCAACACTAAATAGGAAATTTTATTGTGGGTGCTTTTTGTTTTTGTTGTCACATCAAATTTAACTGATCAAAACTTCGATTTTGGATGTGAAATCTAAAATTAAGCATATTTTAGAACGTTTAGTTAAGTTATGTCAAACTCATATCTTCTTATGGCCTTGCTGACACAATTTCTCATCACTGTCGTTTTCAGAAAACAATCCAGCAGGTTAACTGCTTTCTGATATGAATAGCAATTGTTTACAAGCGCGTGTGGCGAAATTTACATGCAAATCCATCTCCCACTACGTTGTTTCCGTTGGTGGATCATAACAGCAAGCACTTTCCCGGCCCTTCAACCCCTCGTAATTTTCGGCAATGGAAAATTCCCTATGTATATTTGGGGAATATGCGTTTAGGCTTCTCTGCGTTTTAGGGTGGATGGGATGATTTAGGCGAAGGGAGCGAAAGCGTGGAGTAGCGACGCATGCGCTGCATCGTCCAGAGGTTTTTGAACTCTGCAGAATAGCGACAGATTTGGGATTCATTGACCCCGGTTGTGGTGTGATACTTCTTGAAACTTTCTGCATTCTGCCGAAAGTGCCTGTGTTGGAACGATTTCTTCCAAATAACTACTGCTACTGCTGTCGATGTGTCCCCTTTTTGTTAGCAAGGAACGAACATTTCTTATTTCCCCCTTGCGTTCGTCAGCAGGATATCAGCGCGACGTCGTCCGTTCTGCTCCGGACCCAGAAGGCATTTTGCTCAACCCGACGGTTTTGTCGAAATATATATTCAACGCTTGGATTATAATTAGATTTTTTTACGACCTGTGCTTCATAGGACGATTTGGTGATAGAAGAGGAGCGCTATAGAGGTTTTGTCAATTCTATTTTTTGACCGAATCCGCTGCACAACTGGTAGCAGTTATGAATAACGGAAGAAAGTAAACTATTTGTCCCATAGTGCGTTTTTATTGCGACAGGTATGACATTATTTTCATGCGAATTGAGTCAGTCCGGTTAAGTACATAACGATTCACAAAATAAGCGGTTGGATTCAACAGACATAGGCATTACTGCAATTGTTTTCCTTACCAATCCTGAATATAGTTTCTACTTTTGTAGGGAGCAAGATATGGTGAAATATTATAGAATTGTCAGTGGGTAAATATCGTTAAAGTGCAGCAGCTGGTAGTCCAAAAGTTGCACAAACGAACAGAACAGAAACAAGCAGCATATTGTGCTTATTTTTCCACGATCCTTTTTCGTTTAGTTTGCGTCAGTTGAGTGTGTTGAGAATTTCTTGGGGTGTCATAAATTACAGTTATTCGACTGTTAGTTACTACTGAGTTATATCGCTAGAATATTAGTCTACTGTGACACATTTTCTGTACATTACAGGTACATTTCGCATGTAACCATTCTGATTAAATCAATTGAAAAAACGGCAATGATTTTTTGAAGTATAGGATATAGTAGTCAATACATTCCTTTCGTGACCGTCGTATCGATCGGATGGTAGTTTGCATTAGAGCAGCTGTGCGTTAATCCATTCTAATCCGTTTCAAGGTCATTTAATATCAGATCTTTTGTTCGTGAGCTTGTGCAGTAGATCAATACAGTATAAACAATAAATACCGTTAGACAGTGCCGGGTGCTATTGTGTTAAAACAATAAGAACAGTGAACCGACGTTTAGTGTGGTGCCGTGAACCGGTGCTGTGTGCATATTTATTCTCGGAGGTCGTTGTAACTAACGCTTGGCCTCAGCGGCCGAGTTGCTACGGATCATTAGCTAAGTATAATATTTTTTCCCTTCGTGTCCCTTTATCGTCTTATATTTTGACTCCCCCTATAATTTGCGCGGAACCTCAACCGCGCTATGGCAAGTCCATTAAATTCTCCCTTGCCCCCCGAAGATAAAATGGAAACAGATTTTAAATCTGCCCCAAATAGTAAGACTCACCGGGTTAAACAGTATCCCGAAGAGCCTTCACCCTCGGCCGGCCTTTATGTGGTTTATTTTCGGACCAAAGAGAAGAATAAACCGCTTAATATTTTGAAAATATCTAAAGACTTGGAGTCGAAATATACAACATTGAAATTTATTTCAAAAATTCGTCCCGATAAGCTCAGGGTCTCGTTGACCAGTCTGAAACATGCTAATGAGATCGCTCGAAACGATCACTTTACGCGGGACTACCGCGTTTATATACCAGCTCGCGAAGTCGAGATAGACGGAGTGATCACGGATCCAAGTCTGACATGCGAGGACATTCTCAAACATGGGGTCGGATGTTTTAAAGATCCCTTGCTTAAGAATGTCAAGATACTGGACTGCAAACGTTTGCATTCAGTATCGATCGCCGCGGATGGGACAAAGTCTTATCCCCACTCGGACTCGTATCGGGTGACCTTCTCCGGCTCGGCTTTGCCGAAATTCGTTCTCCTGGCCAGGGTTCGTCTACCTGTACGACTTTTCGTACCACGGGTAATGAATTGCACTAGTTGTCAACAACTAGGACACACAGCTTCCCATTGTGGAAATCGGCCCCGCTGCTCGAAGTGTGGAGAGAGTCATGCGGATGGCGTTTGCGACAGAGACATTGAAAAGTGTCTTTACTGTGGGGCGGCCCCGCATGACCTCACAGCATGTTCTGCGTATAAATTGCGTGGAGATCATTTGAAACGATCTCTCAAGCAACGATCAAACCGCTCGTTCGCAGAAATGCTGAAAATCGCCACACCACCTGAACAGAACCCCTACACCTGTTTGTCTGCGGACGATTGCGACTCTGACGATCCTCAAGAAGGTACATCTTCAACTGTCCCTCGTAGTTTTAGGAAGAGGAAAAATATATCATCTCCTAAACTCCCTAGAAAGGGTTCGAAGATATCTCTTGAAGGCCCTCCAAAAGTAACAGCAGAAGGAAGTGTTGGTAAAAAAAACGAAAAGAAGAAGCCAAAAGCTTCTAGTTCCGGAGACTTGAAATCGGAGAAAGAATATCCAACACTTCCGGGGACACCCAAAACCCCGAAAGTCCCCAAGGAACCAGAAAACACATCAAGTGCTGGACTTGTAAAATTCAGTGACATTGTGGACTTTATATTTTCCGTCTTCAACATTTCTGACCCCCTAAAAGGTATTTTGATGACTTTCCTGCCAAAAGTTAAAATGTTTTTGATGCAGCTGACTGCAAAATGGCCCCTCCTCTCAGCAATCGTTTCCTTCGATGGCTAATTTTTCGAACGAGGTCAAGGATTCGATCACTGTTTTACAGTGGAACTGTAGAAGTATCATCCCGAAAATAGATCCTTTTAAATACTTAGTAAATAATCTGAAATGTGACGCATTTGCATTGTGCGAAACTTGGTTAACTTCTGATGTATCACTAAACTTCCACGATTTTAACATTATTCGCCTGGATCGAGATAATCCCTACGGAGGAGTACTTTTGGGGATCAAAAAGTGCTATTCCTTCTTTCGAATTAACCTCCCCTCGATATCAGGTATTGAAGTTGTCGCATGTCATGTCACAATTAAAGGCAAGGACCTTTGTATTGCTTCCATCTATATTCCCCCTAGAGCCTCAGTTGGATACCACTGGCTCAGCAGTATCATGCAACTTCTTCCCGCACCGACGTTAGTTTTAGGAGACTTTAACTCTCACGGTGCGGGATGGGGTTGTCTTCATGATGATAACAGATCAGCTATGATCCATGATATTTGCGACAACTTCAATATGACAATCTTGAATACGGGAGAAATGACACGAATTCCCGCACCACCAGCAAGACCAAGTGCGCTGGACTTATCCCTCTGCTCGACATCGCTACGGTTGGATTGCACGTGGAAGGTAATCCCTGATCCCCACGGTAGCGATCATCTGCCTATCGTAATTTCAATCGCCAGCGGATTAAGACCATCGGAAACAATCAATGTTTTGTATGACCTCACACGAAATATTGATTGGAAATGCTACGCAATATCGATATCTGAGAAACTAGAAACAACACAAGAACTTCCTCCGGAGGAAGAGTATACGTTTATGGCTGGCTTGATTCTCGACACTGCGATTCAAGCTCAGACGAAACGTATACCCGGCGCGAATACTAACATTCGTCCTCCCAACCCGTGGTGGGACAAAGAGTGCTCATCACTGAACGCGGAAAGATCTTTAGCATTCAAAAAGTTCAGAAAATATGGAACACCTGATAATTATAGAAATTACGCAGCGCTAGATAAACAAATGAAGAACTTAGTTAAAGCAAAGAAACTAGGTTACTTGCGACGGTTTGTTGACGGATTAACAAAAGAAACATCGATGAGCACTCTTTGGAACACAGCCCGACGAATGCGCAACCAAAACACAACGAACGAAAGCGAGGAATATTCTAACCGCTGGATATTCGATTTCGCTAAAAAAGTATGTCCTGATTCTGTTCCGGAACAGAAGATATCCCGCGCCGCGACTTCGAATACAAACGAAACACCGTTTTTGATGGTAGAGTTCTCACTTGCGCTCTTGTCGTGTAACAATAAGGCCCCGGGGTTAGACAGAATTAAATTCAACTTGTTGAAAAAGCTTCCTGACTCTGCCAAAAGGCGCTTGCTGAATTTGTTTAACAAGTTCGTCGAGGGTAATATTGTTCCACACGACTGGAGACAAGTGAGAGTTATCGCCATTCAAAAACCTGGGAAACCAGCCTCCGATCACAATTCGTATCGGCCGATTGCTATGCTTTCCTGTATCCGGAAGTTGTTCGAAAAAATGATTCTCTTCCGTCTAGACAATTGGGTCGAGACTAATGGTTTACTTTCAGATACACAATTCGGCTTCCGCAGGGGTAAAGGAACGAACGATTGTCTTGCGTTGCTCTCAACCGAAATTCAAATGGCATTTGCTCGTAAAGAACAAATGGCATCAGTATTTCTAGATATCAAGGGGGCTTTTGATTCAGTTTCTATAAATATCCTATCTAAGAAGCTGCACCAGCATGGTCTTTCGCCGGTTTTGAATACCTTTTTACATAATCTATTGTCCGAGAAACACATGTATTTTGCACATGGTGATTTGTCGACAATACGATTCAGTTACATGGGTCTTCCTCAGGGCTCATGCTTAAGCCCCCTTTTATACAACTTTTACGTAAACAACATTGATGAATGTATCAACACATCTTGCACGCTAAGACAACTTGCCGACGACAGCGTTGTGTCCATTATAGGACCCAAAGCTGCCGATCTCCAAGGACCATTACAAGATACCCTCGACAACTTGTCGACATGGGCTCTTCAAATGGGTATCGAGTTCTCTACGGAGAAAACTGAGCTGGTCGTATTTTCAAGAAAGCGAGAACCAGCACAACTACAGCTTCAACTAGGGGGTGGAACCATAGCTCAGGTCTTCACATTTAAATATCTCGGGGTCTGGTTCGACTCCAAAGGCACCTGGGGATGTCACATTAGATATCTGAAACAAAAATGCCAGCAGAGAATCAATTTTCTTCGCACAATAACCGGAACTTGGTGGGGTGCAAACCCAGGAGACCTGATCAGGCTGTACCAAACAACGATATTGTCCGTAATGGAATATGGATGCTTCTGCTTCCGATCTGCCGCGAACACCCATTTCATTAAACTGGAAAGAATTCAGTATCGTTGTTTGCGTATTGCCTTAGGTTGCATGCAGTCGACTCATACGATGAGTCTCGAAGTGCTCGCGGGCGTCTTACCGTTGAAAAACCGATTCTGGGATCTCTCATATCGATTGCTAATCCGATGCGATATCTTAAATCCGATGGTGATTGAAAACTTCGAAAGGCTTGTCGAGCTCAATTCTCAGACCCGTTTTATGTCCTTGTATTTTGATTACATGGCTCAGAATATTAATCCTTCTTCGTTTGTTTCCAACCGTGCTCATTTCTTGGATACTACTAATTCTACTGTGTTTTTCGACACATCCATGAGAGAAGAAATTCGTGGAATTCCGGACCACGTGCGCCCTCAAGTGGCCCCAAATATTTTTTATAATAAATTTAGAACAGTCAACTGTGAAAAGATGTTTTACACTGACGGATCAAACATCAACAGGTCCACAGGCTTCGGAATCTTCAATCAGAACATCACCGCTTCGTACAAACTCAGTGATCCGGCTTCAGTCTACGTCGCAGAATTAGCTGCTATTCAGTACACCCTCGAGATCATTGAAACCTTGCCCAAAGACCATTACTTCATTGTCACGGACAGTCTAAGCTCAATAGAAGCTCTCCGGGCAATGAAGTCAGGAAAGTATCCCCCATATTTCCTGGGGAAAATACGGGAACATTTGAGAACTTTATCTGAACGGTCTTATTTAATATCGTTAGTCTGGGTCCCTTCGCATTGTTCCATTCCGGGCAATGAAAAGGCAGACTCATTGGCTAAGGTGGGCGCATTAGAAGGTGATATTTATGAAAGACCAATCTGCTTCAATGAATTTTTCAGTATCTCTCGTCAGAAAACTCTCGAAAGTTGGCAAACTTCATGGAGCAATGGCGAACTGGGACGATGGCTGCATTCCATTATCCCTAGGGTATCGACGAAACCTTGGTTCAGGGGGATGAACGTGAGTCGTGACTTCATTCGTGTGATGTCTCGGCTCATGTCAAACCATTACACCTTCAACGCGCACCTCCGGCGTATTGGAATCGTGGAGAGCGGTCTCTGCGCTTGTGGTGACGGTTATCAGGACATCAAGCATGTCGTATGGACGTGTACGGAGTATCGTGACGCCAGGTCTTTATTAAAGGACTCCCTAAGGGCCCGAGGTAGACCACCTGAAGTTCCGGTCCGAGATGTGTTGGCTAGTCGGGATATCTCTTATATGCTTCTTATATACCAGTACCTCAAACACATTAATATCCAAGTGTAATCTGTTATACCTCGCTCAGAAAGTATAATCTCCACCTACAGGTTCGACACTAACATCCGCTCGATTCTCTCGATCACCGTCCCTGTCCACCATCTTCATTGGAACTAACAAGATCTTTTTTTGTCACTAACTTTTCGTTCCCCCCTTCCATGTCTCTTCACCATCTCGATGGCAACTAATTAGATCTTTGTAGTTTTCAGACATTTTGTTTCCATACCCCCTATTTACCTCGGTTTTCACAATATTTACTTTTTTTATTTTCTCATCTCTTCGTAACATCACCATCACCGCCTACGTTCCTACGCTCCAGACGATGACCAGCATGCGGGCCACCCGCCGGGCCTTCGTAGCCTGGGGGTGTTTCCCGCGGACCCACACGAACCGAAAGGAAGCGGCCATATATAGCACCATTTGGAATTCATGCAATATTCAATTCACCGACACCTGCCGAATACCAGCTAAAAGCTTTTTTCAAAAATTCTAGACGACATAATCTAATGATACTATTCTAGTTTTAAGTTAGTCGTTAATTAAGATTAGGAAATACCCTTGGCATCTTAGAGCTTAAGCAGTGTGCCTGAAAATATATATTATACTATTGAAAAAAAAAATAGTAGTCAATAACACAAATAAAGAATTCACATCGTTTTCTCCGAGATTATTGAACTGATATTTACGAACTTGTATTCAATTTAAAGGTCTCATAATATGCTATTATGTTTTATCCGGATTCAATATATAAGTGATGACGCAACACTGATCTATTCAAATTTGCTGATCTTACTATCTTTCCAGGTCTAATTAATTTATTACCAACATTTGATCTACCTAAGTTTGAGTCAAAAGTGAGGTTTATGCTCTATGAAAAATGATGATGTTATATGATGTTGTAATCAGATTATTTGATTGACAAAAGCATTATCACATCACTAATGAAAGTCGATTGGACTCAACGCTGTTAATCTGCAAAAAGCATTGCAAGATACCTTAGATAACTTGTCCGTTTGGGCTGTTCAACTGGGTATCGAATTCTCTGCAGAGAAAACAGAGCTGGTCGTCTTTTCAAGAAAGTCATGATCCCGCTCAGCTTCAGCGCCCTATGATGGAAAGAGTCATCGTCCAGGTTTTAACTTTCAAATACCTCGGGGTGTGGTTCGATTCCAAATGCACTTGGGGAGGACACATTAGATATCTGATAACAAACTACCAACAAAGAGTAAATTTTCTTCGAACAATAACAGGATCTTGGTGGGGTGCTCATCCGGAAGATCTAACAAAATTGTATCAGACAACAATACTTTCAGTGATGGAATATGGATGCGTTTGTTTTCGTTTCGCTGCAAGTTTTCATATTATTCAGTATCGTTGTTTGCGAATTACCTTAGGTTGATGTCAGAGTGAGCGCGGAACGCGGACCGAAGCGAAGTGATTCAATGCGATGTACTGTTTTCGCATCGCATCCACTCTGACAGGTTTGCTTTGATCAAATGCAACTAGCTTGCACGCGCGCCTCGACGCTACGCGTGACGCTTCGACACATATGTCGTTTTCGCTTGATAGCAAACCTAACCCAGTTTCCACCCTAACTGCTGTCAAACCGTTTGTTTGAAGCTAGTTTCGAACCTAGTTTTAACGTTGTTGAACTGAAAATCGAGTCAGTTTCGAACCTGATTTTTATATCAGGTTTGCTAAAACCCCCGTTGCTAAGTGCGAAATCAACAGAGTTTAGTGAAAAGTGTCTGTTTGATGAAACTACCCTGGGTCAGTTTCAGTTTTCTCAAGCGAAAACGACAATAGAATGCATTCGACACATAGAATAAGTCTTGAAGTTCTGGCGGGAGTTCTTCCATGGAAGGATTGCTTTTGAGAGCTCATTTAGGCTACAAGAACCTGCATCTGTAAATATATAGCATATTGAATAATAATTATCAAATCATTTTAGTCTGGGTTCCATCTATTGTTCCCTTCCAGGTAATGAAAGAGCCGATAACTTAGCCAATCGTGGTGCTCTTGAGGGTGAAATTTATGAGCGACCGATTGCTTTCGACGAATACTATAGTGCGTCTCGCCAAAGGATACTTGCCAACTGTCCAGTTTCTTGGGATGAAGATGATCTGGGTCGGTGGATGCACCCAAAGGTAGACAAATCCAATGTCCCAGTCCGCGACATTCTTTATTTCATTGAGACCATTGAAGTTTAAATATACATTTTTTATGATTATGTGTTTCCTTCCTCTTCCACGAGTTCAACCAATAGTCAGCTATCTTACTTTGAATAAAAGTGATGCAGTGATACAAACAAACATGGAATGATATGTTTACGTTTCGTCTTAGACTCATCAGTTCATAGCAGTTCAATTTGAACCGCTAAGCAGACGTAAAGTTTCTGCTATTCACAGAACACGTGTTTTCCTTGCATCGAAATGCTATGTCTATACTGACATGCCGAACGAAAACGTGTTTTCGACTTTTTCTGGCCGATGCAGGTTTGGTCATTCAGGGGTTAGACAAATTTTGTGCTAGGGCACATAACCGATTTTGATATGCTTCGATGCAAGGAAAAAAAGTGTTCTGTAAATAGCAGAAACTTTACGTCTGCTTAGCGGTTCAAATTGAACTGCCGAGTGTTGCATAAAGCAGTTCAATTTGAACTGCTATGCACTGAAGAGTCAAAGACGAAACGTAAACATATCGAAATCGGTTATGTGACCTAGCACAAAATTTGGCTAACCCCTGAATGAAACATGGAATAGTTATAAGACCATGCACAGTATATACAAAAAAGTTATTTTTCCAGGTAATTCAGAGTAGCTAATCGTTTGATAAAACAGTGTTTTTAAGATTAACTAATGAATACCAAAATACTAATATGATAATTAAGGAAACTAGTAGTAATATGTTTTATTAAATACTAACCGTTTTGACTGTATTCCTCCAAAAGTGATATTTTCGATATTTATGTTGTCTGAAATTGTTCAACAAAGAGAAAAAACCGTTAACCTTTTCTTAGGTAATAATTAATTTGTCGGTCATGCTTGGCATCGTTCAAAATTAATAATGTTCAAATCACGTACAAACATTTTTTAATGATTTCTTGTTTAAACAATTGATCCATCGGAAATTGTTTGAACTGTTTTCACTAGATTTCGCAACTCGATATTAGATGTACAAGAATACATTCAAAGAGTTGAAAGTTTATCGTGAGATTGAATGTCTCCGAAAATGACGTTTGCCGTGTTTGGTATAACACAATGAAGAACTATTATTTTGGTGGGATTTAATTTCGTGCCACTAGTCTAATAACTGGACTAATTAGAAGTATTTAGTCTCAAGATGTATCCAGTGCTGCGGAAATTTTGTGAATCTTTCGAGTTGAGAACATTGCTGAAAATAGTGACATCTCAAATTGTTCAGTAAATGTCATTTTGAAGGATATTTTGGGCTCAAAACGCATCAATTTCCGAATGAAACAATGAATTCTGAGTCCAGTGTTGGGAAAAAATCAGTTCAAGAGATTTTACAAAAAAACTCAGTGACTGAAAAAATCACTTCCGATATTTTTACTCATGAAATAAGCATCCACAAAACTCTGAACCTCGAAGATTACAAGTGATTTTCAGTGTCAGCGAAACTTGATGACGAATTTTCACACACAGAAATATCGCTAAAGAAATAATCGTTAGGGAGAAGTGTCCCCGATAATATTTCAATGCAGAATTTCCACTACGCTTCAGTTCGATACCGAAGTGATTCGTGCAAGATTTAATTATTATATTATCATCAATGAAAAAAATCTACTGAATGAATTCGCAACTGAAAAACAATAATTGCCATATTCTCGAAGCACGTAGCGTGGTTAATATTTCTTCCTCGTGTCAAACAGTGATTATAGCGACGAAAGGTTGCTTTAATTCCAGCTGACTGATTACACTGAAAAGCAAAGCCTTGGTATTACATTCCTGTAGTGGTTTGAGTCACCACTGTAGTGTCGAATAAATTTCAAACCACTTATTAACCACCTGAACATTTTCAGAAAGGTTCAGTTTTCGTTCATCGGTGAATTTATTCAGTATGTATTCTGCAAAGGGTTAAGATATATCGGCTATGAAAATTCAATTTCTAAAAATCTTCTGTTCGAGAAACATATCAGATATATTCAATGTCCAAACTTTTTTCTCAAATATATCATCGAGCAGAATGTTCTCTAGTAAACTTTTCACAACTGATCTTTTGCCTTGTGAAATCGAGTTTCAGTGAGAATCGCTTTCTCGAAAAATCAATACAGAACATTTCTGCAGTGAGTTTTCTGATTGATGATTTTTTTGTCTAAAAAATCACTAGTGAAAAAATTCAGTCGCGATTTTCGAAATTTTAATTTTTTCCCAACACTATTCTGACTATCAAGACAAGCTGCAACGCATTTTTACGGGCGTTGAGATTTGGATTTATGCCTACGATCTGGAAACAAGCGTTCCACCGAGTGAATACCGAGGTAAAGACGAGGTAAGACCGAGAAAATTACGCCAAAGTCATTCGAAAATCAACGTCATGTTGACTGTTTTCTACGATTACTGTGTTGCACTTAGAATTACTTTCGCCCGGCCAAACTGTCAACAAAGAATATTACTTTTTTTTCCATAAATACGTTTATTTCTTAAGGCAGTTTACATAAGTTTTTTTTCGCCGTAGCATCACTTTTACATAATATTCTTATCCTAATTTAATTCTAACATAGTCACAACGTTTTGAATTTATTAAAACATATTCTCTTATAGCTTAAATATCATCTTAGGTAACTCGTCATTAATTATGAAATCTACTCGGAAATATTATTTGAACCAAACGATTAACTTCTATAAATTATAAAATAAGCTGTTATTTTCAGACATTTTGTTGATAATTTCATAAACTGTTTCGAGTTTGTTTGTATCATTACATAATTTTTATTCTAATTTAGCTATTGGTTGAACTCATGGACGCAGCTAGGATCAGAACTAAGTCTTAAAAGGGGCCTTTATTAAATTGAAACTCCAATTTTCTTTATGAAATGATAAATAAGTTTCATGTATGAAAGGTCACGACAAGCAAGAATGTCTCGAACTGGGATATTGGATAGTCTACCTAGGGTACGCAAAGAATTTATTAGTTGAGATCTGACATCACGATACTCCACGCATGTCCAAACGACATGATCAATATCCCGATAACCTTCTCCGCAAGCACAATGATTAGTCTCGGAGAGCCCAATTCGAAGGAGATGTGCATCTAACGTGTAGTGATTGGACATGAGTCTGGACATCACACGAATGAAATCCCTACTCACTTTCAGTCCCCTGAACCATGCCTTTGTCGATATTTTCGGAATAATTGAGTGCATCCACCGACCCAGATCATCTCTATCCCAAGATGCTTGCCAGCTGGCAAGTGTTCTTTGGCGAGACGAGCTATAGAATTCGTTGAAAGCAATCGGTCGCTCATAAATTTCACCCTCAATAGCACCACGTTTGGCTAAAATATCGGCTCTTTCATTGCCAGGAATGGAGCAATGAGCCGGGACCCAGACTATAGTGATTAGATAATTATTGTTCAATATGTCGTTCAGGCACTGTTTTATTTTGCCCAGGAAAAACGGTTCATTTTTGCCAGCAGCGTTTGAGCGAATGGCTTCAATTGCACTCAGACTATCTGTGAAGAGGAAATAATGGTTTGGAGATAATGTGACGATTACACTCAAACTATAATGAACTGCTGATAGCTCTGCTATATAAACAGATGCAGGTTCTTGAAGCCTAAATGAGGCCGAAACATTATTGTTGAACATACCAAACCCTGTCGCTTCTTCAATTCGCGATCCGTCCGTATAAAACATTTTCTCAGAGTCAATATGCCTGAACTTACTTGAAAATATTTTTGGGATTTCCGTCGAGCGTAGATGATCCGGGATTCCACGCACTTCACGCTGCATGGATGTATCGAAAAATAAAGTTGAGTCAGGGGCACTTAGGATGCTGACACGGATAGGAATATATCTTGAAGGGTTGATTTCCTGTGACATATGGTTAAAATATACTGTCATGAATTTTGTTTGAGATCGAAGCTCGACTAGTCGTTCGAAATTATTAATTACCATGGGATTCAGCACCTCACATCTTATTAGCAGGCGTGATGAAAGCTCCCAAAATCGATCTTTTAATGGAAGAACTCCCGCCAGAACTTCAAGACTCATTGTATGTGTCGAATGCATGCAGCCTAAGGCAATTCGCAAACAACGGTACTGAATTCGCTCAAGTTTGATAATATGAGAGTTTGCAGCGGAACGAAAACAAACGCATCCATATTCCATCACTGAAAGTATCGTTGTTTGATACAATTTTATTAGATCTTGCGGATGAGAACCCCACCAAGATCCTGTTATTGTTCGAAGAAAATTTACTCTTTGTTGGCATTTCGTTATCAGATACCTAATGTGTCCTCCCCACGTGCATTTGGAATCGAACCACACCCCGAGGTATTTAAAAGTTAAAACCTGTTGGATCATTCTTCCCATCATATGGAGCTGAAGCTGCGCGGGATCATGCTTTCTTGAAAAGACGACTAACTCTGTTTTCTCCGCAGAGAATTCGATACCAAGATGAACAGCCCAAACGGACAAATTATCTAAGGTATCTTGCAATGGTTTATGCAGATCAATAGCTTTGGGCCCAGTAACTGAAACCACGCCATCATCTGCCAATTGTCTTAGTGTACATGGGGTTACTAGACAGCTGTCAATGTCATTCACGTAAAAATTATAGAGGAGCGGACTGAGGCATGAGCCTTGCGGGAGACCCATGTAGCTAATTCTGAATGTTGCCAAATCGCCATGTGAAAAATACATGCACTTCTCTGACAAAAGGTTGTGCAAATAATTATTTATAACCGCTGGAAGTCCATGTTGGTGGAGCTTTTCTGAAAGAACATCAATGGAAACTGAATCAAATGCTCCTTTAATGTCTAAAAATACAGATGCCATTTGTTGCTTTTGAGCGAAGGCAATTTGGATGTCAGACGAAAGTAATGCAAGGCAATCATTCGTCCCTTTATTTCTACGGAAGCCAAACTGAGTATCTGACAACAAACCGTTCGTCTCGACCCAAGTGTCGAGACGTCGTAGAATAATTTTTTCGAACAATTTTCTGATGCAGGACAACATCGCAATGGGTCTATATGAGTTGTGATTGGAAGCTGGTTTCCCCGGCTTTTGAATGGCGATAACTTTCACTTGTCTCCAGTCAGGTGGAACAATATTTTGCTCAAGAAACTTGTTGAACAATTCCAACAAACGTCTTTTTGCGAGGTCGGGCAGATTCTTCACCAAGTTGAATTTAATTCTGTCCAACCCAGGGGCGTTATTGTTACAAGACAAGAGTGCTATAGAAAATTCCATCATTGAAAATGGGTTATTAATAAAACCATTATTTGGAGGAGATTCCCGTATAATGCTCTGCGTAGGAACAGAATCTGGGCAAACTTTCCTAGCAAAGTCAAATATCCATCGGTTCGAGTATTCATCACTCTCATTGCCCACGTTACGATTCCTCATTCGTCTGGCCGTATTCCAAAGAGTGCTCATTGAGGTTTCTCTTGACAAACCTTCGACAAAATGTCTCCAATAGCTACATTTTTTGGCTCGAAGTATGCTCTTGTACTTGGTTTCTAAAACCATAAGTTTTTCAAAATTCTGAGGAGTTCCTCCTCCCCGTTTTAGAAACGTCTTGCAAGCATTTTGTTTTGCGAGTTTAGCCTCTGAGCACTCTTTGTCCCACCAGGGGTTGGGAGGCCTTCTGTTAGTCGTAGGCCCAGGAAAGCGTTTAGTTTGGGATTGTTCTGCGGCCTCCAGAATCGAACAAACGAGGAAGTCATATTCTTCAAGTGGAGGGAGCTCTTCCATTGAATTCAAAATACTAGAGATTCTACTTTGGTATTTAATCCAGTCGATATTTTTTGTCAAATCATATGGAATACTAGCTGAATTAGCAATACATTTGTTACAGCTAATTGAGATGATGATTGGTAAATGATCGCTACCGTGTAAATCAGGCAATATTTTCCAGGTGCAATCTAGTCGAATTGATGTTGAGCAAAGAGATAGATCTAATGCACTTGGGCGTGCAGGAGGTCTTGGGATCCGTGTCATGCTACCCATATTTAATACCGTCATGCTAAAATTGTCACAAATGTTTTGTATTAAAGATGATCTGCTATCATTGTAAACGGAACCCCACATCATTCCGTGCGAATTTAAATCCCCCAGAATCAATCGTGGAGCAGGAAGGGCTTCAACCATTTCATTAAGCTGTCGCTGTCCAACTTGTGCTTTTGGAGGAATATAAACCGAAGCTATGCAAATATCTTTGCCTTTAATGTTTATTTGGCAAGCAACAACTTCTATACTAGAAGTTGAAGGGATGTTTAATCTATAAAAGGAACAGCATTTCTTAATTCCCAAAAGCACTCCACCATACGGAGAGTCTCTATCGAGACGTATAATGTTAAAATCATTAAAATTTAAAGCTATGTTTGAAGTAAGCCATGTTTCGCATAAAGCAAATACATCACATTTTTGACTATGCAATAAAATTTTAAATGAATCAAGTTTTGGCATGATGCTTCGACAATTCCACTGCAGGACAGTGATTGTATCATTTGCGGCGGGTGATAAATTATCCATCAAAAGATACAAAACCTGAGACAATTGGCCATTGAGCTGATAACTGCTTCAAAAAATTTCTAGCTATTGGAAGGAAAGCCATTATGAGGGTCTTTAAGGGTTCAGATATATTGAATGCTGAGAAAATCCATTCAACAATTTCCGAAAACTTCAGTAATCCTGTTGGTGGCTGTGAAATGGAGCCCACAGGATTATTACCTTTTTCTGTGCTAGATCCTGGATTGGTTTGTGAATTTGACAAACCAGGAGGCACAGTCTTTGGTTTTGACTTTTTTTGTTTAACACGGGGATCTTTTTTTGAAGATGAAACTTTAGGTGTCTTTTTTGGTAATTTGGAAGAAGTCTTCTTTCTCTTAACTGACCCTTGGGTAGTGATAAACGAATTACCTTCACTATTTTCGTCAGAGTCAGAGTCCTCTGTTTCCTCTAGATTTGAAAACCCGTTTTCGGTTTCCAAAGGGGGGACATCAATGACCGTTTTAAGCATTTCTGCATATGTGCGCTTAGACCGTGCTTTTAAAGAAAGCTTAATTTTGTCTTTGTGCACTTTAAATGCAGTGCATACTGAAATATCCTCATGAGGACTTTCCCCACAATAAATACATTTTTCAATTTCCTTGTTGCAATCATTATCTTTATGAGGTCCTTCACACTTAATACATTTTGGTTTATTGCTACAGTAAGTAGCTGTGTGTCCGAATTTTTTGCAGTTCGTACAATTCATTACATTTGGAACAAAAAGCCGAACAGGGAGGCGAATTTTATCGACATAGACATGGGACGGCAACGCAGATCCGGCAAATGTCACTCGAAACGAGTCTGATGGGCGATAAACTTTTTTTCCCTCTTCATAAACTACTGAGTACAGTTGTTTGCACTCCAGTATTTTCACACCCTCAAGCATAGAGTTCTTGAAACGACCAACACCATGCTTGAGTAAATCATCTACCGAAAGACTCGCTTCGGTAACAACACCGTCAATTTCGACATCTTTGGAGGGTATGTAAACTTTATACTCTTTATTGAAATGTTCCGAAGAGACAATATCATTCGCGTGTTTCAAATTATTTACCACAACACGAATTTTATCGTTATTTACTTTTATGATCTCTTTGATTGAAGAGAATCGTGATGTCAAACCTTTAGAAATTTGGTAAATGTTTAATGGCTTTGATATACGTCTAAAAAAGACTATCCAAGGCCCAGAAGAGCTCTCCTGATATTTTTTCGTTCGTGGGGGTATAGGATTCATGCTAGGATTTACGTCCATGGATTCATCCATCACATTAAAATTTTTAATCAAACTTTAAAGTAAAAAATGAAACCAACACTACACAGTACTCAATCAAAAGGAAAAGAAAAAACTTCTACCTTGAAATTGTTGTCTATCTCCGTTGCACTGCCGTGTAGATCCTCGTTGCTCTAGATGTTCTTGTTGGATGCTGATTGTTGGATGTGATGCTACTGCTACCTGACATCCAGCACCACTCGATTTCCGATTTACTTTTGTCTTCGCCAGCTGCAACCAGCGCAGGTCACCGGTGTATACCTGCGTGTTGTATGGCAGTGGAAAGACCGAGTTGTCTTGTCTCCTTCTTCCTTGTGCTCCGCACCGATATGCTTCTGCACCGAAGTGCCTTCGCACCGGTGTGCCTTTGCACTCTCCTGCTTCTGTGTGCCTTTGCACTCTTCTTCTTCAATGTGCCTTTGCACTCTCCTGCTCAGCACTTGTGGCTGTATATTGTGGCCTGGGTAGAGCTTGGGAAACGCCCTTTGTTGTTTCCTTCACCAGCTTGGCCCAGCACTAGGGCTCTCTTATGCAGCACGATTTTACGTTTTAACGGCTGCTGCCAACAGGTCTCTACCTGTAGTTCAACCGTTGTCGTATTTAACGCGTGTAAACTAACCAGCGTTATTAAACTGTACGCTTCTATACACAACCTTCTCGGTTGAACGGCTATTACTGAAGAATATTATTTAGGCATTATGCATCATTTGCGCGAAGCTATATGCCTCAAGAGGCCAGAATTAAGGATCAACAACGATTGGTTTTCGCATTTCGATAATGCGCAGTCCCATACTGCAGTGATTTTTCGTGAGTTTTTGCCAAAAATTAACACAAATCGTTCCACAACCTCTGTATTCACCAGATTTGGAACCGTGTGATTTATGGCTGTTGCCCAAACTTAAAAAGTTACGTCGGTGAACGCGTTTCGAGTCGATTGAAGAGATAAATTGAGCTCAAACGAAGAAGATGCTGAAGGCTATACCGATATTAGGCATGTTTTGAAGACTGACAAAAACGTTGGCATAAGTGCATTTTGTTGTGAAGGAATTACTTTAAAGAGGATGAAATTGGTTTAAAAAAAATAAAGAAATATTTTACACTTTTCCACATTTTGGATATTTTTCAGAAACAAAGTATAACAACACAATTTACATTTTTGCGTTGAACTTCAGTGCGATTAGAAACTTGAAATTTGTTCAGAAACTTGATCTAGATTAGTGATGATTTGGTTCTCATTGTCCAAAATCCAGCGCCTCGATAGACTCGATAACGAACTCGCCACGATTGAAAGTAAATCGTGACAGTGTTGTTGTGTTGCACAAAAGACTTGAGTAGATTTCCACTTTTCATTTGTATCTTCATCTCTAAAGATAAGTTGCATACCATCAGAAATGAAATTCCCCTTTATTTTCTCGTACCGCAATGGCGAAGCAATTTGCGTCGAAATTGTTTGGTGAGAGAAAGTGGACACGATTTGGATGAAATTAAGTGTGAATGTTTACCATTTTGAGCGTATTCTGTCGACAAACGTGCTGCTCTCGTGCGGAGATTTTTCTATTGGTGAATAAGCAGATGCAAATGTGCTTGTTCTAGGCTTGAAATAGGTGTTTTGTGCGGTATGCCATACTTCCGTTTGCTTGTGGTGATCTCTGTTCAAGTGGACAATGCACCATACGTGCGGTAATAGAATTATACCAGTTTATTTTAATTTGGTATAAATTAGGGGCAGGAAGGATTGTGATGATTTTAGACCCCATTCAACCCATACATCCTAATATCTGCAACACCACAGAAGATGTCATCCACGATACAAAAAAAATGAGGGTGGAAGTGAGTTGATCGGTAGAGGAAAAACCGAAAACGTAAATAAAAATGTTGAGGCAGTCCCTGCATTATTTTGGTTGCTTTTCTATCTCTCCTTCCGAGTGCCGCCGTTTAGGTAGTGTGTGCATCTCGCTGTTGAGTGCATGTGCCACAGCAGAGGACCGATGATGTTTGTTTCTATGCTATGCTTGTATACGAACTCATCTATCGTCGCTCGTGTGCTTAGTTGGTCAAGTTGCCACTTTCATCAAATGACTTCGGCCGTTCGCTTGAAAATTAGGGGATTTTTGGTGCGCCAAGAGAAACTAACTTCGCGAACTGATTGTTGTACATTCAAGTCTATTGTGAGTAGTGCTCTTACAATTGCGTACTGAACAATGTAAAGTGAAAATTTGCTGTGAAGTCTTTGAAAAAAGCAAAATATCAAGTTCCTCATTGAAATTCCAGTGTCAAAATGTGCACTGGCACAAAAGAACACATAAGTATCATTATGTATGTATGCTGCTGGTGCCGCTCTGAGGTTGGTAGTAATATTAAATGAGACGGACGCAGTATCGTGAAGAGTGGTGTAGATATACGGTAGATTGATGCATGTGTGTGCAATGTACGAGTGTAACCATTCAACCAACTAGATTTAGAATGTTCCTGCTGTATAGAACTTTCACGAGAAAAATGTATTCGAAGTAGTTACGAAGCAAGTTAAAAAACAGCAAAAATGCATTGCATTTAATTTTCAAGTTAGAATTTTGAAGGCAGTAGTGCTTCAATTTATCAGTAACCAAAATGAATAAATTTGTATATCTTTCAAATAGATGGTTAATCATCTTTCAAATAGATGGTCGACACTGTTTGCGTAACACAAAGTCATGAACTATCAATAATAATATTAGAACAACACTTCATTTAATACTCTAAGATTCGATCTTAATTTCGATCTATATCGGGATCGTTTTACCTTTCTTTACCTACATGACGGTCACAAATGGAAGAAGACCAAACAACTCGTTCATGATCCCTTTACTGGTAAGAAATATCCTTCAGCAAACGTCGTGTCCCAGTTTGTGCCTTTTCCAGATAAAATTTCTTGTTTTGTCATTGAAGCGTAAAACGCCATGATGAAGGGCTGCCTCTGAATGGCGAACTATCCGGGTTCTCTTGTGTTGCTTGTGTTACATTCTTCTCTGATGGTACGATCATCCAGCCTGCGTAGCTGATTCGATCTGCATCTGTCAGGCATACTGTGCATCGGTTACGATCGAAACATAACCCGAAAAAATCCACTAGATTTTACCCGCAGATTTGGAAATTCCTTAGCTTTTACAACACGATTAAGAATGAAAAGTACTAAGAAGCTATATTAACCTATTTAGTTATTTTCAAGCTTACATATTATTATTGTTATGCATGCTAGTACCTTTGTGCTATCAGTTATCAGAATTACGTAAGATTCATTTTCCAAAATAAACTTGAACAATTCTTAGAATTGATAGAAAAATAGGCATCTGTAGAATTGAAGAAGTTGATAAACTACAAAATCCTACCAACATCCGATCCAAGGATGAAAGGGATTCGATGAAGGTCAGCTAGAAGAAACATGGAAATATTCTGCCCTTCTAGTTTATTAGAACAGATTGATGGGAGAAGTGCATTTACTTGCATCAATGCCAAGGACCAAGTGGATGTGTGGGGTACGATGTGAAACTGAAAACCTACAGCAAGAGGATGTTTGACGATGATGATGATGATGGGGTGCATTTGATGAGCCAATGCCACCATAATTCTATTATTATGTATTGCTTCTCATCTTTTCCTTCGCAATGTTCTACTGATTTCGTTTTATTCTTTTTTTCGTTCATATACCTAGTTGGTAAGTCTAATTCAATGAAGTTTAGTATAACGCTAGTGGCAACGGATGCAGTAAATTTTGTGGATTATTAATGGATTCATCGGGCAAATGAAAGCAATATTGACGTAGAATGTGCACAACGTGAATATTGTATGAATTATACAATCATAATTCATCATAGTACGACTAGCCGATACAGTAATCAGTGCTAAAGGCATACCGTTTTATCAAAATGAGTTTTTTTACCTTTTTTTTATAAATATAAAAAATAGGTATAGAATTCGCTCAAACTTTAGAAAAATTCTCCGAGGCCCGGAGGGCTGAATGTCATATACCAATCGATTCAGCTCGACGAACTGAGCAAATGTCCGTGTGTGTGTCTGTGTGTGTTGTCAACTAAGAGGTAGAGATCTCAGAGATGGCTGGACCGATTTTGATCAAACTAGTCGCAAATGAAAGGTCTTCCCGTCACACAAAACGCTATTGAATGGTTTTGAGATCGGATGTTTACTTTTTGAGTTATACGAAGTTTTATGTCAAAATTTTCAATTTTTTGACTGTGTCTGTCACAATTGACCTTGAAAACAGAATATATTTTCAGACTTAGATTCCTCACGGTAATAGCTATCCAACAGCGGAGTAATAGCGGAGATATCGTAATTTTTGTGTAAGCGACTTTTTCTCCTATTCCAGCAGTAGAAGTTTTGAGCGCTGTCTGGCAAAGAAATGCTTGGGAGCAACATAAAACACGAATCAGTTCATCGAGATCAGCAAATGCGTGTGTGACAAATAATTTCACTCATTTTTTTTTCGGGATGACTCAACCGTTTTCTATAATCACAGATTTATATGAAAAGTCGTATACTCCCAAACAAGGTTCCTGAATTATGTTTGGTTCCGACCACAGGTTCCGGTTCGAAATTAAAACTGTGTAACTCATTTAAAGTTTTAAGATTCTATAAAACATCTTGTTTTTCAGTCAGATCCAACTTCTGGTTTCGGAGATATAGTGTGGTTAGTATAAAATGTCTATTTCACATAAATTAATCAGGTTTATCGGGTTAGCAGATTTGGATAGTTGATAAAAAATAAACTTATTTCATTTTTGGCCGGCTGTTCGGCCATCCATGGAAGTTGACCATCAATGTTAACTTCCCTCTCTGAGCAGCCTAGATAGCCGTGTAGTGTCGGTAGCGGTTTCCCAACTGCTAAGAATAACGCTACGGTCCACCTGTACCGGTGGTATAAGTCCACCAAACAGGTAAGCCGTGTGGCATCCGGCGGAATTATTTTTTACCAAGAATTGATCCACTGGTTTCCTATTCCATGTCGTAAAAGGCCACATAAATAGGAACTCCTAAGTCAAGGTGTATTTCCGTGCCGATGGCTGAATGGCTGCAGGAGGTTAAACATTGCAGTCGTGAACGGAATATCTTGGGTTTTTCCCGGGAAAAGAGAGGCTTTTGGAAAATCATGGGGACTCAAACCCAGATATATTCATTGGATCTACACAACTATCGTTAGACCAATTTTAGCATATGGATGTCTTGTATGGTGGCAGAAAGGAGAAGTCGCGACAGTTCAGTCAAAGCTAAATCATCTCCAAAGGATGGTCCTAATGGCGATGACAGGAGCATTCACGACAACTCCTACTGCTGCTCTAGAGGCGCTACTGTGCATTAAACCACTACATGTGTTCCTAAAACAAGAAGCATTATCTTGTGCATACCGTCTTAGGGTTACAGGGCTTTGGAACAGTAACCCATTAGAATATGCTACCAGTCACACTCGCTTGTGGTCCCAAATGGTTCCGTGGGATGAGTATTTACTCGCTCCTAGTGACCTAACTCTCACATGCAGTTTTCCTTTTAAAACATTCAATGTGAGCTATCCTCTTCGTTAGGAATGATTGTCTGGTTGTCTGGAACGACAACTTGATGAACACATAGTTTGTTTTACGGACGGTTCTCTGTTGAATGGTCGTGCTGGTGCTGGTATCTACTGTCGTGAAATAGGCTGGAGCAGTCTCATTCACTTGGTAGATACTGTACTGTGTTCCAAGCAGAAATCTACGCAATTCTGTGTGGAGTACAATCGGCACTTCAGCAGAGGATCTGTGGTAAACGTATTTATTTTTGTTCCGACAGTCAGGCAGCCTTAAAAGCACTCAGTTCGAATGACTCACGGTCGAATCTAGTGATCGCATGTCGAACTCAAATTAAAGACCTCAGCATTTCAAATGCTGTTTACTTCTTATGGGTACCCGGCCATTCTGGTATTACTGGAAATGAATGGGCTGATGAGTTGGCTAGAGCTGGTGCAACGAATGATTTCGTTGGTCCTGAACCAGCTTTACCACTTTCAACTAGTTGGATAAAGCACAAGATACGTTCTTGGGCTGCATCCAAACATGCCAGCTACTGGCGCAGCTTGCAAACTGGCGCTCAGACAAAGCATTTCAACGTGCTGAGTATTATTCGTGTGATTTGTGTGAATGCGATTATGGTACTTCATATCATCTGATATGTAACTGTCCCGCATTGAGGCAGCTACGTATCCGGGTTTTTGGTTCTCCATACATGGTTGAGTCTGTGTATGCGGAGCTAAAATTGAAGGATATTCTCTCGTTTCTCACCCAATGTGGTAAGGAGCTATAGTCAGAAGGGTTCATCGTTCTTCCTGGAGTGAATGAATCCCTTCTGTATTAACCTTAAATAGGGTTTGGCAGATTGTTTGGCATCCTCTGGGGGGTACCGAATTTACTTCTGCTCGTACATACTGCGAGTCGTTCTGCATTCTTCCGGGAGTGCAGAATGATGTCGCTTTTGTAAGATCTCTAAATCCTCTCGGGGGTTGGAGGTTTTATTAACAGCAGACTGTTCGGGACCTCGTAGAGGTTCAGAATTTCCTTCTGCTTCCACTAAATGTGATCCTCAGCAGATTGTTCAGCATCCCTTAGGGGTGCAGAATTTACTTTTGCTTTTATGTGTTTTTGTGTCGTCAATTTTTCCCATCCTCCTAGTCCAACCCTTACCATTTCCTTTCAATCCTTCCCTCTTATATATCGGGAAAATGATGCTAAAAACAAATTGATGGCAAGGCACAAATCTCCAAATATCAAGGGGAACGTGCCATTTGAGCCAATTTGTTCTGATTCCTGAAGATTCTATAAAACATCTTGTTTTTCAGTCAGATCCAACTTCTGGTTTCGGAGATATAGTGTGGTTAGTATAAAATGTCTATTTCACATAAATTAATCAGGTTTATCGGGTTAGCAGATTTGGATAGTTGATAAAAAATAAACTTATTTCATTTTTGGTTGTATTCAGTTTTCGTTTCGGAAGGCACCCAAAAATTTAATTCGCACTACGATTCCTCAAAGATGTCTACAATGATTTTCAAACATTTTGGAACAAATGTAAACTATACAGCTATTCACGTGAATTTGTCTGACTTCGGCTACACCGAATTTCGAATTCCGGTTCCAGTATCGAATCGTTTTTCAAAGCTCAATCGTTTTCTCTAAAAAAAGCCAAATCGAATTTCAGAAATAAAAGTTCAAATTAAAATAAATCCAGTTTAATCCAATTCTGACTTCCCATTCTGGAATTGATGAATTTTTAAAATTCAAAGCGATATAAAAGATGGCAATTCCGAAAAACTTTAAAGTTGGACTCAAAAATATTGCAATTTATTCGTCATATGGCTATACGAATCGCTTTGGGTTATGCTGGTTCCTGAATACCGGCTCTGGAAGTACCTTAAATTACCCTAAACTCTAAAGTGGAAACTACTTCGACATATCATGGAATGTTTAATCGATTTTTACACTTTTAGATTCAAATTCGATCCGATTTGCAGTTTCGACATTACAGAGTTATGAGTGATTAAAATCTCAAATTGCCACTTAAAACGACGGACATTAGAATAATGTCATGAAAACTGACACACCGTAGAATATTCAGACAAAAAATACATGCGGATTGATAAAAAAGGTATCATCTCACTGCTAGGTGGATAAAGCACGTTTTTCTTCAATTTTTACTTGTTGATCCAATGTACTCTTCGTTTCATAACATTAAAAACACCGTTCAATCAGATTTGATAACCGTTTCTTTATTTGATCACAGGTAATATAATCACTATTTATATTATATCTTGGATCAATAAGTCCTGGAACTGATACATTTGTTGTCAATGTGGGTGCCGTTTTTGATCACGGTGGACTCAAAAAACGACAACGACAGGCATGACGAAGTTGCATGAATTTGGATGCCAATTGCTACCGCACCCACCATACCCATCGGATATGGCTCTAAAATACTACTACCTGTTTGAAAGGAGACTACATTGATGAATAAAGTTGAGGTTCACCAAAAAATATGTTTTCTTCAGTCCCGGGACTATTAGATCAATGTGTTACTTATCTACTACTCGACAGTCCATAGGGTCATTTCACGAGGCTTTTCCGATGCCATTCAGGCATCGAATTTCCCTTTTTGTAATAACTGATTTTTATAGTACTTAATCTTCATATCCTAGATGGCTTTTTGATAACGTGTCGCTATTGAATTGAAGGATTTACGCCTTTCATTACCCTCCAACTTAAGGAAATATACGTAGAACTATTGGTCTGAATTAGCAAGCTGTGGAAAATGATCTTCCTCGTTTCTGTGCTCTAGCAAATCGTTTCCTTTTGACCACTATGGGGTTGTGTGGCGAAGAGTGTTTCCGTTCATTTAGCTGTATTCCTCAAGCTCTATCGTTACAAATTTATTCTATTGTTTTCCGTATTGCGGAACGTCAACAGAATGCAGTCATTTTGGAGCTTATGTTGAACTGCGAGGTGGCATTAGCTTTTCATTAAAAACTGTTAATACACTGATGTGTTGAAGACGAAATGTACAAAGAGTAAAATAATCATGTACATCAAGCACAAACCGGTTATATACATGGTGCCAAAAAGCTTTAATTGAAGCTATACAGGATTTTCATACCTATGGGGTTCTATAGTAGCCTTGTTTAGCATAACATATCCCAAGCTTCTCATCTACCCTATTTTAGTAAGCGACAACTATTCCACAGTTCTTGTTTATATAACAACACATTTTTCATAGCGAATCTGATACTGATTACTATATTTTATATGCACTCGTTACAGAACCGCTATGGCACTGTTATCCAATGGTGCTTCATCAATGCAGATAACCCCACCGTCCGGCAGCTCGGCACCAGCAAAAAACGAGAACAACGTTGACTTCAACTCGAACGATCATATTTTCTTCTCGAATCTCTTCAGCGCTCTGCCACGCTGGGATGCATCGGGAAAGGTCAGCACAGGACCAGTCACCGTACCGCAAAGGTAAGTTTTGGATGCTCCTTCCCCTACTGTCTACTGTGCTCATGATTCTAATTTGGTTTCCAGCAGTAACAACCATACTAGTTTTAGTCATAACACGTCGTTGGACAGAGATAGTATAAGCATCTCAGATGATGTATTATTTTCGAACGTACTCGGGGCGATTGGAACCTCCAACGGGAGTGCTCCAGGCAATGAAATTCTCGGTGCAATAGGGACTCAGATGACGCCAAGCACATCGCCGCAAACGAACTCATCTAATGGGAGCGCTCATTCGATGGGAGCAGTTTGTGGCCGCTGTGATACCCATGCGATCAGTCGCTGCCTGGATTGCAATGACGTACTATGCGAAGATTGTGCGCATATTCATAATAAAAATACGTTCGCCAAAGATCACTGTGTGATCTCTATCAACACGATCTCACCGATTGGGTCGGCTACAGGTGCACTAAGTATTCCGTTGGGAAATGAACCGCACTGTGATGTACATGGCGAGGTTCTACGTTATCTGTGCGAATCGTGTAAGAAAATTGTTTGTCAAGAATGTACTTTATGGGACCACAAAGACCATTCCTGTATCCCAGTGTCCAATGTTTCTCAAGGAGCATCAGAAAAGATTTTATCGATTTTAGAGAGTGGGAAGCTTGGGACCAAGTATATTAAAGCTAGTATTGATCGAGCTGTTACTTACTCACAGGCAGTAGAAAGAGATGCCATGGAAGCTTCCGCCAGAATACGCAAAGCAATGCGCCATTTTATATTGGCTGCCGAAGATAGAGAGCGTACATTGTTAGAACGTGTTGACAAATTCCGTCAGCAGAAATTAACATCACTCTCAGACCAAATGGCAGGCTTGCGGGCGGCATTGGCAGGACTTTCTCAAACATCGGACATGCTTTCTAAAGCACTGGATTCAGTTAACGCTATGAACAGTATGGATATAGCAAAAACCTTAACAAGCGGTGAAAGTCAGATGGAGCAATTTGCCGCTATGTACAAAAATCTTCAACCAAAAGAGGAATTTATTACTTTTGTCCCACCTAACTTCGAATTACTGCAAGATATAAGAATGCAAGGTGACGTAATGTTAGTAAATCAACGAAGCAATTCAATATCCAACGGTTCCAACGTATGCATCCAGCCACCAAGCGGTAACATTTTAACTCGCCGTCCCATTATAAGAAGTACAACACCAGCTCAACGTCTTAACAGTATCAATCCAACGTCTTCGTGGGAACAGATTCCAGCCACCAAAGCAGTTTTGGGATCATCTCCAACCTCGATTGGAATAGGGCCTATACCGGGTATGCCGATACTGGGACAATGCATTCCAGGGTGTACAACGCACGTATCAGCTAAACCGGCAGTTGGACCAAGCACGACCTTTGGATTCGATGGTCACGAAGATGGTCAAGTATCACGTCCATGGGGTATAGCTGTGGATAAAGATGGCCATGTACTGGTAGCCGATCGTCGAAATAATCGCGTGCAAGTGTTTTATCCAGATGGCACATTTAAACTAAAATTTGGTTCCAAGGGTACCGCAAATGGACAATTCGATCTTCCAGCTGGTATTTGCACTGATGCTCAAAATCGCATCATTGTTGTTGACAAAGACAACCATCGAGTACAGATATTTTCACCAAACGGTCTATTCTTACTGAAATTTGGTAGTTATGGTAAAGACTGCGGACAATTCCAATATCCGTGGGATGTGGCAGTGAATGTTAAAGGAGAAATACTGGTCACGGATTCCAGAAATCATCGCATCCAGTTATTCAACTCGGAGGGACAGTTTATTTCACGCTTTAGCTTCGATGGCGTTAACCATAGCCGTTATTTGAAAGGATTGACCACACCAAGAGGTGCATGCTTCACACCGCAAGGCGATGTAATAATTTCGGACTTTGAAAACCACCGATTACTGCTGATCGATTCAACCCTAACAAAAGTAAGTGTGTTTGTTGTTTACAGTGAATTCTAAAGTAGTAACTAATATTTTCTGATGGTAGGTACTTGCTGCTAAGGGCCACGAAGGTTCAGCAGTGCATGAGTTTAGTCGTCCGTCGGGAATATGCTGCGACGATGACGGTCGTGTGATAGTTGCGGATTCCAAAAATCAAAGAGTGCTAATCTTCTCTCCCCAGCTGGAGTTTCTTTGGGCTGTAAGTATGCTTCTTTCAGTAGTTTGTTTAGATCGTCGCAAATGTGGTGCAACGTTATGACTTCCCCCTAAAATACACTTGAAGATAGTATTGAATTTTTGGGGTGCAACAACTACACGGTACCATTAGACAGTAGTGTTATTTGACATTTTTGTCGTTGCTTAATGCTAATTTAACATGAAGCTTGGAATTATTTGAAATGCGTATCTTGCCAGATGTTCGAAGGCCGCAAGTGCTGCTAAGTGATGTATTTTTCAGGATTTACTCAAAAGAATTCATTCAACCTATCCCAAGTCCCACTGTCTGGTAGCGGGTCACATAAAAGAGATGTTTCTATGTATTTTGTTAATACAAGTAAATAATTTTAGTCCAGGGGGTGTTAGCTCAATCGATCTCCGATGACCCATTTCGTATACAGAGCAAACCGTGTTTCAAGGTCATCGCTCCAACAACCAGCCCCGCCTCAATGCGTTGTTGGCATCAAATGGTCTCAAACATGACAGAAAGATCTTCGATCCCTTGAAAATGGCAAACAATCGATGCCCATTTAGTTGATGTACTTTAGGACATATTATGATATTGTGCACATGTGAATTTATTTCCTACACATAAAATACTAAGAATAGAAAGATTTTTTCCCCAAACAGTTGTGAGAGGAGATAGAATATGAAATTATCAGCCATCTGACAGCGGTATGTGAGCACCAGCCATTTAAAAGTACACTAAGGTCTCTTTTTACACGGGGGTTACGTACCGTGTTAAAAAAAACTCGTGAAAAAAAAAACCGCGTGGAAAATTTAACGTAATAATTTCAAAACCGTAGATTTGATTATTTGTTTATTTTGTTTTGGATAGAATGTAACTTTTGATAATTTGAAGGGGAAAAAAGCTTATTATTTAACTCCCAAATTTATACAAGGTGCACATAACTGTGAAAATGTAACTGTTGTTTCTCAATAAAAACGGAAATCTAAAAAACAGCCTGAGGTTACGAGAAGGGTTCACTCATACTTGATAAAACACATTGGATGATAAATCAAAATTAGAACACTTAGAAAACGCGTTGTACGACAAGTAAATTAATCTAAATGGCTCATGCCTTCTGTGTAATGCATTCAGTTTTCAAATTAGAACATTCGACTAAAGAAGTGCTAGTAATACCACCAATAAACACTTTCACTACAAATCAAGCTTGAGAATCAGTTCTTTTCAATTCCGAAGGTGCGATGTGTAGTAAACACTAACGATCTTAACAGTCATTTTCAACTAAACTGAGTGGGAAGACATGGGTATTGGATGAAGATCTATGCACTCAGAGACAGAATTAAAGGGGAAGAATTCATAGAGATGAATATAAATCAAATTAGAAAAGGTATTACTATGTGTAACGCTCGTATATTTTTTTACGAAAAACAGTACATTTGGCGTAAAAATCAAGGAAATACAGTACATCGACTTTGAAAATACAGTACATTTTACAGTACGATTTTTTCTAAAAATAGTGAATAAAAAACAAAAGCAAATAAATTTGATCAGCATCTTACGAGGAAAACAGATTAAAAAAATGACATGCGAATACAACTATGTAATGAAAACAGCGAAAAAGCCATCACAGAGATGGGACTCGAACCCGTAGCAAGCCAAATACGGGTAAATCGTTTTGCCTATTAAACTATCCTGCATGTGAGACACACATACAAACAGCCTAACTGAACATAAGAACCGAACATGTTCAGATGTGCTCGGCCCCTACGGCGTTCTTTTGTAGTCATTTCTCAATAACAATCTCTCCGCAAGGTGTTTTAAGCTCTCAATCAGTCCGTTTTTTTTGCATGTTTCACATACTGGATAGCTTAATTGGCAAAACGATTCAGGAGGATAGAAACTATTTTCGGGTTCGAGTACCATCCCTGCGGTAGCTTTTTCGCGGTTTTCATCAAATCGTTCATCGTTCAAATCAAGTTCATAAACTCAATTATTTTTTATTTCCTTTTTGGGGCATTTTAAAATTCGTCAAAAACTGGAAAATGTGCGAAAGTAATAATAACATTTTTTGAGAAGCGGATGTTTTTGATAATGATTTTGATTTAGAGTATATTTGCTTTTTGGTTGAGACATTTTTCTTTTTTTTAATCATCAAAGTTTCGCTTGAATGTTGTGACGCGCTCTGAACAAGAATTATTAATGAAAAAATTTGTGTGTGTGATTCACATTCGCTACTTGTTGTTACTGTTCTTGTACAGCCACAGATCGAAATTCGATGCATTGAAGATTTAAAATTCTGTATTAACTTTTAATGTGTGAAAATACAGTACATTTCAGTGTAAAAATACAGTACAAATTAAAATACAGTAGATTTGAGGGTAGAAAACAGTACACAGTATTTGAGTCGAAAATACAGTACAATAATGTAAAATACAGTACGGATACGAGCGTTAACTATGTGTCATGCTGAAGCAACTCATTTCATCGGCGTAAATCATAATACTACTAGAGCTATATCATTCAAATGGGTATGATATACTGTACTGCTCGATATGATGAAGAGTTGAAGTAAATTTGACTAGTTCTTCAACGCTCCGAAATTCTCGATGATATCAATGACGATGCTGACATCATACACCACAACTGAACGGAAGAGACGTTGTCGTGTAATTTACGACAGGGGTTCAAGATCTGAAGACTGATTAATCATTTTATGGAACGACAGTCAATACTCCCGTGAATTTTGAATGAAGGATTTTAGTTAACTTTCAAACTTTAAAATAACTCTCATAATCGTTTTCTTACAGACAACCTGTTTCCTTTTTTAAAATTTTTCTCAAAAAAACAAATGACAGTTCTTTTTAAACTCTCATGAGAAACTGTGTTAATTCCGGAGTCCGTGTAAAAAAAGCCGTGTTTAAAAAAACCGTGTAAAAAGAGACCTTAGTGTATACCAATTACGTTGAGTCCCTCGCGTTTTGAGCCCCAAACACTGCGATGTTTTGATACCCATCGCGACTCTCAAATGGTGAAAATTACCTGCACTTGATGTCCCAAAACACTGTCTGCTGTATTTTAGCTAAACCGACAATTTATTGTGAGAGAGTCAACCCAAAATTCACTAATTTTCGTGCATTAAACAAGGTAAACCGTAAAACAATTGCATTACTGATTGTTTCTTTACGTTGCAAACAGCTGATTTTGAAGTTCCGATTTTGATCTCAACAAGATGGCGTCGTGACAGGAGGCTGGAAATTATAGAGCTATAGTACTCAAAGAAAGAGCAGGAATGTGAAGATAAAGTGCGGAAAAGTGAGACGTGACAAGGGTCATTTTAGTTAGCAGAAGGCTAAACTATTACCTTCTACAAGAGGAGTCGAACTTAGGCATCTTAACGTTACTAATCATCCGAGTCTCTGATATGTTAGAAAGTAAAGGCAAAGACGGTCCGTGCGCCGCCTGAACCATGGGACGAACAGCCATACGCTACAACTTCAGGCACTCAAGCAATAGTTTCGTACAAGTCTTCCATTCTGGTGTTATAATTTTTTCTTCTTCTTTTATCTTCTGGTGGGCGTCACCTAACGTGAGATGACGCCGATTTGATGGCACAGCAACTTAGGCTATATTGCCAGTTAATTTTCGTATATAGTCCAATGGACTTTCTTTTCACTGGACTACAAGCGAAAATCTCGCTATGTGGCTACGTCGAGTCGTCAAAGTACGGATAAAAATCCTTTCTTTCTTGCGAAATACCCTAATTTTCTCCGGACTAACACGATACAACGTGCTCATCCGTTGCGAGTTTCACCGGAAGTGGGTGTTATAACTAGCTATATAGAGATGAGAAAATATAAACACACATTGTGTGAGAAACCGTCATGGCCAGAATGTGACAACTTCTCGTAACTTTACTTTGACCGGTTCGGATAGTAAATGGCAAACGACTTTTGCATTTACTTTCTGAAATATCAGAGACGCGGATGATTCCTATCGCTAAGATGCCTAATTTCGACTTCTTTGGTAGAAGATAAAAGATTAGATACGAGAAGCCTTCTGCTTATTAAAATGACCCTTGTCACGTCTCACTTTTCCGCACTTGATCTTCACATCCTTGCTCTTTCTGGAGTACTATGATGGCTCTATAATTTCATATTATTTCTTCTGTAGTTAGTTTGATATCGTTAAAAATCGAAAAAGAAGAAAATAACTAAAGACTAGTGTCAGAAGTATAATACTTCTACAAGAAATTTGACGTAAACGCATGGGTTCAACGGTGTTTCAAAATGAAATTTCATTTTTTTTTCATTACTACCAGAAGAAGCTTCTGTCCTCGCTTTGCCCCTCTTTCCCCTATATGAGAAATCAATGTGACATTTCGAGGTTTTGAACAACGTTGCCAGGTCTCGGTATTTATACTGATTTTTTACCTCGATACCGCAATACAGATAAATACCGATTTTATTTTTCAATTTTGATAGGTATCAGAAAAGGTTGTCGTGGGACTTTTTTTTGCCTAAATGAGCCCTGGTGACATTTTCCGGGTACTTATGTAGCAGAGATTCTGATACCGATATGGCACAGATAGATTTTTGCGCCGAATACAGATTTTTGGAAAAATGTTCTTGCAACGCAGGCTTTAAAACCAACCATTTCTGTGCCTCCGGAACGGTAATGTTACTCATATAAAAATTATATTATATAACTGTGAGAACCGGAGAGCCAAGTGTCACATACCATTCGAATCAGTTCTTCAAGAACACAAATCGACTGTGTGTGTAATAGTAACATTTTTGTCATGTCATTTTTCTCGGTGATGGCTGAATCGATTATCATGAATTTTATTTGAATATTATTTGAATTTCAAGCACGTTTTTAATTTTAACTGGATCCGACTTCTGGTTCCAATGCTATAAAGTAATGAGTGTTAAATATTAACTTTCAGGACTGTTTTAGGAACTATTCCAATTCGTAGGTCTTGTTGGTTGATACAAACGAACCGAGTTTGGGTAAACCGATCATCAGTTTCCTGATACGGAAGGACAGTAAATAGCAGTCCAATATTCCCAAACGGAACTCACTTGGATTGTTCAGGCATGGCGGAACCGATTTTCACAAACTTAGATTCAAAAGAGAGGTTTTATGATTCCATACAAAACTTCCAAATAATATTCGGATTCGCCTTCTGGACCCGGAATTAGAAGATGATGATGCCAATCAAACCGTTGATTAGAGTGACGATACTAAGATCATAAAAAATCTGACCCTGTCAGCTCGGACCGAAATCAATCTTCAGATCAGCAACGCCATCGCACGGCATCACATTCAACATATCATGTCAATTGTATGAGTGCGCAGTGCTGCTATTTTGGCACGCACGAATTTGACATTTCTCTTCTCTATGTACGAGATTCGATGTGGACTCGTCTGAGGGCACAATGCTCGCAAAAAGGATGTTACAAATAATTTGTTCGGGAAATGTGAGTGCTGGATCTTGTTAATATGATATCTTTGCTCAAAGGTAATTCAGTATATTCATCATTCTAATTGTTGGTCATTAGAACTGGCTTCGGCCCCGACGATTTCTTTGTTCTGGTTCACTCTCTTTTGACGTAGGACTTCGATTTTGTTTTTTTATACAGCAGTGCGAGTTCAAAATATGTAAAATAGAACTGCTAAAACAGGGGTCAGGTTTTGAACACCTACAGCTTAACCGATTTCAAACAGATTTCCGATGTTATTACACCTATTGTTAGATATATTCGTACGAATAGATAATACTTTTAGATTAATAGCGAAAAATGTCAAATTGTCCCTATTTCCCAAGCCATTATCATGATTACCCCTAACAGAGACGACAGTATCGTAATCATAAACATCATACAGCTTGACTAACTAATTAAAAAAACACTTTTATCTCTTTTTCGATTTTATTTATCAATGTAATCTCCTTCAAGAGCAATACAATCATTTCAACGTTTCTTCTCGATGACGTGCTTATAGAAGTATCAATTTCCAAAAAAAAGCTTTTCATTCAGCAATCGCAATTTTTGTATGTCTTATACCATCATCACAGATCATCATTTCAAAGTTTATTGGATTTGAATCTTCTTGAAATTTAAATTGATTATTTTACTTGAACTGGAGAAACCTAATATTGATTGTTAATATGTTTAATTTTTTTAGGTCGAGATTCGCCCATCGTCGCACAACCTGCTTACCGTGGGTATGGATGAGAAAGATCGTCCCAGTGATGTAGCCCTCTTGCCGGATGGTCGTCTCGTGGTGATGGTTGAAACATCTCCAGATGCTCGTGACCAGTGTAGTCCCCAAAAGACTTTTATTCAAATCTACTAGGAAAGCTATTTGTGTTTTGTTCAATTTCTACGTTTTTTTGCAACCGTTCGTTTTCGAACGAGTTCGTTTTATTTTAAATCTGTTTTATTGTATTAGACAAATTTTACACGAAAGATTAACGTTGCTACCTCTCGCAGAAACGTAATTGTTTGCGTCAAATGTTAAACACGATTGAGCAAGCATGCATCCATACACTTTTTATACACTTTTTATCACTAGACAAAGAACCAGTTTATGTAGGTAATCTCAATAGTACAAGGACACGAGCATGAGTGACTAAACCGTAGTACAAGTTAGTATTTAACACGTTATAAAGGGGAAATGAGAGGCTACTAATGGCTACTAAAGCTGTGGCCAATATAGATTGAGCTCAATTGCCTAACGAGCAGTTTCCATAGCTAGAGAAAACGGTTTTCCGCAAAGACTTAGCAGCACAAAAGACTGATGGGAAGAGTAAGCCAGTTGATGTCATGCAACTCATTTTAAAACGCAATTGTATTTTGTCTATTATGGATTGTATATTTTTGTTCTAGCCAGTTTTGATACATTGTTTCTGTTTCAATTTTCTTTATTTCTAAGATTATGACGACAACAGATTTACTGAGACGAAAGCAATTAACAGTTTAATGTTATTTAAGGTAGATATTTTCCAAGAAAATCATTAGTTTGCACGATGCAGGCATTTAAACCTTTAGTTTAAAACGTATATAGCTTTTAAAATAGCCACTAAAATGGACGCCGTTCACCTAAAATGTATGTTTTGCAGCTAGTGAACTAAAATGTCATTATTTGAGTATTATGCCAAGCGATTTGGTGATTTAGTCTAATTTTAAGCGAAAAAGTTTACTTAGTAAAACATTGTGAGTAGAACCGTTGCATGTACAAACATGTCCCAGTCAAAATTTTACGAAAAGTAAAAGAGCATTCAAAATGACTTAATTTGATTTATCATTCATATAGACCATTAGTCTCATTCATCTACTTAGGGATGAACAACTCCAACAAATCGAACCAGTAATACTGAAGCTACTTTAAGAAGCCTCCTTGCCGGCATAGGCATCACAACTATTTCTCGCTAGGCAGGGGAGTTTTCTAAAATTACCCAGTAGATAATAAAAATAATAATAAAGCAAAATCCGGCGTTTTACAAAAAGCCACTGTACTTGTGATTTTGTACGCGAAACAAAGTGAAGCAGACAGTTTAAACTTAAAACGAAGAAGCAACGTGTAACGAAAGCGAATTTGGAAATGAAGCTAGTGCCAGTAGCGAGCATAAGGAATGCGATTTTCTTTTAAAGGAAGAAGGATGATTCGATTTTCAATCGATTTCAGGGCTGCGTGAAATGTACCTATGAAGAATCCAATTCGCTATAAAACCAGAGAGGAGGAAATCAAACATGCAAGTGTTGCCATAAAATCTCAAAGACAAAGAAGACATTGAAACAAATAAACATTTGATAATATATCAAAGAAGACAGGATGAAATGATTTAGCTATGCTATGGCGAAGGGGAGAAGAGAATGATATATAACAGATATACAAGTAATGTAGCTTAAAGTAATGTTGCGTTTGAGAAATGTATGATCCTCTTTAATCAAATTAAATAATGATACACTCTGGGAAAGCCAGATGATCTGCGATTTGCACTTTCCTGATTATTATTTTTAAAATAATACAAAACATATTAGCGTAATTTATATTTAGTGTAAAATTTGATAACCACCATTCAGTAAGCTTATTCGAAATGTATGTGTTCCCGTGCTTTGATGTACGTCATTGAAATTCCAAAACTATATAAATTAGTTAAAATTGAATCGAATCCAGAGTAGTGAAACAAGCATAAATTCAGTGAGTGCTAAAAATGGGTTCTTTACTATTAGGTACAAAAATCTTCTACCAATCTATTCGCAGATTCGGTAAGAGTAAATTCGAAATGCAATTGAAATGCAATTTAGATGTTTAGTAATGTAGCAGAGTTGTGGAATCTACTGTGACTCTGAAATGTTTGAAATGAAAAGTAGCTCGAAAATGAATACAAAAGTTAACCAAAAGGGAAACACGAAACATTAGTTTTAAGTTGACTGATCGAAACCAGTAAGACTGAGAAGTTCGACTGAGGATGGAAACGGATGATACAAAGATAATGAAAAAATCTCCAAAATTTTGTAACATCAAATTGTTCGTGTTCATTGAATTAGAAATGCTGAAATTCGATAAGACTAATTCGAGTAATGAAAACAATACTAATACAAGCGCATAAGGAGCAATATTAAATTTAATTGTGCTAATTATATTTCACGGCTTTATCTTGCAGTCAGTATTTTGCGCAACATATTGGAACGAACAACAAACTGGTAAACAGATCCGTATCCTCACCGAAACCAATATACCCAAAGAAAATAAGAAGTGACATCGTAATCCATAGTTTAAACTATACTCAAAACAAGCAAAATACATGTTCGGTCTGACCTGGATGCAAGTTCCTGCTTGGATAAAAATAATGACTCACATTATTATGCTACTGAACAGCTATATTATAAAGGTTTTATTTTTTATTTTCACTTTTTCTTTTTTAACTTAAGATCGGCTTGAACTTTTGAAACGCCAACATGTGTTCGACAAAGAAACGTAAAAAAATACCCTTTGGGTAGTATACTGTTTAGATCAAATATACACGACAACGTATGATGCTAAATATATAGGAAACGACACGAAAGTACAACATTTTCTTCAATATCGCTGAATCTATACACGAAGAAAAGAGGAATGAAAACTATACATAGACAAATATAAAAGAAAGCAAAGTTGTATGATGGCAAACAGTTACCATGGAAGGATAAATTTTATGAATCTATTTTAAAATGTACAACCACAAAAAAAACAGCAATTTTCTGGTGAAAACTCAGAATCGCACTATATACACATGGTAATAATATACTCTACGATAATAAATAAATGGTTTTTCAACTAATGATTTTTGTTTTATTTACTTCTGAAATACTACAATTTCGGAGAAAATTGTACCATCAAGTCAAATACATTTGGACTATAATAAAAAAACTCGTGAATAAAATAAACAACTCGTATCTTAGAATATGTCATAGGTTTAAATCGATACAACGCTAAACCACACTTGATTAATTGTATATACACTCTAAACTTTTGCACGACTATGCAACACATATCGAATTGGTTTTTAAATACTCTTGTTGGGTTTCTTGGTTTTCTTACTGGGTATTGTATTGATTTCATTCCGTATACTAACCCAGCTCCGGCCCTAGCCAGGATTTTGTTTCGGGAGGGGCCGAGATCATGTATCTAATTCTTGGTGCGCCTATAGTACCTCTTGTTTCTTGGAAGCGTGAGTGCAAACTCAAAAGTCATTAATCAACTAAAAGAAATTTCCGATTTCGCATAGAAAATAATTGACCACTTAGATAAATATTCATACGCTCTATGTGATAAAAGGGAAAAAAATAATTTTATATTTCTCATATCATACAGTCCCATAGAACGGAGTTTCTTCTAGTTTGAAAATTTTACTGGTTTCGATTCGAATATAGCGGGGGTTCTCGAAAGACGGGAAAGAGCATTCAAAAATTTTCTTAGTAACGTTCAAGAACTACAAAACAGAGCTCCAGAAGATTTCTCAAAGAGAACTAGATCGATTTTCGAAAGAATGGTTTCATTGATTTCTATAAAATTTCACCCAAATCTCACTTCTGATTCTGGAAAAACAGACTAATGAATGATTACTCAGCGGTTAACAAATTTTTGTATATAGGGCACACAATCGTTTTTATATACTTATACCGATGTTATCAGTCAGTAAATCGAAAACGAAGAGACGCTGAAGAAATATTCATCTATTTTACAGAGTGTGTTAGTTGATGAGAGCTCCAAAGTAATCTTCGAAAAGCAAATAGGACGAAACACTTTCGACTTTCGTACGCTTTCGATCCGATCGATGTGCACTGCGCAGAATACTGCGTACTAGTGCAAATGTAAACATTGTAGAGAAAATACACATAATTGAAGTCTTGAGTGTGGTGTTTGATGAGTGCCAAAACTGCATAAGCTTTCTGGGTGCCGTTTAAGTTACAGATGTATAATATATAATTTATAATTTTTATTTGTAAACCACCTCAATGCTTGCGATGATGCGATATATTCCTAGATTTCACTGCAAAGATCATTCATGCATAGCATGACAATGAGTAACTCAAATTTGTGTGTCTTATTAGTTGATTGTCATACAAACTTACTTCGAAGATTCCCAATTTCAGGTTTCGGAAGTAGCGGTCAAAAACTCCATAATGAAGCTCACATCGATTTCTTGATAGTCCACCCCATTGAGTCTCCCTAGTCTGCATCGGGACACTCGTTCCGGCTTCAGTTCATTGTCGGATAATAATTATGTTTCCTGGCGTGTAAAAATGGATCCAGGTTTCGTCAACAGTTCTCAATGTGCACAAAAAGTCCAACCGAATCTGCATCAGCATAAATTTAGGAAATTTTCATTCTTTTCATTTTAATTTAAAATTCAGAACAACGGTTCATCCATATATGAGAATATTTAGTGCATATATTTAGTGCATATTCTATAGATTATATCAAATCATTTCAAGAGTCATTGGGTTCCACTATATTATTACTATTTACCCTGAAAAATTTGTTAATTAGTTATATTGGTTGATTTGAGCAGCTGACCACCGAGAAAACATATTAATTTATCTAGTTTAAATTTGAAGTGTGATACGTAACCTCTTCAATCGCTTATCAGGAGTTAGGTAATCAAACATATCAATTATTTTCCTACCATTTATTCAACATACATATTATTATCAGCAATGAAACAGTGGTGATTTTTAAATTAAGAAATAAGAATCGTCTTTGTTGATACCGTTTGCTATTCGAGAAGAGAATGCGAATTCTTCTATAAATATTGCTTCCCAAATTAAAACATTTAAACTTGCTTTAGAACGGAATAAAAACAATAAAAAACTGACACAGTGAACACCAGAATTTGAAATATGCCGAGTTCCAAACTCATGAGTTCGGAAAAACTGTTGACAAACAATGAAACACAACGATCAAATTACATTTTAAATTTTAAAGTAACTCAATCCTTGATTTTGATTTGAAAGTTATGTACAGATATGTTGCATCGTATTTGAATTTCAATATAGGAAATATTTCCTGTATACAGTTTTTCCTTTATTTATCTCCGTAGAAGATGAAATGCAAATTCGTACGGTACAATTAATTTGTTCGAAGAAATAAAACAGCGGTTGCGGCAGTTCTATATAAAGTCAATAAAATGTTTTTACACTGTTTTCAGTCGGTAATATATTATACCCAGGGTTTTACTGAATGGTTTCTTTTTTTGCCTATAATCTGAACAGCTGGTAAAATTTCTGGACATAGGTCATGAAGGAATTTTTGTTTGCTTTTCTTCATGAGTTTTTATATTTTTGCCAAGCACAAAAATTGAAACGCTGAAGATAAAAAAGGCATAAAACTAACTCCATGTTTTATTGCAGTTGTGGTCCCAAGGGATTTGGAAACATGACAACCATCATTAAATTGTTTTCAGGTGAAAAAAAAACGATAAAATGGCGAATACACTTAGAGAGCCAAATCAAAAACAAAATTTATATTTCACAACTTCTCTTTACAAAAGAGATGATGATTTGCTGAGATTTTGGAATGATATTATTAGCATTCTGTACAGACTTTATGACGATTCATGTTAGAAGACTTCAAAAAAAAACTTATTCTGAATATTGTTAGTATGGTTAGAACAAGACGCAGTTTTAATCAAGGTATTATAATTTCTAAAAATATGCTGAAATAAAGAGTAATTGTTTTCAAGTTATGATATCGAAATAAAGTATAAAATACATTGTTGACATATTTGCTATTCCTCTCTTCGCATATTGAATCATACGACCAATGTTTGAATACGATCGCACACATAGTATATTATGTAAAGCTTCCATTCAAATAAAGTATCAAATCCCCCAAGACAAGAGCCATAAGTCTTCACTAATAAATAAATCATGCATTGTTTAAAACATTGTTATTCATTATAGCATCAAATCACTTATATAAAACAATGCGCATCTTCCAAGTATTGATATATTTTTAGTAATTATATAAGTTATATTCACTTGAAACAAAGTGGGAATAATGGATTATAATTAACGCTCAGTTACGTCTCCAGCATCAGGTATTACAACACAAGTATTTCATGTTTTGGTACGTCGGAAAGTTAAATAAATAAATTAAACATTCTTTAATATATAAGGTATGAATATGTACATGGTATGCATAAAATATGAATATGTACTTTATTTTGATTACAACCCAAAATATGAGCGCCGGGCCGAAATATATTAAAGTGGTCAAGATACCTCCATTACCCTACTGGAAGGGTACTATTATTGCCTTGTCTGCATAAGGAATGCTAGAAGAGCTGTATTTTTCGATTCCATTGAAAGGTTTATGGCAAAGAATCACGCAGGCAGGAGATACGGAAACTAAATAGAAGTACTGTAGTATTTTCGCAATCGAAAACTATTCTTGCATACGTAAAAACGTAGGGAAAATAAATCAACTACTTAGGGTAAATTAATGAAAAGCCTATGTTGACCGATATTCGTTTCTATACAGATAGATCTATTACGTAAGTTCGATCTTGAAGGAGAGGTCAATAACTTGAGGATAATCCACTACTTTGGAAAAGCACTAGTCGAGTCAAGTCGAGTCGAGAATAATGTGTTCTGTGATGTAATTACAACTGTACAGCGTAAGTATATACGGATCACTGGGCAGTCACTGCATCTTGACCATAACATAATCTCTCAGCAAATTGTACCGTGATATGCAATTTGTAGCGAGATGGAATTAATCACACATCGAGCAACTTTCTACTACAACCTTGTTAGGAGGATTATACATCAGATGCAGTGAAAATTTCAATTATTTCAGGTTACATGTTACTTATTTCTTGATGCATAGCGAATATTTCATAATATTCAAAAGATCTTTGATCTATCAATGCTCCATGAAGGGTCACAAACAGTATTGCGACGGATGAGGTCTTGTTGGGTCAACCAATAATTGTCATAAAGTTGTAAATGTTTGATTGCAATAATTGCCAATGCCGCGAGGCAAAATACGGGATTTTCAATTCTCCAGTTGTTTTAAGGCAAACTGACATGTATAGTTATAGAATCGCCGTATTGACATAGAGACATCAATGAAGGAAAACACGTTATCTGTAGAACAGAATCTCACTACTAACGTCCGTCAATATGCATGTGTGATTGGTAATTGGACTTTTTAAAATATATCTATAGAGATTTCTTCTATCACGCTGAGAAATGGAACATGTATAAAATAACAAAACAATTAGTAGAGTTTTTAAAATGATTTATGTTCAATTCAAGCTAGAATATGATTGTTTTGAACCAATTTTCTTTGGTTTAACTAATCGAAAAATTTATCTGCTCCCTATGAATTTTGTTGTTGAAATAAACTAACTATTTATTACATGTCAGCCCAAGTTGAATTGACGTTATCGAAATATCCGTTTTGACTCAATCCTGCTGCATCTTTATTTCAAGAAAGAAACAGGTTCAATTTATCTATGATCTTATTTGTGTACTGATATAACTAAGTTTACTGTTCAAATGAACCGTAACAGTTTTATTTCTAATAAACAAGAGCATTTTTTCCCGCGAGAATACACCAGGGCAAGTATTGCAAGTATCATAAGTAACGTTTACGTACATAAGTTCTTTAATTTCCTAGGAGATATTCAATAATATGTAGCGTATGTATCGATAATTGGGAATATTTTGAAAATTGCACAACATTACATAACACATTTTCTTTGCAAAGAATATTTCATGCAGGATATCTATTTTGACGATTCGGTGGATGCTAAATAAAATTTAAAAAATCATGGCATGATTGTGGTATGTAAATAATTCGATCTTCTAGCGACAAAAAATGCAAAATTTAAAAATATTGTATATTAGGAAAATGAAAACAAATAAAAATAATATCAAACATTACTTTGTAAATTAGTTTGAAAGAAATCTTTTTATTCCTAAAATCAAACAAAAATGTATGGTTTCAACAATCAAAAGCGTTAGTTGAAATGGGAGCGGGTCATTTCGCCGAATGCCATCTCACCGAATAGATCATTTCGCCGAGAGTCGTTTCGCTGAAGGGTCATTTCACCGAAAGGGTCATTTCGTCGAAAGAGTCATTTCGCCGACAGGGTAATGTCTCCTGTATGTTATGTCTCCTGTATAACTGATGTGGCGCAGCCACATAACCGAAACCAAGATGGCTCGGCGGCACAAAACCGCCGAGCGGACGCCAGCTGAGTCGGTCGCCGACCCGCCGTCGGAAGCAGCAGCCTCTTGCATACAAACCTGTAACCGCCTCGTTTGCCCAGTCTACTCAAAGCTAGGTTTCTTTGCTTTAGTTAGGTCCGAACGAGCGGTAGCGAGGACGGACAGCACATGAACCAAAACGATGTGGCGTAGCCGCATTAGATATTTTTTTCATTTTCACTCAATGAACGGAAAATACCACATACATTTGCCTGGTAGATACAACTATGCAATTGCTTTGATACTTAGTAGCTAATAAATAATTTCTTGGGAACTCCGTTCTGAGGCTCACGAATCTATATTTATTCAAGAAGTACAATTGTTGGTCAACAAAACAGGCGTTAACGCTATCATCTTCCATTTGTCTTTATTTTAAATCAATTCTAATTTCTTCGGCGAAATGACCCTTTCGGCGAAATGGCATTCGGCGAAATAATCCTTTCGGCGAAATGGCTTTCGGCGAAACGGCTTTCGGCGAAACGGCTTTCGGCGAAATGGCCCTGATCAAGTTGAAATAACTAATTTCCTTGATATTTATTTCAACTAAAAGGTTTTGTGAATTTAAAGCGTTACACATTAATTTGAATTTATCTACCTTAAGGACGTTATTTTCAACGTATCCAAGTCTTACCCCGAAGCAATACCTAACGATGGTTCCGGCAAGGGTGGAAATCCAAGGTGTTTTAGTGGGTAGTTTCAATTATACAGTTGGGCAGTCCTGTGGTGAGTCCCACACTCAGTGCGTAAATGCATTTCACCTTGTGAAACCATTATTGTAGTTATTAATTGCAATCGCTACTAACAGTTCGGCTGAAAAGTTCGTATCGTTTAATAGAAACACACATTTTTTTGCCAAAATTCGTTTTTATTATTCAACATAATTGCCATCAGAGGCGATACAGCGATTATAGCGATCTTCCAACTTTTCGATACCATTTTTGTAGTACGATTTGTCCTTTGCCTCAAAATAGGCCTCAGTTTCAGCGATTACCTCTTCATTACCAGCGAGCATTCTCTTGAGGTCTGAGAACAGGAAAAAGTCACTGGGGCCAAATCTGGAGAATACGGTGGATGAGGGAGCAATTCGAAGCCCAATTCGTTCAATTTCAGCATGGTTTTCATCGACTTGTGACATTGTGATTGTGAGCTCACGCGGCACCCATTTTGCACAAAGCTTTCTCATATCCAAATAATCGTGAATAATATGTCCAACACGTTCCTTTGATATCTTTAGGGTGTCAGCTATCTCGATCAACTTCACTTTACGGTCATTGAAAATCATTTTGTGGATTTTTTTCACGTTTTCATCGGTAACAGCCTCTTTTGGACGTCCACTGCGTTCATCGTCTTCGGTGCTCATATGACCAGTACGAAATTTTGCAAACCACTTACGAATTGTTGCTTCGCCCGGTGCAGACTCTGGATAACACTCATCAAGCCATTTTTTGGTATCGGCGGCACTTTTTTTCATCAAAAAGTAGTGTTTCATCAACACACGAAATTCCTTTTTTCCATTTTTTTCACAATAACAAAAGTAGCTTCACTCAAAATGCAATATCTCACAAACTAATAATCAGACAGCTGTCAAATTTATACACGTATCTTTTGAAGGTTGATACTAACTGAAAATGGTATGGACTTAATTCTAGTGGCGCCCTCTCATAGAAACGATACGAACTTCTCAGTCGATCTGTTATTTAAAAATTGATCATAGATATCACCTTTAGAAAATATAATGTCAAACGTATTTTATTTCCAATTTTCCTAAAGACTGTCCCAGAAAGTATGGACGCACTTTGATTTCGCTGTAAATAATTCACAAGTTTTAGATATTCAAATTTTATTCGATATACTGATAATATTAGACTACAACAACAGAATATTATTCTCAACATTTGCTACTTAGCCATTGTAGACTAGCTGGCGCACCTTCTTGCGAACGTTCCTTATTAAATTCCGTACAGACTTCTTGGCGACAAGTTTTGACACTTTTTTCCAATCTTTTTCGACTGTTGAATGGTTTCGGCTGCTGAGACATGTTTCCGAAGATGTGCCTTCGTTAATGCCAAAAATTCCTCAATTGGTCGAAGTTGTGGGCAATTTGGTGGATTCAGGTCTTTTGGGACGAAAGTGACATTTTTGGTAGTATACCATTCTACCGTTGATTTCGAGTAGTGGCAAGAAGCAAGATCTTGCCAGAAGACAACAGGATCCTTGTGGTTTCGAATCATGGGTAGAAGTCGTTTTTGTAAACATTCCTTGATGTATATTTCGCTGTTCATTGAAGCAGTGGTGATGAAGGGTTTCGAAATCTTACCACTGCCAGGCGCGGCAACTATGGGGGGGCAAGGCACTTTTTGCCCCTCCCAAAAGATTTATTGGAGGGGCCATGCCCCCCCAATATTTTGACAACTGGAATAAATATTATAAAATTTTCTAGAGATATCTTATGATATAACATTTTTTTCTGTTATCCCCGTAGTTGGTCTCCGTAATCCTTCATATTTCTTAACTAAATTACTAAAATTTTATAACTGATATACTACAATGTGAAATGTGCTATACTTTACCACTTTCGAATATTGATTATTACTGGAATAGTAGGGAAAATGTTCGTCAAAATCACGAACATTTTCCCTACTATTCCAGTAATAATCAATATTCGAAAGTGGTAAAGTATAGCACATTTCACATTGTAGTATATCAGTTATAAAATTTTAGTAATTTAGTTAAGAAATATGAAGGATTACGGAGACCAACTACGGGGATAACAGAAAAAAATGTTATATCATAAGATATCTCTAGAAATTTTATTTGCTCTAACCTCTCCGTTTCCTTTATAAAAATGCTTTATATATTGCAAAGTTCAATGATCTGTAGTAATAATTTTTTGTGCCCCCCCAATATTTCATGGAACTTACCGCCCCTGACCACTGCTACAAATTGCTTGCCAGACCATAGCTTTCTTACCAAATTTTTCGACTTCAATCGATGTCTCGGACTGGTTTAACACTTGCCCTTCTCGCACCGTATAATATTGTGGTCCCGGCAAGGATTTGTAATCGAGTTTCACGTAGGTTTCGTCGTCCATGATTATGCAGTTCAAATTTCCAGCAAGAATCGTATTGTACAGCTTTCGAACCCTCGGCCTGATCGATACTTCTTGGACTACGTTTTGGTTGTTTCTGCTTCTCATAGGTTCGAAGATTCGAACGTTCTTTAGCATGAAGAACATTTGACTTCGAAGTGCCCACTTTTTTAGCCACATCCCAAACTGAAACCTTCTTCTTTTGCTCGAACGCCTTCATTATACGTTTATCTAAGTGAGGGTTAGCAGGATCTTTTTTTCGGTTCATCCTCAAAGGTGTTATCCTCACCAACTTGCTGATTGCATTTCGCACGGCTTTTTCACTTACTCCTTCCATTTTTGCTATCTTTCTCAGTGACAGTCCGCGTTCTGTGCACCATTTGTACACAATTTTTCGACGTTGTTCTGCTGAAAGTCCACGCACTTCGAAACAAACTAATGATAACGAATAAACAACTGCACAAGTGGTTAGAGAAGAGCGTAAACAACAGGACGCAGCCATAAAAATTGACAAATTCTGAACCATTGCGAAATGGCAGCGGTTTTTGGTTGCATCCATACATTCTGGGACAGTCTTTAAATGAATTCAAAAATCGGATGAGTTCAATTTTCGTGAGCGGCGGATAAGTTCAATTTTCGCATAGGGCGCTGGTCTTACAAGCCAGTTGTCATATGTTCGAGCCCCGACCTGGAAGGATTCTTAGTGTCAGTAGGATCCATAGTACTAGCCATGCAATGATTCTGTACACTAAGAATCGTCGGCTGCGAAGTCTGTTGAAACAGAAAGGCCAAATTCCACAAAAGGAATGTAATGCCAGGACTCTGCTTTGCTTTCAATTTTCGTGGGAAAACATGTTCAATTATTTTTGAAATCAAAAACGGAATAACATCGTGATCTTAAATCCTGATTTGTATATATCAGGACAATTGTCGTTGTAATACTTTTCAAGTTCAGAAACCTAATAAAAAAATTTAATGTGAATTCCGCCAATAAACTTAGCATATTAGCACAGACTAACAGACAGGACACTCAAATTAGATTCTTCAATCATTTAACGGTCATTTCGAATATTCCTTTATTTGGGACAGTACTCACATGTGTCATGATGGCGCAACGTTACCCTATCAAAAACATCCTGTCTGTCATCTAGACTGTGTTTATTTTTTTCATTTACCAACAGAGTTTCCATTCATACAGAATTACCTGTAATGTATTGATTTGTATACGTCAATGCGAATTTCATGCAGGATACAGATTTAATACATATTGCCAAAACTGTATACATAATTGTGCCTATTTCTCATCCTCCAACGCAAGACAAAATCGAACCCGTTTTGTTACCATATTTACTTGCTTTTGGTCTGCCGCCACTTAATTTCTGGTGAAATTTCTGGTTCTACCAACACAATAAAAAATAGTCTAGATGAACAACGTTGAGTCAAATAAATGGTTCCCTTCCAACATCGCGAAAAAGTTAAATATATTATCAATGTAATCCAATAACTTATTGTGACGATTCATTTTCAAATATTTTGATGAAATCAGGCATCCCTGCAAGCAGCTGATCGGTGTTGACAAACGAGGGGAAACCAACTAGTAAAAAAACTTTTACATAACACAAGGGGTGTACAGATAGTGAAAAGTTCGCGCAGTACAATATAGGTGGAGCTAGTGCATCACGAAAAATTATTTTTTATAGGAATTTACTCATACTGTCATGTCTGTTAGTCTGTGATATTAGGTTATTATGAGCTACTTCCATGCCATATCTGTTTCTTGCTTTGTAAACTTTTGTAGTAATAAGTATACAATTACAAACGTTTTTCACTCTTAGGACCCAATGCTTCACAGAGATGGGCACTATGAAGCTACCCTTAAAATGACTGATTGATCGTTGAACTATTTCTCTTAGATGGATGAACCTTGAAAACGAATCAATTTTAACTTTACTATCAAACTTATAATAAGTTTAATAATATCATTATAAGTTAGTGCTATTTTCATGATTTCGAAGCCAACAATATAAAGGAAATATCAATGTCAATATTACACTAAATCCATAGATATTTCAATTCTGGACGGAAAGAAGGGTATTGTAGGAGTTGTGTGAATAACAATTAATAAATAGATACTCTCAGAAGTACCCTAGTTTGACAACAAATTTAAAACAAAAGCACACGTTTAAGAAAGGAAAAACCTGGTGAAATCGGAAATCATGTCTGTCCACAAAAAAGTCCTGTTTGTGATAATTTTCTTATTATTTGACAATTTTAAACGATCTATTTCAAGTAAGAGAAATGATTTTAATAGGTTATGTGATCTGTCAAATTGGTAAAAGATCTGAAATAAACCTGGTTTAATCCACCTAGTGATGTAATGGGTAGTAGCCTTTCTCATATTGTTCATTATCTTTTATATATTACATCAAGAATAATTAATATACTATAAATTAAAAAAGGCTTAAAACCTAGTTTTCAAGTTTTTATTTACATAATACTAACACATTTAAATTCTTCGTTTGAATTTAAGTTAGTGAAAATCGATTCAGCCAAAAATGAGAATGACATGACAAATGAAGTGAGCTCCATTCCAAAGATTTTGATCACTATTTGCGCTACCGATAACCGGAATTCGGATCATTAAACTATCATAAAAATGAACTATAACCTGTAACAGTTTTCATATGGTTATGTTTTTTCTTTGCTTTGCTCTTTTCTGTCAATTCTGTAGATATTTAAGAAGCTTCAATAGAAAAGCTATTTTTATCGTTGATTTCCTCAACTTTCTTCTCGGCAACCATATTTGTGCAATGTTTTCCCGGGTTGGCAGCTCAATGCATAGGGCACTGGTCTTACAAACCAGCGGTCGTATGTTCGAACCCCGACCTGCAAGGATTCATAGTGTCAATAGAATAGTAGCACCAGCCATGCAATGGTTCTGTACCCTTTGAATCGGCTGCGAAGTCTGTTGAAACAGAAGGTCAAATTCCACTACAGGAATGTAATACCATACCAAGGCCAAAGATTGTGCAAAAAAGAGTGTGGTTAAGAAACAGTTCAAGCACAACTTAGAAGAAATTTTACCTGAGTTTGATTTTATGACTATCTTGATCTGCGAACTAGAGAAATTTATTAGCCAATTTAAAAAAATCCGTTACTCATCATATGGTTACTTATAAAAAATCCTGTTTTAACCCATCTGGTGACATAATCATACCGTTCTCATATTACTAATATTTTTAAAAATATCGCTAAAGGATTCTGTTGCCAAAATTTTGGTTAAAACTTGAATAAAATTAGAAAGTTTAATTGGGTATGAACTAACATAACATTTTCAATTTGTAAACAGTTATGTCAAATTAAGGATAACGTTTTCTTTGTTGCATCGTCGCTCTAAGTGACTGTGTGCAATTATAATCACACCTATTCCTGTAGTTCGGAACCGGAAGCTGGATCCGGATGAAATTCAACCATCCTATGGGACTACAAGACCTTTCATTTGAGCGTAAGTTTGTGAAAATCGTTAAGAGAAAACTGAATGAGTTCCGCCTTAGAGTTATTGATCATTTTTTCCGGTACTTCCGGAACCGAGAACTGGGAACCGGTATAGCCGAAGTCCGTCCATATGGTAAGTAACTAATACAGTCTGCAAATTGAGGCAGTTTTGAGCTAAATCTAGAAGAATTTGACCCTTTTTCGAATTGTCGCTCTAAATGATTGAGTGCTATTTTAAACACACATTTGAATATAAGTTTGTGAAAATCAGTTCAGCCATTTTCGAGAAAATTGAGAGACATTATTTTCACTTTTTTGTGCATATCACCCTGTAATTCCGGAATCGGAAATCGGATCCAAAAGAAATTCAGGAACTTTGTATGGGACTATAAGACCTTCTATTTTTGTTTGAGTGTGTGAAAATAGGTTCAGCAATTTTAGAAAAAAATGTGTGGTAATATTCATCACATACACGCTCAGTTTGTCGAGCAAAATCGAATGGAATATGCTATTCGGCTCTCCGGACTTCGATTGAAAAGTCGGTTTTCACAGTGATTGTATAGTCTTTCTATATGAGTAAGGCAAAAAAGAATGTTTGCCGAAATGAGAAACTTCAGGCGCGTTTCTGCTGCGATGGTGAAATTTCCAACATAAATTCAGGTGTTATGTTTTATAACATGAAAATTTCAAATATGAATTTAATGGAATGGTGTGACGATCGTATTTTTTATACGATTTTAACTAATGTCTCAAATAATATGCATTTGAATATCAAAACAGTCAAAAGTACGGGGCATTTCTGTATCATTGATAATTAAAATATTATGACGACACCAAAAATAACGTGATTAATTGCATTCATTGCTCCGGTTTTGTTTTTGTGCTTGAGAACTTAAACACATAAACGAACTGCATAGAAAACACGTGTGAATCAAACCTCATAAAAACAATCTCCATATCGAGTTTTAACTAATACCGCGGTAAGATTTTTCCTTTTGTTTCCAAAAAATCATTTGCCAAATCGTCCTGTTTAAAATATTTATTATCTCTTTAAAATATTCATGTTATCTCTTTGAAACAAAGATTTTTTTTTGATTTTCATTAGATGGCGCTCCAAATTTACCATCGAATTTATTTTTCGGTCTACGTTAGCTCTCGGAATATTATTCTCACAACAAAAGTCATATCAAATATGAAAGAATGCATTAGGATATTTTCATACAAAATGTAAATTTGATGTTTGCCAAATGAAAAACGTAGCCGTCTTTTATGATGTAAATTTTCTGTTCATTATCCTCATGTTGTCAATTCTCTGTGGGTAAAACAATACAATTATGAAATGAATATGCCTCAGAATGAAGTAAAAATTTTCAGCAGTTGTTGAGATATGCACAATGTCTGCTTTTGGACTTACCATTAATCTATTAGGCAATCCATCACATCAAAGGTTCAAAGTGTGATCCGGGTAGAAAATCGGAGTTACTAGTTTTGAAAGATATACATTCCTCAAGTAACGCGTGAGTCTTTTTAATTATAAAATGATGAACTTCATGAGGAGTTAAAATGATTGGTTCCATGATTTTCTAATCATGACAGTAGTAACGGATATCTTTCCGTGTGGAACTTTGTCAACCTCGTCCTCAATAAGTCCTATGTCTGACAGACAGATGGTATCACTAATTAAAAATTTCTCTAGCGTTAGTCATATGCTCTTTCGTTAGTGCGTATCAAATGCACCGTGTCACCGAGTATTCCATGAATTGAAAATTCAATAGCTTCCTCATCTATCATATTCTCCAATTTTAGACCTCAACGACTATTTTCTTGTTCACAGATTCAAAAAAAGTTTGCTGGAAAAATATTTGCATCGAATGATGATGGGAATCGCTGAAACTTTTTTTGAGGCTAAGATTCAATTAAGTAATCAGGACTTTAATCGCCACCAGAGCTAAAAAAAGTTTTTTTAATTGATTCAAAATATACGAAAATTACGAGAAATAAATGTCACTCTCAGCAGCGCTTGCAAATTCTGACTTTTACCTGTTGGTGCTCGAATCTGTAGTAGTTTTGGTATCCAAAGAGGTTCTGGGGTATAGTTACTTCGATTTATCATATTTTAATCACTCTTGATAGTCAAACGCCAAAAATTTTCATTATATCAATGAAAGAATGAGAACTGAAATTCTTCTGAATCTCCCTGCAGACGTTAGTTTGGTTTCGTCTTGTCACAGAGGAACGAGTGACGGGGATATTGATACTCTTTTTTTGCAATGAGAGACGAAAATGCTTTGTCTTAGATACGGTCATTTTCGAATGAGACAGTAAAAAACAAATATGGGGGGGTTGGATTGGACTCTTTCATTGAGAATGCGTGACAATTTTCCATCGGTTTGCACACTGGGGTAGACCACTCCGATATTAATCATGAACATTTGTTCTTTTATTTCTGAAATCATGACACTTTTGTTTAATCTTTCCTTCTCTATTTACTATAGGTCCACATACTATACATAAATAACGAAGAATTTCTGCTGTTGAAGATTGTTTTGCACACAAACATCTTGTTACAGCGCTACATTGTTTACTGTACGCAAAGATGACTAAAAGATTACTAAATCAAAACAACACCTGAAACAGCTGCATGAATAGTGTGTATTGAGATATGCACAAGTGTGAACGTGTACGACTTGACAATTTGTAAATATGCGCGAACGGTCCTTACTTTTCGAACATATTTTTTATACTAAATGCAGCCCTAAAATGTTTATAATTCACTTTTAGCGTAGTCAACTTACTTCGTTTATTAATTTTAATTTGCGACTATGAACTTCGTGGAAATTAATTTAACACACACTCAAAGTATTAGTGAGTTGTTTGAAAGAAGCAATAATTTTTCAGGTTGTTGTTGAATGACGTTGACTCACATGCGGAAAGCTTGTTCGATCCAGAACGATCATCGTTATTCACATTTGCGTATCAAGGAGGTTCATTCTGTTGACTTGAATATAAAAATAATTACAATGCATGACGTTCCAGGTGAGCAATATCACACATTACTTCTGATGGATTTGACCACTTGCATATAGTTCAAATTAAAAAAAAAAACAAACAATTTAAAAAAACTAGTTTAAGCAAACTCGAATTCTTCCGGCCATTAGAAGTAATGCATTTTTGAATATTCATATGATCGGTGTGGCAACATCAAAGTTTCGGATTCGAAAAACCTTTGTCCGTTACTGTAAAGTTTGAATTTAAAATCATTCGAATATTTCCCTAACCACGAAAATACGAAGATGATCACATTATATGGGATAGTTCCATCTGAACAGGTTATCATTCCCGAATGAGCCTGTCCCACGTGTTGTGGTCAACAAGCCGCCGCAGTAAACAAACAACCGCGCGAGTATAACATTGGACTTGAAATTTCTTTCACCGTACAACTCGTTCAGGTAAATCCTTACCTAAGCTGAGTAGAGCGGTTAGCTGTGGGCAGTTTTAGTATCAGTTGCGGTTTCGTATGAAGCGGAGTCTTTTGTCAGAGCGTTTGTGCGTAAAGGAAGGTGGATTCACAACGGCGTTCAAATATTTCGTGTGGAGTTTCTTTCTTGACTGTGATTACGTTTTTATTTGATTCTGAGCTCAGGTTTTTTTTGCATAGTGTGCGGCCAACGAACTTATCGGTCGATAGAGATTGAATAAAGATGATTGGCTATTTTCGGGAATAACATCAAGTGGTGTTTTGACTACGTTCAATCGTGTTTGAAAAAAAATGAATAATTTGCTGACTGGGTTTCCAAACAGAGGAGAAGTTTGTTGAGAGATAGCCTCAGAGTGTTTATTTGTGACATCAAGTTTCAAAGGAAATTGCTGAATTTGAATTAATCGAACGTGAAGGTTTTGTTGCAGTGAACTAATACTTCGAACGACGGCGAACGACCAAAAGTTTAAAGCCGGGTATAAATAAAAGACCTTACTCCGAACAGAGGTGTCACGTCTACAAATTGAAGCTTATTAAAATCGAACCCCAAAAACGGCACTCCAAAAGTGGAACACCGGCTATGTTGTGTAATAATAGTGCCGTGGGCCCAGTAGATTAACAGACCAAGTCGGTGACGATACACTGAGCTCGTTTCAAACAACGCGACGCATTTAAACAAACCGCCTTGTTGGTTAAAGTTTAACGTAGAAAGTAACGACGATGTAAGTTTGTTTTCCTTGCATAATAATATTGTTAACGTTGCCCCTATTTCTCGCAATTTTCGTTATTTTGATGCGTGTTAACCTAATTCTGAAAGACAAGTATGATTATTTATAAAGTTAGTACATCAAAATAAAATCAAGGTTGACATTTGCTGTGTTGATTCCACGTACCAATGAATCCCTCTATGTGCTAAGAAAATGATAGTTTTGCTTACAAAAAAAAGAACAACAAATATCCAGAAGTCTTTTACGTTGAAGAAACTGATAGACAATATATCGTATTCAGTTGGTTGTATTTTATCACTTGTTAAAAAGCAAAAGATGTAGAGGTGATACATTTGTGGTCGAATTAAAGAATAAATATCCTTTTACAATGTACATTAGCGATATACATATACATAACAATTTAAAATAATAATATATACTTACATATACTGGAGTATACAAATAAATCAATGGTATCGATTTTCTGGAGCCAATAGAGGCTTGTGGTTAATGTGGGATTTATTAAACATGTAACAACTGTAACTGTAACTGTAACAAAAGCATCCATAATGTACACCAAAATTTTACATGGCCAAGGATTCAGTGACATAAGAAATAAAAAAAAATGAGCTTCGGGTCAAAATATATTAGAGAGGCCAAAATACTACCGTTACTCTATGGGTTTATATAACTGTCCTTGTAGTCAATTGTTGAACAAGAGAAAATTATGTGAAGAATATGTAAAAATACATATGTCTTGACTTAAAATACAATCAGTAGACTGAAAAAAATTGTATTTTGAAGTTAAACCATAATAGAAAAATAATTGGAAGCAGTCATGATTAATTAAGTTAACAGTTTAAGTTTCCGTTATGAACAATTTTTGAGCTAGTTTTGCTGTGCAGGTTTTTAACGATAAATTAGAAGAACTTAAATAGCAAACTTACTTTGACTGTACCAGTGCCCGATTCTGCAAGCGCCGAAAGTATTGGAGTATCGATTTATTGCTAATTACCACAAACTTAGATTGCCATTGTATTGTTCAGATCAGATTTCTGGGTCTGAAGTCTGGGTGTGATGATGAGGTAAAATGGCAATCAGCCTTAAATACGTACGATATTAAAAAAATGGTTTCATTATTCAAAACTAAAACTTGTTGGCTGATATTCTAATGTTACCGGTATCCTGTTCCAAAAGCCTCAGTTGTTTAAATTCATCTAGTGGTCTAAAGATACATTTCTCGTAATTGTTGGTATGAGAAATCGATTGAATCCAAATGTACCGACCAAACTATCAATATGAAACTCACTTCAATATCTTTTGGTCACATAAAATATTCCTGTGTTTTGTTCGGATTTGACTTCCGGTTTCGGCATTACGCGATAATGACTGTTTGAATTCCAAACCGTCGTTTAGAACGGCGATGCAAAACAACGTAAACAATATTCTATAGTGGACTCAAAACTAATCCAATATTTAGGTAATGTTAGTTGATGATAATCTGAAGTGGTGGAACTCACTTCGTTTTCTCTGAGCTGACTTAACCGATCTGAGAACTGTTTAAATTAGAAGGTTGTGCGAGTTGATGCCCAACGAACGTTTTTGTTTTTTATAACTAGTCAAAGAAATATATTTTGAAGACCACAGAATTAAATATGCGAATATGAAGGATGCGAGAACATAATAACTACACTACTAAGTGGATTTTAATTAGTTTTAGATTTATGAATAGATTTTAACAATTTTAAGATTCATTTTTGTTGTTGAATAATATATCTGTTAAATTCATGTTATTGTGGTTTAGCTATTAATAGTTTCATGGTGTTTTCAGACCAGCGTCAATGATAAGCCTTTTGAAAAAGACCATATTGACATATATATGCACACTACTAGCTGGATTAAAACAGATTTTTAAAGTTATTGCACAGTTTTGATCCGATTATGCTTAATCACCTTCGCCGACTAGCTCCAGTAAACTAGGCAAATAAATATTCCAAAAGGAAGATTGCGCCATTTACAAAATACACATTGACATTGTTTCCGTCTCGATTAATTATTTGAAACAAATGAGTCGAGTAATACCAAGTGGGACACGTGAGTTAAAATGGCTTATCACGATGTGGCACCGACATGCACGGGCAAAAAAAAGGAATTACAGATCTGTCTTTTCGCTCATTGTAGCACTTCATGGAGATTGTAACGATCATATTATGTAGTTAAATGTCGACTAATGGAGCTAAATCCAACAGCAATGGAAATCTCGATTTTTGGGTTGATTTTGAACACGAAAGCAAGTCATAATATACACTTCACCAAGGTCATGTTTGATTCTGGTATCACCAGTTTTGGCCAGGTTCCATCTACGAAAGTAAAGCTTCGTTTTTTTCCATTCCACCTCAATCACTGGAGCGGAGATTAGCTCAACCGACAAAATACAATCGAAAATAGATATAATAGTCAAAACCTGATTTGGACTTCGCGTGACATAATTGTTTTAATCATAACCACCACCTTGTTGTATTTGTTGTATTTTAATAGTGTTTTTCTCTGTGGTAAAATTTTAAAGAATTTAGAAAACTGTTGTTCGACCCCAATCGAATCGATTTATAAATGTACTGAAGTTGTTGAATTTTATCACGCCATTTTTAAGTCACTATCGCACAGACATTCGCGCAAAATTCCGATTCTAGAAATGAGCAAAACAAGTCATGATTTGGAGAGAAGAATGTATCATCGTGTTATGATAATACACCTTGATTAAAAGTTTATGATCCATTTGGACTAATATCGCCGAAATTTAAATGTAATTTAAACTCATCTCAAATTTATGGGCATAACTTCAGATGTGTTTCTGCTATGGTGGTGATCTATTCAACATAAGTTCAGGCCTTTTTAAAAAAAATGAAGTATGTGATAAACATTTACAGATTTGATTTCGTATTTGAGAATTCATTCAAACGATCTGGGTGGAAAAATATGGATGAATCAAGCCTCATTAACCTTTTATTTCATATACAATATTGTTCAATACAGCCTGTGCTGTTGTATTTATGAAACAAAGTTAAAGTCGCTAATAAAATGAAACAAACAAACATGTTTAATACCTAACAGCTTTACTAGAACACTAATTGGTAGTTTATGCTTTCCTTTTTATTGTATATTAAAAATGCTCACCTCAATGCTGTCAGAGATTCAAATTAGTTATTTTTGCAAGAAAATCAAAACTTTTTGTTGTGTGAAACAATAAAAAACTGGTGTTTATATTTGAGTGTATGCTATATGTATATATATATATATATATATATATATATATATATATATATATATATATATATATATATATATATATATATATATATATATATATATATATATATATATATATATATATATATATATATAAATATATATATATATATTTATATATATATATATATATATATATATATATATATATATATATATATATATATATATATATATATATATATATATATATATATATATATATATATATGTATATAATACGGTGGGATAATATAGTAGTATTTTTCCAAAAGAAAATCGGTAACCGATACACCCGAGATCCTAAATCAGCCCATTCATTTCCAGTAATACGAGAATGGCCGGGTACCCATAAGAAGTAAACAGCATTTGAAATGCTGAGGTCTTCAATTTGAGTTCGACATGCGATCACTAGATTCGACAGTGAGTCATTCGAACTGAGTGCTTGTAAGGCTGCCTAACTGTCGGAACAAAAATAAATACGTTTACCACAGATCCTCTGCTGAAGTGCCGATTGTACTCCACACAGAATTGCGTAGATTTCTGCTTGGAACACCGTACAGTATCTACCAAGTGAATGAGACTGCTCAGCCTCATTTCACGACAGTAGACACCAGCACCAGCACGACCATTCAACAGAGAACCGTCCGTATAACAAACTATGTGTTCATCAAGTTGTCGTTCCAGACAACCAGACAACCATTCCTGACGAAGAGGATAGCTCACATTGAATGTTTTGAAAGGAAAACTGCACGTGAGAGTTAGGTCACTAGGAGCGAGTAAATACTCATCCCACGTAACCATTTGAGACCACAAGCGAGTGTGGCTGGTAGCATAATCTAATGGGTTACTGTTCCAAAGCCCTGTAACCCCAAGACGGTATGCACAAGATAATGCTTCTTGTTTTAGGAACACATCTAGTGGTTTAATACACAGTAGCGCCTCTAGAGCAGCATTAGGAGTTGTCGTGAATGCTCCTGTCATCGCCATTAGGACCATCCTTTGGAGATGATTTAGCTTTGACTGAACTGTCGCGACTTCACCTTTCTGCCACCATACAAGACATCCATATGCTAAAATTGGTCTAACAATAGTTGTGTAGATCCAATCAATGTATCTGGGTTTGAGTCCCCATGATTTTCCAAAAGCTCGTCTGCATTGGCCGAAAGCCATGCAAGCTCTTTCAATCCTGAAGTCAATGTGAGCAGACCAATTCAGTTTTGAGTCAAGAATAACCCCGACGTATTTAAATTGATCGACCACAGTGACCTCTAAACCAAAGAACTGCAACGGACGAGCTCCTGTAATTATCCTACGATGAGTGAAAAGCACCATTGATGTTTTGCCCGGATTTACAGATAATCCAACCTGACAACACCATTGTTCAACAGATCGCAGGGCTTGCTGCATTAAATCATAGAGAGTGTTAATGCTTATACCGGTCATCAATATATGATAATCGTCGGCAAAACCATAAGTCGGAAATCCAAGGTAATTAAGTTTTCTTAACAAACCATCAGCGACTAGGTTCCATAAAAGTGGGGATAGTACACCACCTTGAGAACACCCACAGACACTCAGCTTTCTAATCTCTGCTTGCCGAAGCGATTAACAAAGAAGTCGATTGCTAAGCATTGCGTGTATCCAGTAAGGGAAAAACCCAAGATATTCCGTTCACGACTGCAATGTTTAACCTCCTGCAGCCATTCAGCCATCGGCACGGAAATACACCTTGACTTAGGAGTTCCTATTTTTGTGGCCTTTTAAGACATGGAACAGGAAACCAGTGGATCAATTCTTGGTAAAAAATAATTCCGCCGGATGCCACACGGCTTACCTGTTTGGTGGACTTATACCACCGGTACAGGTGGACCGTAGCGTTATTCTTAGCCAGTTGGGAAACCGCTACCGACACTACACGGCTATCTAGGCTGCTCAGAGAGGGAAGTTGACATTGATGGTCAACTTCCATGGATGGCCGAGCAGCCGGATGGGAAAGCTGACTTTTCTACAAAAAAATCGAGTGGAGATCACCCTATAAACTCTAAAAATTGATGCATATATTATTCTTCTTAAGTGACAAACCATGTACCAAAACTTACCGTAAAGACACAAAAAAGTCATGTAAATTATGTTAGTTCGCTTTAAATAGCATCATCCATATCTTCTAAACTATATGATATAGAAAGTTTATGTTTTCAGCAAAGTTATTGGATTTGAGTTTGTCTAAAACCTTGTCAAAGACACCGAAAACCTATTTCTTCAAATTAAAAAGTTAGACTTTTTGTGGCTTCACAGTGAGTTTTGTAGCATGGCTTGTCACTTAAAAAGTATCTTCATACTATGCTGAGTAGCTATCGTGAAAACATTAAACAACTCAGATCAACCGTTATAACACAATAAAGAAAAGTCAAATCATATTACGACCACTAGCACCAGTGGTTAATGAATAAGTCATTGTTCGGACCTTCCTCGAATGTTTTCTTGCTCGTTAAATTTCCTACGAAAATAATACATGCGCTGTTTTTTAGAGTCTGTGATCTCCAGCTAGTTTTTTTTTATTTTTGTAAAAATCCATTTCCCCATACTAAACCCCACACAAAATTTAAACCTCCGACGCAAAAATATAGTTTCACCGATTGAACTAAAATTTGGCAAAGTTCTTATGAAGACGAAAAGCGAGAAAATAATTTTCTTTATCTTTTTCCTTTACAACCTTTTCCCACCCTACTGTATGTTCTGCTGCTTTCCACATAACACCACGTGTTTCCCAAGGGAACCATCTCGGACCACTTCTATTTGTGCTATTCGTGAATTGTCTAGCTATGTCTTCCTTTAGAGTAATATATGTCGATGATCTCTAAATCTACAGAATCATCTCATACCATGTAAATTGCTGTACACTACAAATTGACATTGAACGAGTCATATATTGTTATGAGAGAAACGGTATGAGTGCCAATAATAATAAATGTAGGGTACCGGAGGTATTTTGCCCTCTCTAATATATTTTGGTCCGGCGTTCATGCTTCTGGTTATGATCAAAATGAAGTACAACTTCATACCTAATAACCTGTTCAAAAATAAAATAACCTTTAACATTCTGAAACACGATGTTTTTCATTGTGATTACATCCCGAAGTTTGTACGTCTGACCAAATTATATTAGAGTGGCCATACATTGTCATAAAAATTCGACGTCATTCGACGCTACACTAAGATTCAACAGTTTCAATGAGACTTCCTTTGAATCCATTTACTTAGAACTTTGTTACAAACTTTAACGTATCCGTTATTCCTGCATTCTTTCGTTGGATTGCGTAGTTCTTCGTCTCTCCTATGGACTCTACCTCGAGTTACTAGCGGAACATATAAGCTGGAGACCTTTTTTATTTATAGCAAGAATCACTTAGATTTGATGAATGTTCAATAAAAGCAACAACAGCATTAGTATCGTAAGCTTATTAGACATTTTTTCCAATGTTCAACTATTTTTGGAGGTATACATACTTTCTAGCTAACGTTATACTCCACATCAACGTATTCGTAAAATCTCAATGAGCCCCCATCCGTATTTCTATATTTGCAGCCATGTCATGGTCAACTTCCATGGATGGCCGAGCAGCCGGATGGGAAAGCTGACTTTTCTACAAAAAAATCGAGTGGAGATCACCCTATAAACTCTAAAAATTGATGCATATATTATTCTTCTTAAGTGACAAACCATGTACCAAAACTTACCGTAAAGACACAAAAAAGTCATGTAAATTATGTTAGTTCGCTTTAAATAGCATCATCCATATCTTCTAAACTATATGATATAGAAAGTTTATGTTTTCAGCAAAGTTATTGGATTTGAGTTTGTCTAAAACCTTGTCAAAGACACCGAAAACCTATTTCTTCAAATTAAAAAGTTAGACTTTTTGTGGCTTCACAGTGAGTTTTGTAGCATGGCTTGTCACCTAAAAAGTATCTTCATACTATGCTGAGTAGCTATCGTGAAAACATTAAACAACTCAGATCAACCGTTATAACACAATAAAGAAAAGTCAAATCATATTACGACCACTAGCACCAGTGGTTAATGAATAAGTCATTGTTCGGACCTTCTTCGAATGTTTTCTTGCTCGTTAAATTTCCTACGAAAATAATACATGCGCTGTTTTTTAGAGTCTGTGATCTCCAGCTAGTTTTTTTTTTATTTTTGTAAAAATCCATTTCCCCATACTAAACCCCACACAAAATTTAAACCTCCGACGCAAAAATATAGTTTCACCGATTGAACTAAAATTTGGCAAAGTTCTTATGAAGACGAAAAGCGAGAAAATAATTTTCTTTATCTTTTTCCTTTACAACCTTTTCCCACCCTACTGTATGTTCTGCTGCTTTCCACATAACACCACGTGTTTCCCAAGGGACCATCTCGGACCACTTCTATTTGTGCTATTCGTGAATTGTCTAGCTATGTCTTCCTTTAGAGTAATATATGTCGATGATCTCTAAATCTACAGAATCATCTCATACCATGTAAATTGCTGTACACTACAAATTGACATTGAACGAGTCATATATTGTTATGAGAGAAACGGTATGAGTGCCAATAATAATAAATGTAGGGTACCGGAGGTATTTTGCCCTCTCTAATATATTTTGGTCCGGCGTTCATGCTTCTGGTTATGATCAAAATGAAGTACAACTTCATACCTAATAACCTGTTCAAAAATAAAATAACCTTTAACATTCTGAAACACGATGTTTTTCATTGTGATTACATCCCGAAGTTTGTACGTCTGACCAAATTATATTAGAGTGGCCATACATTGTCATAAAAATTCGACGTCATTCGACGCTACACTAAGATTCAACAGTTTCAATGAGACTTCCTTTGAATCCATTTACTTAGAACTTTGTTACAAACTTTAACGTATCCGTTATTCCTGCATTCTTTCGTTGGATTGCGTAGTTCTTCGTCTCTCCTATGGACTCTACCTCGAGTTACTAGCGGAACATATAAGCTGGAGACCTTTTTTATTTATAGCAAGAATCACTTAGATTTGATGAATGTTCAATAAAAGCAACAACAGCATTAGTATCGTAAGCTTATTAGACATTTTTTCCAATGTTCAACTATTTTTGGAGGTATACATACTTTCTAGCTAACGTTATACTCCACA